>NC_133775.1:70661618-70681077 GCF_003597395.2 Chelonoidis abingdonii | reverse complement strand
AAGCTGGTAGTGAGCTTGGGGGAGTTTCAGGTAAGCCCCCAGACTTTTGGACGCAAAAGTCCAGGTTTGGGACAGGACCAGATTGTGGACGCTAAAGTTCAGGTCTGGGACTGGGAGGCTAGATTACCACAGTCTGGGGATCTCCCACCTGCCCCAGTGCTGGAATTTGATCAGCTAGGACAGGGGGGGTTCACTAAGCTGATATAGACAGTTGCTTTGAATTCCTCTGCTCCCTGCATAGCACATGCAACTGCTCTCACTCTGCAGGTCTCCTCTTGGGAGCTGTGGCATCTGGCCTCTAATTGCCAGTTTGCTCTGCCTGCTGGGTACTGTCACCAATCTACTGCTTTGCTCTGCCTACTGCACAGGGGACCAGAACTGCTGCTGGGCTCCTATCCCTGCTGACAGAGATTAGACAACTAGAACCCCTGGTGAGCCCTGCTAATGTAAGGCAATTACAGCTCAGATAGATACAGGAGATCTGTGGCCTTAAAACCCCATCAGAGCTCCTACCACCCACAGAGACCTTTCCCACAACAACCTGACCACATTGCATGGAACCATTCACCAGCTTTGTGCAGCGCTCAGCAAACATCAGTTTTCATCAGGGTGACTCTGTGCCCAGGCATTGTCCAGGTTTTGCCCAGGTAGGTTCCCAATAGGGGAATCTCAAAATTATGGGCCACAAGTACAAAACTTAGTCAAATTACACCTCGGTCTCCCCAAACTACCTGCAGTTAATATGTGAGGTCCTGCAGCATCCAGTTGCCTCTGCTCGCTCTCCAGCAGATGCCAGCAGAGAACTCCCTCAAATACCTTCCTTCTCCCCTAGGCTTCAGGCCCCACATGCCTTTCTCCACCACTAGACTAAAGAACCCTTGATACCTGCTGTTTCCTCTCCACGAAGGGCCTTATACACTGTCATCAAGTCACTGCTCAATCTTCTCTTTGACAAGCTAACTGGTCTGTGCCCTAAATCTCTCACTGTAACACATTTTCTTCAGCCCTTGAATAATGTCCATGACTTAACACCTTCTCAGCTTGAAGATCTGTCACTCTGTTCCATGGGGCTTCTTTGATGAATCCACTCACGTTTCAGTTCCCTCTCCCAGAGGTGTTTGAACCCATCCAATGGGGTTTGAATTCTTACAGTGCTCTTCCAAAACACCACAGACCCTCTGCATCAGTGTCTGAGAAGGCCATTTCAGCAAACCTCAAAATTACTGGGTCCCACAGGATACGGTCCCACTCTGGAGTCAGAGTCCATGTTCCATTCACAAACTTCCACTTCATCAAAGTGCTAAGTTAATGAGCAGGACCATACTCAGCCTGACACAAACAGGCTTCATTATTTTCACAAACTCACTCCTCTGTTCTACAGCCAAGTCAACCCTTTGACTTTATTTTTCACTGACCAATTTACTTTAGTTTTAATGCTAGAGTGGAATAAAAGGGATATACATTAGAACTGACTGTGACCAGTCTTAAACCTCGGATCAGGGATCGGAACCTTTGGCACGCAGCCTGTCAGGGAAATCCACTGGCAGGCTGGGACGGTTTGTTTACCTGTGGGTTCAGCCAGTTGCAGCTCCCACTGGCCACGTTTTGCCATTCCAGGCCAATGGGGGCTGCAAGAAGTGACCGGCACATCCCTTGGCCCGTGCCACTTCCCGCAGCCACCATTGGTCTGGAACAGAGAACCGCAGCCACTGGGAGCTGCGATCAGTCGAACCCGCAGACACTGCAGGTAAACAAACCGTCCTGGCCCGCAAGCGGATTTCCCTGATGGGCCACGTGCCAAAGGTTGCCAGTCCCTGCCCTAGATGATCATGATCATCAGCACAATTAATACACAACATCTTTAATGTTCGTTATTATTTATGGGCCCCTCTGAGCTCACAAAAGTTCAGTACTCACTATTTAGGATAGACCAGAGTTAAGGCTGGTACATCAGGAGCAGAGTTAAAGTTTCATGGGCATCCTTAATTCTGGCATTTCCTGATTTTGCAGCCTCAATCCCAGCCTTTGAACCTAGTTTCAACAAAGTTAGTCTTTACTTTCACAGTTCCTTACTTTGCCAAACGCTTACTTTTGGGGCTGATTTCCCAGGTGATTTTTTTAAAAACTTTAGCAAAATCCTTCTCTTTTCTTTGAGTCAGAAGAGTTTGAAAAATGTACTTTCTCAATTTAGAAATATTCTTGTGATGTTTATTGGAAGAAGTTGAGGTTTGAGAATTGAGATCTGGCATGGAAACAGGCTCCCTGAGGAGCTGAGCATAGCTTGGCTGTGAGGAGGCTGATTGGGACAAGTGCTGAAAATTGTATTCCAATATGCTCAGTAGTGTTTTTCCTTAAGGTGGATAGATTAGACAAAGGCATGAGTGCAGGCCTGAGAACCAGCAGGGCCTGACTTCCAGCCCCATCTCCTTCCTTGGCTACCTAAAGAATTCTCTTCATAGCACAAATGTTAAATTGGAGGTAAACAGCTTTTTGTCATGTGGCTTAAATGAGGTATTCAGCAACTGCTTAACAGTACACAGGAAGTATGTGGGAGTGCTGGGGGCCAATGGTGATTTCACACACCTGGCAGTTCTGGGACCTTATGGTGAATTCAGATGCCCAGCTGGGCTGGGCTCTGTGGTGATTGCACACAGCACTGCAGTGCTTCAACTGTATGGTGATTTTATGTGCCCGTCCATGCGGGGAAGTGGGTGGTGCTCTATGGTGAGTTTTTGACACCCTGCATTGCTAGAGCTCTGGGGTGATTTTAGACACATTACTTGTGTGTGTCACCTGTTGCTCATATCTAGAAACAGAAACAAGGGCCTCTCCCCCCTACCTTGCAGCTGCCCTGACCCCCTCTTTCCTCTGCTGGTACTGCTGCCTACTGTCTCCCCAATGCTACCTAGAAATATAGGTGCAGGGAGGGGATTGAGCAACCTTGAAGCAGCACAGTACCAGTGACAGCCACACTTGTCTCCCCCTCCATGTAGGATAGGCCAAGAGTGCTCTTCCTTGTGAAGGGCCAGAGGCCAGGCTAGCTGTGACTCCGCTGGCATGAGCTCTGGGTCCTTGGGCTGCCTCCAGCTCATACTAAGGCAGTCCTTGTTCCCCTGCTTCTCAGGCCTCTCTAGAACTCTGCAGTGCTGGAGGTCTGCCTCAGTCATGGACCATAGTGCCCTAATCTGCACCCCTGGCTCTGGGGCACCCTGGCTTGTCCCCTGGATCTGGGACAGCTGGAAGTGATTCCTGTGTGCTTGGGGTATCCGGATGCCCCTTTGTCCCATGACTTATGCAGAGGGGCCAGAACCCCATGGTGGAACTGGCTTTTGGGGATGAGCTGCACTGCAGGCCCTTGGGGCTGAACTCTGAGGCTGGAACAGGGGCAGTGTCTGCTGCACAGGGACCCCTCTGCTGAATATGCTGCACCTCGGCCCCTCTTCTCTCCAATCTCACTACTCCTCAAACTGGCATCCTGTGGTTGCTTTGCTTGAGCCCTTGTTCTCTCTGCACCCTGGCGACTCACTGCCACCCAGATGCCCACAGCCAGCATTTTCAGGACAAGTGCTCACAGCTGTGTCCCCACACAAATGACAGCTCCACTTCAGTATATTGCTAGGAAAGGGGAAGGTGGGGCAGGAGCCAGGGTCAATCAAGAGACAAGTTTCCACACAAGGCTTTTGCATCAGCTTAGTCTCGCTGGAAGCAGCAATTTCAGTTAAACCAGGACCACTTGGGGGTGTTCTGGTGTGGGCCCGGCAGCACCAATTCTATCTGACTGTCTGTGACATGCTTTCTGTACGTGTGGCTGGCCCAGGCCCACATGCTCCCACACAGGGCTCTACCCTGGCACTACGAATCATGCTCTCTGCTGCCAGCTCTAGAAGAGTTAAATCTTCTCCTCTGCGAGGTCCTGCCCATCTCTGCTCTCCTTGCTCTAGGGGAAGGTTTGTTTGGTTCCCAGCAGCCTTTCCCAGACTCTGACTCCTTAGGGACTCAGTGCATCCTCTAACTAAATTATGCAGAGTAGCAGCAGTGACATGACATGTGACCAACTCCCAGCTCCCTGGGCTGGAGACAGAAGGGGAGGCAGGCTCCAGGGCCATGACCTCTCCCAGCTGCACAGATGGGAAAAGCCAGCTCTCCTTGCACTGATTCCCACGGCCCAGGCCCTGCACCCAGGGCGGGACCCACAGGAAACAGGACCTGGGAGCTGGAAAAACGCTAGAGCCCCCTGCCTGCCGCACTCTGCTAGCCTCGCCACACACAGCCCCCTTCAGTAGAACCATGCCCCAACCATCCCATGTACCCACAGGCCTCTGCAGGCCCAAATACACACACACAAAACACACACACTCCAAGACAAACATCTGCACCAACACACAGTCACACCACAACCCAGCTCCACCAACTAGGGTGACCAGACGTCCCGATTTTATCGGGATTGTCCCAATATTTGCTTGTTTATCCCGCGTCCCGACCAATGTTCGGTCGGAACACTGGACGAACAATTTTACCCTCCATTCTAGTTCACAGACGAAGCCTGGAAGGGCTCTTGTACACCCCGCCGCAGCCCCAACTCCGGCCCCTTCTTCCCCCATTGGATGTCTCCCCAAATCCCCGCCTGCAGCCCCGCCCCCTCACTGCCCCATTGGATCCCAAGGCGGGCGTAGGGAGGAAACGCCCCTGTGCAGCAGCCTGGGCACATGGGCCATGGCTGCCTAGGCAGGGAGAGCTGCAGCGCAGTGCAGTGCAGCGCAGCGCGGAGGCTGCTCCAGCCCTGCAGCCCATGGGGCAGCATGGTGGGTTCGGGGGAAGCGCGGAGCAGGCAAGGCCTGGGTGGGCGGCACAGCCCGGGGGCGTGGGCCACCCGCCAGAGACACAAGGCGGAGAGGGGCTGTGTGGTGACAGGGGCAAGGAGCCGGTCGGGGTCCCCCGAACCAATAAACTTCCCCGCTGCTGCCGGGGAGCCTTGCGTCTCTCCCGCTCGGCTGTGCTCCAGCAGCTCGCCCCGCCGCATGTGTCCGGGGCGGGCCAGGGGGCGGGAGGCTCCGAGGGGAAGGCAGCAAGCGCGGCTGGGGCACTCTGTGCGATCCAGCGGCGCGGCTGGGGCTGCTAATGCCTCCAGCCCTTGCGAAACTGCTTTTTTTTTTTTTTTTTGCTCTGCCACCATTTTGTTGTTGTTGTTCTCCCCCCACCCCCCTTCCCCCGTGTCCCTATATTTCATCCCTGTGATCTGGTCAACCTACCACCAACACACAGTCTGACTCCACCACACACACAACTGCACGAACACTCATACCCCAGGCCACCTCCACCACACACAGCCACACCTTGCCCCACATACCTACCTGCACCAACACAGTCAGACTCCAACTCAACTCCTTCAACACACAGTCTGACTCCATCCCACACAAGCACTTGCACCAACATAGTCACACTGTGCCTCACACACACCTGCACCAACACACAGTCTGACCTCAACCCACACATCCATTTACACCAACACAGTCACAGCCCAATCCACCTGCACCAACATAGTCACATCCACAACAGTCACATCCTGACCTCCATACCCACCTGCACAAACAGTCAAACCCTAGGCCACACACACAAATACCCCACCACTCACACCCCAACTCTCACCCCACCACTTTCATTTTTATCCCCATCCACTCACACCAGCACCTATCCCTGCACTATTGCGCACTCACACCCTGATCCATGCACGAGCATGCACAGGAAAATCTTAGGTTGGATATTAGGAAAAACTTTTTCACTAGGAGGGTGGTGAAGCACTGGAATGGGTTACCTAGTGAGGTGGTGGAATCTTCTTCCTTGGAGGTTTTTAAGATCAGGGTTGACAAATCCCTGCCTGGGATGGATGATTTAGTTGGGGATTGGTCCTGCTTTGAGCACGGGGTTGAACTAGGTGACCTCCTGAGATCCCTTCCAACACTGATATTCTTATGATTCTATGATCTCTGCATTGCTGAGGGTTTCCTAACTGTGTCTGTTGAGGGGATTATGCAGCCACAAAGATGTGAAGTTTGAAACAAGCTTCTTTCTCCTGGTGTGCTGCGGTGTGTGCATACTTGTGCTGATCTGAGGGTAGAGTCTAGGCTGGGGAATGTGGGTCACAGGGTGTGGATGATCAGGGACTATTAGCACTTACATCCGATCTAGTGCAGACAGTGTCTCAGGGTGTAGATGTTTGCAAGAATCAGTGCCCCGTTACTGGGCTTCATCTGTCCCTTGAGCTGGGGTGTGATTCCCAGCTCATGCACACATTGATGCCAACTCAATGAGAGCTAGTGTGAGTGTGCATAGCTTAGCATGCCATGCACCTACCCACAGGGATCAGGTGAGTTTGTATGCAGCCCAGCTCAGCTGCGAGGCTGGTGCCTGTGCTACCGCAGCTACACTGCTATTTATACTAATGCTAACACTCAGTGCACTAGCATGGGAGGGAGGGGTGTACTCAAGGTGGGAATCACCCCCATAGCTCATAGTGTAGACATAACCTCAGTGTCATCTGGTTTCCACTGACCCTTGCGGCCAGCCATGGTCCTTCTGCAGAGGCAACCTGTGCCTGGTGATGGGAATTGGCGGGGGGCAGCTGGTTTTAAGAGTGTTACTGAGCATGCTCACTACAAGCCAAGTGGCAAATCTGGGAGGGCACTTGACCCTGCATACCCCTACACATATTGCCTCTATCCTTCTGTAATGACACTGTCTGTGGCCTCACTTGCACTGGGAATGGCTCCCAGGAGTCCGGCTGGCGGGTGAGGCTACTGTGACTTTAGCAGTAACAACTCACCAGGTGCTGTACATGGTGATTCACAGCTCTCAACGCTCACTAATTAGCTACATCTGGTCAGCAGGCTGTTAAGTGCTACAGTGTGGGTCCAAGGAAGGGTAGGATGACCAGATGTCCCAATAAAATCAGGACCGTCCCGATATCTAGGCATTTGTTCTGCGTCCTGACCGATGTTTGGTCAGGATGAAATTTGTCCCGTTATTTCTCGGTACTCCATTTTGGGGAGTGGGGGGTTTCTCCGCCGGCGGCAGTCTGCTTTTTTTTTTCCCCTCTGCCAGCGACCCTCTCCACTCCTCCCACCATGTATCCCAATATTTTCTTCCTCTCTTCTGGTCACCCTAAGGAACGGTCATATTCAGCAAGTGTTTGTGTGTGTCTCTCTTGCCCACTGCAGCTCACATGGTGACAGCAGGAGTGTGTAGAGGACTGTAACTAGAGCACTGGTCAGTCACCTGGTGGCCATGCTGGCTAATGGCTTTCTTCCTGAAAGAGACACCTTCACTCAGCCATAAGGCAGGAATCACTGAGCAGAATTCTCTGCCTGTGCTGTGCAGGTCAGACTAGATGATCAGAACTGTCCCCTCTGGCCCTGACAGCTCTGAATTTGTGCCAGTTTTAGTCACCAGACTACTTACCTTGGTGAAAAGCAGGTGAAGGCAGATAAAACAGCAGCGGAAAGAGTTTCCCAGATGCATGCCTCTGCTCTTTGGTATTACATGCTGTTGCAGTCCTAAATTCTTATTCCCCTGCAAGATAAATGTCATCACTCTTCCTTTTGCTTCACTAGCCTTCCCCAATAACATCCAATTCACAAACTATTGAGTTTTGCTGAGGGGCAGGTTAAGATTGTGCAAATATAATAACTACATTAATCACGATGGGGCAGGGGCGAAAAAGCAGTACTTGGTAAATTACTCAGGAAGTTTGGCAGTTCAGGTTCCACCAATCTCCCTGACAGGCAATATCAGAGCTGTCTGAGAGCCCAAAGGAACACAAAATGGCTGCAGAATCTCTGGCTCCAGCTCCTCAGTCATGTTTCCATGTGTGCAGGTCAGGTCCAGTCCAATGTGTGGTGGAGGGGACTGCAAGGAGCCAGTCGGCCTTCTGATTCAGAGCTGTTGAATCTCCAGCCTTGGGGCAGGCCGATGTGCTGCCTTGCTCTGGTGGAAGGACTTCAGGACCCTAATGCCAGCTGAGACCTAGACGTAGAGAAGCTCCATGGTGCTATGACCCCTCCCCACCCCAAATGCCCCTCCTACCCCTAACACTGGGGAGAGAGAGCTGGCCTAGCAGATGCAGAGCTGCCTATGCCAGCTGTACAGCACAGAGAATTTATGTGCACAAGCCGCTCCTTCCAGGCCTTCCTCTAACTGCACTAAGGGGGACCCCGGCCCTGTATTTTGGGAGTCTGGCTTGTGCCTGGCGCTCAACTCCTTTTGTTTGTTCAGCACTTTATGGAGGCACTGGGCATTACTCTGAGGCTGTGGCCTGAGGGTAAAGGTATGCAGGTGTTGAGGGCTCAGTGCTGCAGCTCCTCCCTTATAGGCATCTTGACTCACAGGAATCCATGCAGCCCAGTTTAGGCATGTCACCCCCACTGCAGGGCATGGGGAGAGACTGGCACCAATAGAGGAGATGCTGAAGGCTGGGTGGGAGAGCACTCCTCATTCCATGCCTTCCACTCAGCAGTGTGGTCTGCAGTTAGGTGTGCTCTGAGCACACCTGCTTGGTTGGGCCCGAGCGGTGGGGGAAACACCTGCCTCCACCCACTTGAGGCTCTCCCTGGGGCTTAGCTGAGGTACACAGCCAGATGCTAGCTGGCAGTGTGCAATCCCACAGGCAGAAATGGAGGTGCCTGGGGAACTTTGGCAGTGGGAATTCAGGTGTTGAGCGAGTTTAAGTGCCAACATATTTAGGCAGCAGCTGAGCAGGGGTTCTGTGGATTGCAATTGTGCCTCTGTCTGGGGTTTTGTGACTTAAGTGCTTGTGTGGAGTCAGGCCCCTGCTATACCTGCCCTTGGCTCTGGCATTCTTTCCACTTCCCCTTGCTTTGCGTTCCCCACCTGGCAGCAATACCCAGTCCCACCTGGCAGCCCTTCTCTACTACCCCACTGGAAGGAGCAGGGAAACAGCTAATGTTGGCACATACATAGGGTGACCATGCATCCTGTTTTGACTGGGTGGCAGATGACAGAACAAGGAGCAATGGTCTCAAGTTGCAGTGTGGGAGATCTGGGTTGGATATTAGGAAAACTTATGTCACTAGAAGGGTGGTGAAGCACTGGAATGGCTTACCTAGGGAGGTGGAGAAATCTCCATCCTTAGACGTTTTTAAGGCCCAGCTTGACAGAGCCCTGGCTGGGATGATTTAGTTGGGGTTGGTCCTGCTTTGAGCAGGGGGTTGGAATAGATGACCTCCTGAGGTCTCTTCCAACCCTAATCTTCTATGATTCTATGACATCTGTTTATAAACCCTGTCCCAACTTTTCTGGCAAAGGTGGACATTTGTCCCATTTGCTGTTGCCAAGTTGATCAGAGCAAATGGGACAAATGCCCACTTTTTTTTTTTTTTAAACAAAAGCGGAGCATGGAGGAAGGTGGGGCAGTTTCCATCATATGCAGGGGCAGGCCGGCTCAGGTGCAGTGATGCGAGCCCCAGCCCCTGTCCTGCACTGGGGGATGGGGGGCAGGGTTTAAGCAAGTGACTTGGGCCTGCCCTGCATGGGGGGGCTAACGCAAGAGGCTCGGGCCAACACTGCGGTAGGGCAGGAGAGGGCTCAGGCCAGCCCCATGCAGTATCCCATTTTCCATTTGTGAAATATGGTCACCATATGCATATAGTGCCAAGAGACTTCAGAGTTAACACACCGGGAGATTCATGGCAGGGCCAGGCAGGACAGTTGAGAGTTATGGCTTTGGAATGTTGGCAGAGGCAGGCAGCCACCACTGCATCACCTCCCCTTGTGGCACATCCACATGCTTTATTTTCAGCCAGGAGGGGTAGGAACCCATTCTTTTTTACAGAGTGAAAGCTGAGATTATGCAGAATTGGGACATGCCTGTAAATGCCTGAGGCTAACTCAGTCCAACAAGGGCCAGCTCCACTGTTTTTGCTGCCCCAAGTGACAAAGAAGAAAAAAAAAAGCCACGATCAGCGGCTGCTCTACCGCATCACTTCATTCTTCGGCGGCAATTCAGCAGCCGGTTCTTCCCTCCAAGAGGGACTGAGGGACCTGCCACTGAATTGCCGCTGAAGACCCAGGCCTGCCGCCCCTTTCCATGAGCCGACCCAAACACCAGTTCGCTGAGCTGGTGCCTGCCCTGAGTCCAATCCAAGGACCTCTCAGCTGAGACTCTTGTCGAAGAAGCATGCACCGCTACATGGCGGATCCATGTATCCTATTTCATTGGGATGGTGAGGAAATTCTGCTTTTGTTGCCCAACCTCCTATGTGGCCCCTGAACTCCTGAATTCACCTTCCCCACCTGAAGGCCCTAATATGGTTGGCCCCGCTGTGTTGAGTGCTGCACAAGAGGCCTTGGCTAGAGGAGGAATTAAAGCATGCGGGTTGGATGTGTTCTGAGCAGCACAGCTTGTCTACTGCAGGCAGGGCAGACTTCAGCACATTAAATGGGCCGAGTTAATGCACCAGCTGCATTCTATACCACTCCCCACTGCTGCTGCATGGGCCCCCTGAGGTTTCTTTCTGCTCCAGCCCACATGGCTGCAGGGGGAAGGGGTGGGGAGATAGGAGGTGTTAGCCCAAAACAATTTAACTATGCTCTACACAGATCAGAAGATGGGCTGTTTGCAGGTCCAGCCCCTCCCACATCTATCATCAGGTGATTTATTAAGACACAGGCAGAATAAGATGTAACACACAAATATTTATTATGCCACTAGTCAATAAACTAGAGAAGGACTCCCTTCAGACAATAAACATAACAACTAAGTGTGTCTTACTTAACAGTTACCAGAGCTTGAAGCTCAGAGCCCTTTAAAGCCCCTTAACCTATGGATGTAAAACAGAGGAAAACCACAGTGGGTATTACAATATCATATCCTGAAGCCAGGAGACAATAACAAAAAACTCAGGATACTGACAGGGATACTGGACACCAAACAGGAACTCAGGAACTGGATATTCTTCTCCCTCTGGATAGGTCCTCTGGGCAGGTTTTCTCCCTCAGGTAGGTCGTCAGTGCTTGCCCATGCAGTCTCTGCTTGACCTCATAGTTCAGTGCAAGTATGCATTCACTAATTGTGTGTTGCAGTTGAATGCAAGGACGTTAACAAAGACTAAGTATCCAAAGTCCTATAAGTCCTGGTCCCTCTGGGACTCCTCGCAGCTAGCTGAACTGTGCGGGACACTGGCTGCCACTCAGATGGACAGTCCTGAGTGACAGGCATGCAACTCACTAAATAACCTGTGGTTGCTAGGCAGATTATGACTGTCACATAACTGCCCTGACCTTTTTCCTCCTTAATTTGAAAAAGATGATTTAGTGCCCTTTCAGCCTGAGGAGAAGGGTATCCAAAATGGAGGCTTACCTGGCCTTTTACAAATCCCAGATGGACATTACATAAAACAGGTCAGAAACAGATTTTACTCAACAAAGGTACCCTGCTGATGCAGGGCCAGGGGTGTTGGAACTAGTGGTGCTGGGAGTGCGGTAGCATCCGCTAGCTTGATGGGGTTTCCATCATATACAGGGCTTACAGTTTTGTGCAATGACTCAGCTTCCCCAATGTACAAATTGTTCCAATGCCCCTGAGCAGGGCCAGAAGCCCCGTGCTGATGCAAGTGTTCACAGCAATCTTACAGTACACACTCCTCCCCTCAAGCAGGTAGATGTTCAGTTTGCCTTGAAATGCAGGGTCACAAGAAGTCATTCCTGACCTTGGCTCAGACTCTCCCATGATGCACAGGCAGGAGGAGTCCTACCAGCTCTGTGCTTTGCCCAGTAAGTTGACTCAGAACCTAAATAGTTAAATGAGGTCTTAAACATAGATTGGTATGCTAAAGTGGCCCCTGAGGAAGCTTGGTTTGCTATTAGGTATAAATGTCAGGGACTGTGCAAAAATGGTCTATTTTGCAGCTGGTTTTAACAAATGAGTTGTGACGTTGTGGTTCTGGCGGGACCCAACTGAGAGTGCCAAATCAGGATTAATTGCTCAAACAGGGCAGTCACAGCCCTAGGCTGGGGTTTATCCACCTCTAAGGCAAACCAAACCAGCCAGACAAAAGACTTCAGTTTCACCCCACTGGCAGCCAACCGCAATCACCCAAGCCATTTCCTTAGACCACTCCCCATGTCTCCCAGTAATCCAACCAGTCCACACGTGCCTGGATCGAATATGGTATGGAAAACCACACCCCAGTAAAAGGAAAGTGTCTCTCGTCCCAAAGGACAATGCCCCAGGCCCAGGTTCAATATGTTTATTAGAGAATATTTAAATAAGTATGATACCACAGAGTTGGCATTTCAGTCTTATCATCGGAGCAACATCCAGAGTATTTTGTTTGTTGCATTATAGTACAAACAGTCGTATTCCAATGGGGTGTACGTGGTTCAGTATAGTAGGGGAGCATTGAGGGTACATCGCTCATTAAGGTGACCATAGTCAATTGAGCAGCGCCGGTATATGGGACAGGGTGACCTTTGTGATCCCAGATCGGTGTCAGACAGATGGTGTTAGTATGGTTTAAGGTTTCCCCTCCCCCCCGGTGGGTGCTCTCCCACATCGGCTCATCCTAGTACTGTGCGTGGCCTTTTTTTCGGTGTAGATGTCCCACCACCAGATAGTGTGCCGAGACATCAAACGTCTAAGTGCAAGCACGCCCCCCCACGGCCCTATAGTACACGTTCTTCAGGTCCAGGCGCCTTAGCACCCCGACGATCTTCATTTCGGTTGTAAACTCGTAGCACTTCCCGCAAGATGTCAGTCAAGGGGCAATTTTTCGAGTTTACGGGCCGGGCTTCGCAAACGCCGGGGTCCTGTGCTCGAATGGGATCTCATGTCGACGAGTTTCTTTTTCCGCTCCTGTCTCGTTGACGATATGTTCGCCAGCGGCTGTCTTTTTGCCAGATGGCGGTGTGACGGAATTCACAGTGGGCGATGGCCTTCACTAGCGGTCTGGACACGTTGTTTGCGCAGCTGCCAGGCTCTGGCGTTGGGGCTTGCACTGCACAGCGTGGGCGTCTCCAGGTTCTTCTTTTTTGGTTCCCACGGATGGCTCATTTAGAGCGGGACGCAGTTATTTCCGGGCGCGGATTGTTTGCGAAGCCGAGTATTGGAAGCTGCCCGCGTGAGGAAGTGGTTAGCGGAGTCCCCTTTCTTCGCCTTCAAAGGCCTTGGTTGGTTTTCTTATCTTTTTAAATCACGCTGTTCCAATCCTTTAGAACTAAATATATCTCTCTCTTTTTTGTTGAGAGAGATTGATGGCAACACGTGATTTTATATCTGAATTCTTATCCAACCAGGGCAGCCTTGGGTAGGGTTCCAGCAAGTGGGACTCCAGCAACCCACTTCTCCCGCGGCAGACTTCTCGTCATACACTCCCACTTAAACTGCGTCCCGCACTTTATCTCTCTATCTCTGTATTTTATGCTGCAGAAGTGCATCTTACCCTGCCCCCTCCTGTGCGCTGCAGCCCCACGCCAGAGCCTGGCAGCTGCGCCACACCTGTTCCAGAGGCCGCCTAGTTGGAAGCCATGCCCCCCACCTCGGTGATGATTCCAGTCACGTCACCATCCCCCATGCACCTACAGCCCGCTCGCCCAGACATTCATCGTCCGGACACGATTTTATAAGGCGGGAAATGTAAAAGATAATTTTATCCTTCGTCAATGATGAATCCCATTCGATTGTTACAGGCCCGCGTTCTGAAGCCCAGCCCGTAAACTCTGGCTATCGGCAATTTTAGATTACACCGATGCCCTGATCTCGGTGCTAGGCGCCTGGACCCGTGTAACGAACGTTGTACTGTAGGCCTGGAGTGGGGCCGTTCGCGTATGCCGAGCTCATGAGACTGTTGGATTGCTCGGAGCACTATTCTGGTTTCCAGGGAATCTACACCGACCTTCACGCCTTATCCGATTGTGCTCCACGCACCCAGGTGTAAAACCCTTACAATCCCCTCTACTAAACTACATCCCCTGAGTCTAACCACCATCTGGATTCCACCCGCTTGTAGGCCCTCGTTCGCCTGCCCATTGCTGCAATCATGATATGTGTAAACCCATTAGTAATGTACCCTCACTGCTCCCCTACTATACTTTGACGCCCACCCCACGTACCCACATGGGACATTACAGACTATTATGCTACCCATAACCAAATACAGCGTTCCCCCTCTGGTATGTTCTCCCGATGACTAATGACTAATGCCAACTCTGTGTGATATCCTTAATTTAAATATTCTCTAATAACAAGATTGACCTGCGTCTGGGGCTTGTCCTTTGGTTATCGGAAACCTTTCCTTTACTGGGTGTTGTTTCTATAAACATTCATCCCCAGACGGTGTGGAAGCTGTTGGTGAACCTGCGGGAGACTGGATGTCTAGGAGAAATGGCTTGTGTGACCTTGGCGGTTGGCCAGTGGTGTGAACTGAAGTCTTTTGTCTGGCTGGTTTGGTTGCCTATGAGGTGATAAACCAGCCTAGTGCTGTGACTGCGCTGTTGTTTGAGCAATTAAATCCTGATTTGCAACTTCTCAGTTGGGTTCCGCACAGACCACAATCGTCACAAACCTCATTGTTAAAACCAGCTTGCAAAATAACCATTTTTGCACAAGTCCACTGACATTTATACCTGCATAGCATAACCAAGCTTTCAGGGGCCACTTTTAGCATTACCAATCTATGTTTTAAGACCTCATTTAACTATTTAGGTTCTGAGTCAACTTACTGGGCAAAGCACAGAGTGGTAGGGACTCCTCCTGCCTGTGCATCCATGGAGATCTGAGCCAGTCAGATGACTTCTGTGCCCGCATTTCAAGGCAAAACTGAACATCTAACCTGCTTGAGGGAGGCGTTGTGTACTGTTAGATTGCTTGAACACTTGCATCAGCCACGGGCTTCTGCCTGCTCAGGGCATTGAGACAATTCATGTACATTGGAAGCTGAGTCATGCACAAAAATGGTAAGCCCTGTATATGATGGAATCCCCATCAAGCTACGCGATGCTACCCTACTCCCAGCACCACTAGTTCCAACTACCCGGAGCCCATGCATCAGCAGGGTACCTTTGTGAGTAAAATGCTGTTTCTGACCTGTTTTAGTGTAATGTCCATCGGTGATTGTAAACATCCAGGTAAGCCCTCCATTTGATACCTTTTTCTCAGGCTAAAGGGCTAATCATCTTTTTCAATTTAAGGAGAGAAAGGTCATGGCAGTTATGTGACATCATAATCTGCCTACGAACCACAGGTTATGTTAGTGAGTTGCTGCCTGTCACTCAGGACTGATCCATCTGAATGGCAGCCAGTGTCCGCCACATGTATCAGCTAGCTGCTGAGGGTCCCAGAGTGACAGACTTATAGGTTTTGGAATACTTATCTTGTTAACGTCTTGCATTCAACTCAACACACAATTACGTGAATGCATACTTGCACTGAACTTATGAGGTCAAGCAGGAGACTGCAGTATGGCAAGCACTGCGACCTACCTGAGGTGAAAACCTGCCCGAGACCTATCCAAGGAGAGTATCAGTTCTGTATTCCGTGTTTGTGTTCCATTTCACCTGTCAGTATGCCTGAGTTTTGTGTGATTGTCTCCTGCTTCAGGATATGATATTTATCTGTGGTTTTCCTTTTTTCCATAGCTTGTTAAGGGCTTTAGAAGGGTCTGATTCCATCATGGTAACTGTTAAGTAAGACCAGCTTATTGTTTGTTTATTGTCTGAAGGAGTCCTCTCATAAGTTTTATTGACTAGTGCAGTAATAAATATTTGTGCTTTACATCTTAATTCTGCCTGTGTCTTAATAAATCACCTTTGATGATAATTGGGAGGCGACCTGCAAAAGCCCATCTTCTATCATTGTAGAGCAAGTTAATTGTTTGGCTAACACCTCCTATATCCCCACCCCTTCCCTGCACCATGTGGTCTTGGAGAAGAAAGAAACTCAGGGGGCCATGCGTGTCATTTTTGTGCATTAACTCGGCCCATATTAATGCTGAAGTCTGCCTGCCGCAGTAGACAAGCTGTGCTGCTCAACACATCCTATTGCACTGCTTAATTTCCTCCTCTAGCTATGCCCACTCAACACAGCGGCCACCATATGTAGTTGAAGGGAATTCAGGAGTTCGGCCAATAGTATTGGGCAACAAAAGACAGTCCTCACCATCCCTTGTACATGATCCCCATGAGCGTGCATGCTTCTTCGACAAGAGTCTCATTAGTCCCTTGGATTTTGTTTAGCGTTCTTTTTATTCTCTATTGCATTCCGCAGTCCCTCTTGGAGGAGAACCGGCTTTTTTTGAATGAAGTGATTCTGAGCGCGGGTGGTCGGCTTGTGGGTTGTCTTCTTTGTCCCTTTGGCGCGAAGAAACATTGGACTGCCCTGTTGGACTTATGAATGGCATTGCATGTTCAATTTTCAGCTTCACTCTGAAAAAAGAAGGTTCCTAGCCCCTTCGCGTGAAAATTTAAAGCAGTGAGCGCACAGGGATGTGCGGTGGCGTGCGTGCTGCCGACGTTCCAAGCCATACTCACTGTCCTGCCTGCCCTGCCATTGAAATCTCCAGGTGAGAGTCTGAGTCTCTTGCACATATGTCATATTGAACCATGATTCACAAATGGAAAAATAGGATACGCATGGGCTGGCCTGAGCGCGTCGTGCGCGGCCGAGCCGCGTGCGCGCGACTCTGGCGTGTGAGCGCGCGCGTGCGCGAGCCAAGTCAGCTTGCTTAAACGCCTGGCCCCCCTCCCAGTGCGGACAGCTGGGCTCGCATCACTGCACCGAGCCGGCCTGCCCCTGCATATGAGGAACTCCCCACCTTCCTCCTATGCGTCCGCTTTTGTTTAAAAAAGAGAGAGAGTGCATTATTCCCATTTCTTGATCAAACTTGGCAACAGCCAATATGGACCAAATATGCGCACCTTTCCAGAAAAGTTGACAGGGCGTGTATAAAGCGAGTGTTTCATAGACTGAGAGTGTAGGTTGGAAGAGACCTCAGGAGGATCTGCGTGCGCGCCCTGCCAATCAGACCACCCCACTAAATCATCCCAGCCAGCCTCGGTGTTGTCAAGCTGGGCCTTAAAACGTCTAAATGGAGATTTTCCCACGCTGCCGCGTAGTAGACCTTTCGTGCTTCACCACCGCTTCTAGTGTACATAAGTTTTCCTATATCCAACCCAGCTCTCCCACACGCAACTTGAGGACTCCATTGCTCCTGTTCTGTCATCTGCACCCAGTCAGAAAAGACAGATGGCATGTCAGCCCTATGTATGTTCCAACATTATCTGTTTCCCTCTCCTTCCAGGCGGTATAGGAAGGAGGCCAGTGAGCGAGGTGGGCCGAGTGGGGAGTACGTCAAAGCACGGGAAGTGGAAAGCATGCCAGACAAGGGGCAGTAGGTAGCAGGCCTTACCCACACAAGCACTTAAGTTCACAAAACCCCGAGACAGGAGACAAGTGCAATCACAGACGCCCTGCTCAGCGTGCGCCTCGATATGTTGGCCACTTAACTCGCGTCAACACCTTGAGTTCATCTGCCAAGGTGCGCAGCGCCGCGCGATGTGCGTGCGTGTGCGCTGCCAGCTAGCGATCTGGCTGTGTACCTGCGTGAGCGCGCGAGCCTCAGTGGGTGGAGGCAGGTGTTTCCCCCACCGCTGCGGGCCCCAAACTCAGCACGTGTGCTCAGAGGCACACCTAACTGGCCGACCACAGCTGCTGAGTGGAAGGCATGGATATGGAGGGTGCGCTCCCACCCAGGCCTTGAGCATCTCCTCGTATTTGTGCCGAGGTCCTCCCCATGCCCTCATGTGGGAGTGCCGAGACCTGGCTGCATGGTTCTGATGAGTCAAGATTGCCTATAAGGAGGAGGCTGCAGCACTGAGCCTCAACCCCTGCATCCTTTACCCTCAGCCACAGGCCTCAGAGTAGCCCATGCCTCCATTAAAGTGCTGAACAAACAAGAGTTGAGCGCCAGGCACAAGCCAGACTCCCTAATATACAGGCCCGGGTCCCCTTAGTGCTATTTAGAGGAAGCCTGAAGGAGGCGGCTTGCGAGCCTAAATCTCTGGCTGTACAGCTGGCATAGGCACTTCGCATCTGCTAGGCCAGCTCTCTCTCCCCATGTTAGGAGAGGGGCATTGGGGTGGAGATCATAAGCACCATGGAGCTTCTCTACGTCTAGGTCTCAGCTGGCCATTAGGTCCTGATCCTTCCACCAGAGCAGAGGCACAACATCGCCTGCCCCCAGCTGGAATCAACAGCTCTGAATCAGAACGACTGGCTCCTTGCATGTCCCCTCCACCAACATTGGACGGACCTGCCTGCACACATGGAACATGATGCTGAGGAGCTGACCAGAATTCGCACCATTTTGTGTTCCTTTTGCTCTCGACAGCTCCTGTTATGCTGTTTCAGGGAAGATTGGTGGAACCTGAACTGCCAAACTTCCTGAGTAATCTTTAACCAACGTAAAATGCTTCGTTTCGCCCGCCCCATCGTTGATTAATGTAGTTATTATATTTGACAACTTAACTGCCTCAGCAAAGACTCAAAGTTGTGAATGGATGTATGGGAAGGCTAGTAAGCAAAGGACAGTGATGACATTATATCTGCAGGGAATAAATTTAGGACTTGCAAGCAGCAGTAATACAAGAGCAAGGCATGCATCTGGGAAATTACTTCCGCGGCGTTTTCATCTGCCTTCACCTGCTTTTCACCAAGGTAAAGTAGTCTGTGGATAAACTGGCACAATCACGAGCTGTCCAGGCCAGAGGACAGTTCCTTATCATCTAGTTTGACCTGCCACAGCACAGCAGAGTTCTGCTCCAGATCCCTGCTTGGGCTGGGTGAAGGTGTCTCTTTCAGAAGAGAGCCCTATTACAGCATGGACCACCAGTTGACTGATGATCCATAGCTCTATTACAGTCCTCTCACACTCCTGCTGTCACCATGTAGCTCAGTGCAAAGAGAGACACACCACAAACCACTTGCGAAATGGACCGTCCTTAGGGTGACCAGAAGAGAGAAGAAAATCATTGGGTACATGTGGGAGGAGTGGAGGGTCGCTGGCAGATGTGAAAAAAAAAGCAGACTGCCTGCGCGGGAGAAGAAACCCCCGACTCCCCAAAATGGAAGTACCGAGAAATTAACGGACAAATTTCACTGACCCAACATCGTCAGGACGAGCACAAGATGCCTAGATATCAGGGACAGGTCTGATTTTTGGACATCTGTCATCCTACCCCCTTGGACCAACTGTTAGCACTTTTAACAGCCTGCTGACCAGATTAGATAGTGAGCGTTCGGAAGCTGTGAATCACCAGTACAGCAACCTGAGTGGTTGTTACTGCAAAGTCACAGTATGCCTCACCCCCGCCAGCCGGACATACCTGTCCCTGAGCCATCCCAGTGCAGTAGTAGACGCCACAGACTAGTTGCACTCGAAGGTATAGAGCAACG
>NC_133775.1:70632690-70661593 GCF_003597395.2 Chelonoidis abingdonii | reverse complement strand
AAATACAGATAGTACACAGCCAATATTCATAACTTCAACTACAGAAATGATACAGACATACAGACAGCATAATCATAACCAGTAACCCGTAACCTGATCTTAGACACCTTATATGACCCCCTTTACATAGGATTTGGTGCTACTACAGAAACTTGGTTGCAACCCATGTTCTATATGGTCCCAGTTTATATCAATAACGTCACGTGTAAATTGACAAACTTGTGCAGAAGAACAGGCTGGGAGCTGCCAGTGAAGATTGTACCAGTTTCCTACTAAGCTGTTCTTTGTTTTAAGAAACAGTGAAACATCTGTCAAAGAAATCCAAGAGCTGTTTGCCGATTCCTCCACACACAACAGTCCCACAGAATTTGAGAAATCTGATTATAGCATTTGCTCCAAATGTTGCAAGACCAGTTGCTTGCTAAACCCTGCTCTGCCTCATTCATACTTTCTGCAAGAAAGGCTACCTGCAAGGTTTGTAGGACATCCTCTGTTTGAGTTAAGTGAGGGTGAAAAAAGGGCATTTTTCCCCCCAATGTACACAATTTTTTTCTGTATTTTTCTTCATCTCACAAACCATTAAAGCATAATGGAACATTTCATCTTGGAGCCTAGCATATAAATACATTGTAAATGTCTTTGCAAAGTACATAGCACACCATTGGCACTGAGTAAATAATAATCATAAATAAATAGAAGTAATTAGCAAAACGCCTTAGCAGTATATATTTTGAGAAAGTAATGAAGTCATGTACGTACTGTCCCAGGTCTAAACTAAACGAAACTGCTTATTTAATATTGCTGTAACAGCCCTTAATGTTCCTTTCAGGCATCAACATTTTTTGTCTCTGAATTTCAACTTTCATGTGAACTGCAGAGCAAAAAGAAAACTCGTCTTTGTGCCCTTTAACCCTTCATGGAGCTGCTATTATATATTTTAGCAGTGCCTGGAGGTGCCACACGAGCATTCAAAACAGGCCCAGCCATAGGCAAGACAGGCAAAGGGAGGATCATTGTCTCCCTTTTATACGTGGCGAACTAAGGCCCCAAGACTGAGTGGATGCTGCATTCACGGTTGCTGCATCAAGCTAATGATCCAATTGACGGATCAAATTTGTTGATGAATCCTGGTCACATGACACCTGAGGCATGTTGCATATAAGATTAGTGGCCCACAGCCTGTGGCACATGCAGCAATACTATTAGCAGCCTTGGAAGAACCAGCCACCGTTCTTGGAAATGTTCATGGGGGATCATTTGTTGGACTATAGGGTGGTAGGACTGGCCTGCTTGAAATAGGCAGCAGCCATTATCAACAGCCATGAAAAATAAATCTGCAATGCACAGGCTCCCTGCTCTACTGTAAGTGACAATAGCTCCCTATTTCAAGACTTTTCACTGGAGAAAAGTATTTTTCCTATGGTCCTGGAACTCAGCTGGGCTCCAGCCGCCAAAGGGGGCAGACGCCTTACCGAGCCTGGAGACCAAAGAAATGCTCTGCCAAACTGAGAACTGGCCAGAGTGGCTGGAGCCACCAGTGGACCGAGACACTGAGGAGTTGCTGGGATTGCTGTTAGCTACCTACCTCAAGGAGCTAGAGGACACCCCAGGGATCCAGGTTCACTGGGACGGTTGGAGGTGGCCCAGGGGTAGATGACCTCAGTCTAGGTACATCACTGCTTAAAATGTGGTCTGTGTTGTGGCTGGTTTCCCCACTGACCCAGTGGCAGAACATTCTTCTACTGTTAGGATCTAGTGGAGTCAGGTCATTCTACCCCCTGTCACCCTACCCCTAGGGTGGTAGCCTCCCCACTCTAGGCCAAGAGGCTTGTGTTTGTTGGCCATCCTCCAGAGCTAGGACATCTGACCTATTTGCTGATCTATGCTGAGTACAAGCCACAGCCCTAGACTGTTGCCCCACCCTGACTGTGGGCCTGGGCTCAGAGACTCATTTGCCACTCTGCCCTGATTGCAGGCCAGAGACCTTGACTGTTTGCTGCTCTGCCCTGACTGCAGGCTGGAATTATAGATTGGTTTGTGTCCTGCCATGCTTGTGGGCTGGGGGCCCAGCCCTCATCTGCTGCTCTGCCTGTACTGCAGGCCAGAGCAATAGACTGTTCAGTGCTCTGATAATTCCCTGGCTGTGAGTGATGCCCGGTGACATAGTGAGGCAGAGTGGCTAAGGTTGCCAAGTGTCCAGTTTTCGACCTGAATGCCTGGTCAAAAAGGCACCCTGGCCGCTCTGGTCAGCACAGCTGACTGGGCTGTTAGAAGTCTGGTCAGAAGTGCTGTGGGTCTAAGGCAGGCTAGTTCCTACCTGTCCTGGCACTGTGTTGTGCCCTGGAAGCGGCCAGCAGGTCCGGCTCCTGGGCGAGGGGGAGAGGTGGGCACACAAAGTTCTATGCACTGTCTCCACCCCAGCACCAGCTCCACACTCCCATTGGCCGGAAACCACTGGTCAATGGCACCTGGGAGGTGGGGCCAGTGGGCAAAAACAGTGCACAGAGCCTCCTGGCTCCCCCACCTAGGAGACGGATTTGCTGCTGGCGCTTTTGGGGCACAATGCGGAGCCAAGGCAGGCAGGGAGCCCCACTGCACCACTGACCAGGAGCCACTGAGATAAGCCCATGCCCCAGCCCTGAGCCCTAACCCTCTGCCCAATCCAGAGCCCCCTCCTGAAGCCCAAAACCCTCAGCCCCACCCCCAGTCCAGAGCCCATACCCCATCCTACACCCCAACCTCCTGCTTCAACCCATAGCCCCCTCCACATTCCCAATCCCTTGGCTCCACCCTGCTGCCTACAGCCCTCTCCTGCACACCAAACCCCATTCAACAGTATAGGACTCCTAGCATTTCTCTCCCTGGACCAAAGTATGTTGGCTCAAAATTTCAGTCAGGAAGGAATCAGGGAAGAAGTGTTGTGAGATAAGTACTCAGACCAGTGCCCAGATAGTTTTATGGAAGCTGTCAAACTAGTTTCATATCTTTTTTGATGAGATTGTAAATTTGGTTGATAAAGGTAGTAGTGTTATGTACTATACTTAGATTTCTATAAGTCATTTGACTTGGTTTCACATAAAATGTTAAATTTAAAAAATTAGAATATAAAATTAACATGGCCCACATTAAATGGAGTAAAAGCTGGCTAACTGATAGGTCTCAATGTAATTTTAAAGGGAATCATAATCAAATGGGTGTCTTTCTAGCAGGGTCCCAGGGCTTGGTTCTTGGCCCTATGCTATTTAATATTTTTATCTGTCACCTGTAAGAAAACAAAATCATTGCTAAAGTTTGCAGATGACACAAAAATTGGGGGAGTGATAAATAAAGAGTACAGGTCACTGATACAGAGCAATCTGGATTGCTTGGTAAGCTGAGCACAAGAAAATGGCAGACTCCATCCTAGGAAGTAGTGACTCCAAAAAGGACCTTGGGGTCAATGATGGATAATCAACTGTACAGTGTGGTGCTTGGCCAAAAGGGCTAATGCAATCCTAGGATGTGTAAACAGGGTAATCTGAGTTGGAGTACAGGTTTTTACCTCTGTATTTGGCACTGGTGTAACCCCTGCCGGAATAATGTGTCCAGTTCTGGTATCCACAATTTGAGAAGGATATGGATAAATTGGAGAGGAGTCAGAAGAGCCATGAAAATGATTAAAGGGTTAGAAAACATGTCTTATAGTGATTGAGCCCCTTGAGTCTATCTACTTAGCTTAAGAAAGAGAAAATTAAGGGGTGACTTGATTATATCTATAAATACCTATATGTAGAACAAATATTTGATAATGGGCTCTTCAGTCTAGCAGAAAAAAAGGTCTAATGTCCAGACACTGGACCATGTTGAAGCTGGAAAAATTCAGATTGGAAATAAGATGCAACTTTTTTTAGCAATGAACGTAATTAACAACCATTGGTACAAATATCCAAGGGCTGTGGTAAGTTCATCACTCAAGTTTTAAATGCAAATTCTGTTTTTCTAAGAGATCTGTTCTAGGAATGATTCTGGGTCAGGTGTCTGGCCTGTGTGATACAGGAGGTCAGACTGGATGGTCACAGTGGTCCTTACTCACCCTGGAATCTTATGAAAATGGGCATTACAAGGGGAAAAAGGGAGGAATAAGCATGTGGGGGAAGGAAGAGGGAAGCAGGTCACAGGCTAACAGGAGGTGCCAACCTAGGACTCATGTTGTTCAATGTTTATTAACAAGCTAGGAAAGGGATGGCCAAATCTGCAGACCAATCAGTCTATCAATTTTATGGTGCTACCCACCACCACAGTATCTAAACGCCATCCATGTGAAAACAACAATAGCAATCCCTAGTGAATTTCATTGAGTCCCTGGCACTTCTCTCCCTTTGGGGAGAAAACTATGGGGTTGGTTTGTTTGGAGTGGGGGTATAGGTTAAAGAATTTTTTAATTTCTTTTTTGTTATTGATTGGTAGGGACTCAGGTTGAAGGGCCAATGCTAGGACTTATTGGGTAGAAGGGGGTGGTAGTACTGGGGTTTATTAGGTTAAAAGGGTCTCCATGTTGTATTGTTCTTATGATGGAAAGTCTTTCTCCAGAGGAAGATTTTGCAGCATTTCCTAAAAATGCTCAGACAGTGGATTCACTTGATCCCCATATGACATAATATTATTTCTAAAGCCAACCAAAGACTGAGGGACTTTAGAGAGATCTAAGAAAGCAAGGTGAATGGAAGAAGAAATTCCATGCTGACAAAGGCAGTTCAAAATGATAGGAATAATGTGACCTTGTATTTCTTACTGTGTTCTAAATGAATGGGGGTGTGGTGGGGGAAGATCTGGCTAATATTGTTTGTGCACAGTGCCATGGAAACCTCTGCTCTGCATGCAGCTGTGATTGGAAAAGCAAATGAAGTGTTAAGATACATAAGGAATGGGATGGAAACACTGCCTCACTTGGAACAGCATGTGCCGCACTCCATCTCACAAAGGATATCCCAGAATCCAAGGGGTTCAGAGATGGCAGTGAGAATGATTAGAGACTTGGAGCCACGGCCATAGGAGGAGACACTGAAAAGACTATTTACTTCATTAGTTAGGTCACCTCTGTCACTGAGTGGTGGTGAGAAGGTAGATGGACCATTCATTCGCCTCTGTGTGAATAGAGGGAGAAAACACTTTTAATGAAACAGAACAATGGCGCACTGGAAACTGATAATGGAAATGCTTTTCCACACACTGAGCATGTGGAACTCACTACCTCAAAGGATCATGGAGGCCAAGATCTTGGCAGGAATGAATAAAGAACTAGACAGTCACATGGATAATGAGAACATGTGGAGTTACAGTCAGGAAGATTTTAAAAATAGCCTGTTGAGTCTGGAAGGGCTGGAAACCTGCTAGTCTCAGTGCAGAGCTGGCTGTAGTTGGTGGAGCAGAAACTCCCCTTTCAGTAGTTATCCCATCATGACTTGTTGCTGGGGGTCTTGCTCCTGAAATGGGCCATGGTTGGACACAGAATACCAAATTAGATGGAGCCCTGCTCTTATCCTGTCTGGCAAATCTTGCATGCCTGTGCCTGAGAAGTAGGAGTTTGAAGTCTGATGTGATTGCTTCCTTGGTCCCCCGATCCTTCCTTCTGTCTGCTTTCTTGCCCCATCCCAAGGTTCCAGAGCATCTGGTAGGGCTGCTTGTTCTGAGGACCCCATGTCAGTGACATTGGCTCTCTTTCTAAATCCAGTGTAAATGCTGCTGGAGAGTCTCCCAGCCGGGGCTAGGCAGCACAGGAGCAGAGCCATGTTTCACTTGTTTGAAAGTTACATTGGATCAGCATAGCTGGGTCAACTGACCACTGCGTTTGTCTATCTGATCTGGCCTGGATGTGCTGGAGATTTGCCCCAATCCCAGCCCTCAGTATGGTTGTACCAGTGGTGACTAGGAAAGCTAGGATGTGCACTGGTGAGGCTGAGCACCGGCTGGAGCTTGGGTAACAATGGCTGAAGTCAAGGCCAATTCCCAACATTGGGCAGGGCTCTGCTGGGGTAAGATGTCTCTTCTGCTCTTTCAGATAGAGGTCAGCAGCTGAGACAGTAACTGGAGCAGAGGTTCTCAAACTATGGTTCGTGGAACACCAGTGGTCCACAAACTCCATTCAGGTGGTCCGGGGATAGTTCCCTCTGAGGTACATACCTGGGGGGCCAACAAGAGAATGAAGGGCCACCCACCTAATTAGTGGAGCTGCACAGGCATGGCTTGCCTAATTAGGTGCTTGGACCCTGGAGAAGACACACATGTAAGGTGAGATGGTGGCCTTGGGGGGAATAGGGGATAGGTGGGAGGAGGCAGTGGGGTGAGAAAATGGGGGAGGGAGGAATTTTGGATGTGCAGGGCTGCAGCAGCCAGAGAAAGAGGCAACTTTCCCGGCTCCACAACTGCAGCTGCTGGGGAGAGATGGCCCTCCTTCCCAGCCCCAGCTTGGGGGCTGCTGCTTCAGTGGGGGAGAGGGGGCACATCCATCGCATTAGAAAGGTAAGACTACTGATATTAAAATACAAGTTGGGTGCTTTTTATTTTTAGAACAAAAATTTAATTATTATTAAGTTGTTTTATATAGCACTTTTATCCAAAGTGCTTTACAATACTTAGCTAATGGTACAAACAACATTTGGAAAGATCATTGTGTGGTCCACCAAAACCCTCAGCAATTTTCAAGTGGTCCACAAAAAAAGAGTTTGAGAACCACTGAACTAAAGTAAAGCTGCTAGAATGGTGAGCATAGGTGAGCTGTGAGGCAGAAGGGAAAAGCACCACACAAGAAATTGATTCCATTAAAAAGTAATCTCAAATTTAATAAAAGTTATAATTTGATTATAGACACTGAACCTGAGGGCAAGAGGGAAGGAGGGGCTGGGGGTTGGGATCAAGTCTCAGACAGAGTTGGGTGGGGTAGGGGGGTTGTCAAATGATGGGATTGGTGGTGTGTGTTGTAGGAGCACCCGTAATTTGTATGCTATATATAACCTGTATGCTCAAAAGGTCTGTTGCACTCCCCCCCGCCCTGCCTTTGTCTCCTCTCCCTCTGTGAATAGGCTTTCTCCCTCCTGGAATGCTTGTGGGATGAATGGGCTAGTTGAACAGCTGAAATATCAGAAGAGCTCGCAGGTAGACAAGGTGTCTGGGACTCTAATTAGGCAGCGATCACACATCCAATGCATGGACACTGCCCGGACACTGCCCAAGGTGGAGTGTGACCAACCAGATGCAGCCAAGTCATCTCTAGTCACAGGCCATGAGGAGCAGGTACTTAAAAGGGGAAGG
Organism: Chelonoidis abingdonii; assembly: GCF_003597395.2. Taxonomy (NCBI): domain Eukaryota; kingdom Metazoa; phylum Chordata; order Testudines; family Testudinidae; genus Chelonoidis; species Chelonoidis abingdonii. The sequence continues at coordinate 70,654,306 of NC_133775.1, read as the reverse complement.
GGCCATGTGCTCAGGAGTGCACTCACAAGCTTGTACCTCCCATGAAGGCTCTTTGCTCGGACTGTCTGGCCAGTGGTTTGCCGCATTGCATTCCATTGTGCCTTGGGAAGTCTTACCTTCATCGCACCATCTATTGCTGCGCTGTGGGACACTTACCTTCAAGGATCCTAACATCTCCAATGCCGTGCCTGTCCTGGGAGCATAAGTATGCGAGTGTGAATGTGACCCTCCCTCCCAAGCCCCTGTTTTTGAGCTTTGCTATCAATATAATAAATGTGCTGCTTTCTGCCAGACTCTGGTGGGTCATTAGTCCTCCCTAAGCTTACTAGCTGGCCCAATTTCAGGTAACAGTTTGGTTTATTTCTACTGACAGAAGAGGGATCTGCATGGCAGGGAGGGGGCTGGCTTCATGGGAAGGAGTGGGAAGAAGGAATGCAGAAACTGTAATAGCAGAACAGACCAAGTGTTCATTACGAGTTAGCCCAATACCAGTTTCCCACACTTCTGTTGCTGGGTGGCTTAGAAGGTAGCACAACCACCTCTCCCACCATGAGGCAACTAGATGAACTTCACTAAACCATGGGTGAAATTCCATCCTGACCCCCACAGGTAATCTGCATAGGTCCTGAAGCATGAGCAGGCTCTTACCATTCTTATCCTAATGAGTAAATGCAGCAGCTATTCAAATTCAGATAATGAAAAAGAGTTTGTCTAGATCAGTGGCTCCCAAACTGTGGGGCACATGCACCTGGGGGGATGCAGAAAAACATTTGGGGGGTATACATGGGGCCTGGGCCAGCCCCCAAGGGGAGCTGGGAGAGAGAACCCTGCAGCTCTGCACCACCCCCCAGCCTCAGGTCCACTCTGCCCCTAGTCCTACTATACCCTCATTCCCTCTCCACCACCAACCCAGCTCCACCTCTAGCCCCATTCCCTGTTTTGCCCCCCAGATTGACTGTAAGGCCTGGACTACACTAGCAGGGCGGCGGGGTTCGAACTAAGATACGCAACTTCAGCTATTTGCGTACCTGAAGTCGAAGTATCTTAATTTGACTTATCTGGCCATCCTCACAGCGGTGAGTCGACTGCCACGGCTCCCCCATTGACTTTGCTTACTCTTCCTGCTGAGGTGGAGTATGGGCGTCGATTTGCAGATCGATTTATTGCATCCAGACAAGACACGATAAATTGATCCCCGGTCCATCAAACACTACCCACCAGTCCGGTGGGTAGTATAGACGTTAGCTCAAGTTCCTCTGCTGAGCCAACTGTGCAGTAATTGTGGGGAGAGGCATGGACACACTAACTGGCCATGTGGACCTGCTGCTGTGTACTAGAAATTTCCTAGTGCAGCTGTTCTCAGCGAGGGATCTGGGGCCCCCAAGGAGGTTGTAAGCAGGTTTCAGGAGGTCTACCAAGCAGGGCCAGTGTTAGACTCGCTGGGGCCCAGAGAAGAAAGCTGAAGCCCCATCTTCCCCAACCTATGGCCCGAGGTGCTGGGAGTTGCCAAGGCTGCTTAGGACCCCAAGCAGGTATAGCTTCTACACAGGTCAGAAGATGGGCTGCCCCGACATCAGGCCTGGAGCAGCTGCTCTTTTTTCAACAGGCATCCGCCTTCCTTGGCTCCCTGGATCCTTGTGAGTGTCTGGTCCTGGGTAGGGACTTTAACACCACCTTCAATGAGCGGGAATGCTCAGGGACTGAACAGTGCCTGGCCACCGCATATGTCCTCTGGGAGATTGCCAACCATCACTCCCTGGTGGACATCTGGTGCAACCGCCACCCAGACGACATATCAACGTTAACCTTTGGGTGAAGGCCCATCGGTCATGCCACTCACTCTTAGAGCTGGAGAAGTGTCTGGCTGCTAGCCCCAAGGATCCATCCCTCTGAGGACTGTGCTGGGAGAAGCAGGAGGAGCTAGAAGCCCTCAAGAACCATTGCGCCTGGGGTACCTTTGTTTGATCCCACATCTGCCTCCTTTGGGAGATGGACCACGGCTCCCGCTTCTCCTACGCCCTGGAGAAAAAGAGGGGGGCTAAGAAACACATCACCTGCCTTCTGGCAGAGGATGGCACCTGTCATAGTATTCTTTCCTCAATCTGAACATTAGAGTCCAAAAATGAGGTACTAGCATGAATTCCTTTAAGCTTAATTACCAGCTTAGATCCTGATACGCGCCACCAATCAGGACTCTGAGTGCCTGATAAACTCTGGTCTCCCCAAAACCTTCCCTGGGGACCCCCAAGATCCAGACCCTGGATCTTAATACTAGGAAAGTAACTCTTCCCTCACTAGTGCCTCTTCCTAGGCTTTCCCTCCCTGGGTTACCCTAGAAGATCACTGGGATTCAACTCCTTGAATCTTAAAACAGAGGCTTTCCACCTCACCCAGAGGCAATACAGATTCAAGCTCCGTGATTCTAAACAAAGGGATTCCCCCTTCCCCCTCCCTTCTTTTTCCCTGTCTCCCACCACTTCCCTGGTAATACAGACTCAATTCCTTGAGCTCAACTGGGGAAAAATCAAATAGGTCTTTAAGGAAGGTTTAATAAAGAAAGAAAATAGAAATCTCTGTAAATACAAGATGTAATATTACAGGGGTCTTTCAGGTTATAGACACCAGAGAGAAAGCCTCCCCCAGCAAAATACATTTAACACACTTCCAGCAAACTACACATCTGCAAATAAGAAAACCAATTTAAAGACTATAACCACCTTTTCTACTTAATACTCACTATTCTGAATATATAAGAGACTGTAGCGGAGATGGCAGAAAACCTGGTTGCACTCTATCCCTTCCAGGACTCAGAGAGAACAAAGCAAAACCCAAGAACCACAAACAAGGCTTCCCTCCACCGAGATTTGAAAGTATCTTTGTTTCCTGATTGGTCCTTTGGCTAGGTTGCAGGTCACTGTTTGTTAACCCTTTACAGGTGAAAGAGACATTAACCCTTAACTATCTGTTTATGACAGCACCCCTCTCATGGATCTGGAGGAGATGTGCGGGATAGCCAGGGCCTTCTATGTGAGCCTTTTCTCCCCAGATCTGGCCAATCCCAACACTTGCAGGGTGCTCTGGGACAGACTCCCAAAGGTCACCATGGGAGGCTGGGACCAGCTAGAGCTGCCTCTCACTCTGGCCGATCTCTTGGAAGCCCTCCGCCGCACGCCCACAAATAAATCCCTGGGCATTGATAGGCTGACTGTCGAGTTCTACTGCGTATTTTGTGACATCCTCAGCCCGGACCTTGTTACCATCTAGGCTGAGTCATCGGAGAGCGGGGTCCTCCCCATGTCATGCAAGTGAGCCATGCTCGCCTTGCTTCCAAAGAAGGGGGAACCCCCAGGACCTTTGGAATTGGTGTCCCATCTCATTCCTCAGCACAGACTACAAAATCATAGTGAAGGCCATCTCACTATGGCTGAGGTCTGTGCTGCTGGATGTGGTCCACCCCAACCAGACCTACATTGTCCTGGGCCATACCATCTTTGAAAATCTCTAGTTGGTCTGAGATCTCTTGGAGCTCGTGTATAGGGATAGTCTGTTTTTCACAGGGTGGACCACGCTTATCTCCTGGTCACTCTGTGGGCATTCGGCTTCAGACGTTTGTGGGTTTTCTCCAGGTGCTGTATGCCTCCACGGAGTGTCTGGTCAGGCTCAACTAGACCCTGACTGAGCGGGATGCATGAGGGGTGTTCGCTGTCAGGCCAGCTGTATGCTCTGGTGGTCGAGCCATTCCTCTGTCTCCTCCATCAGAGGTTTATGGGGTTGGTGCTCTGTTAGCCAGAGTTGTGGCTATTCCTGTCCTGCTGACAACATGCTCCTTGTGGTCCAGGACCCAGGTGACCAGGTGCAGGTGGAGGCTTGCCAGACCATCTGCTTGGCAGCCTCCTCTGCCCAGGTCAACTGGGTCAAGAGCTCTGACCTGGTGGTCAGGAACAGGTGGCAGCAGAGCTCCCTCCCACCCACGCTTCAGGCCATCTCAGCGTTTACCTCTCTGCCACGCATCTATCTCTGCTGGAAAACTGGCAAGGTTTAGAGGGCAGGGTGTCAGAGCAACTGCAGAGGTAGATGGGCCTACTCTGGTGCCTATCCCTCAGAGGGAGAGCACTGGTGCTCAATCAGTTAGTCCTGTCTATGCTCTGACACCGGCTCAACACCCTGGTCCTGGCGTCGAGTTTCCTGGCCAGCCTACGGACACTAGTTCTGGAGTTCTTTTGGCCAGTACTGCACTGGGTCTCTGCAGGGGTCCTCCACCTGCCCCAGGAGGAGGGAGGACTGGACCTGAAGTGCCTGCACACTCAGGTCCACATCTTCCGCCTGCAGGCCCTGCAGAGGCTACTTTATGGTGCAGGTAGTCTGGCATGGAGCATACTGGCTCACGCCTTCCTGCACCACTTCCAAGGGCTCCGATACGACTGGCAGCTCCTTTATCTCCATCCAAGAGGTCTTCTGTGAGACCTCTCTGGGCTTCTGGGCTTCTACCAGCACCTTCTTCTGACCTGGAAACTGGTTTCAGCAACCAGGTCCGTGGCAGCCACCGAGGGGCGGATCTCCTCATGGAGCTCCTGCTACACAACCCAGAGCTCCATGTGCAGGTGGCAGAGTCCCCCTCTGTGCAACAGAGGCTGGTCCTGGCAGAAGTCACCAGAATCAGAGACCTCCCAGACTACGACCGGGGAGACTGGCTGGATCCCCTGATGCTCGCTCAGTGCATGGGACTTTCCTGCCCTCGTACTCCCCAGTGTGTACTTCAGGAGGTGAGAGGTGCTTTGCCGCCCACTGCTCGGGTCTAGCTCGACTGGGTCCTGTGGGAGGGTGCCCCCCACCCACCCTAAACCCCAGGCTCTCCAAACCTTCTCATCGGGCCCCTGCCCCATGGCCCCACCCGTCCATCCCACCTGTTTACCGCAAGCTGGATGAATGAACTGCAGCCGGCTCATTCCCAGACCATGCCAAGGAAACATCTGTATATGCTCGTGCTCCACACCCTTCACTACCTCACCTTCACGTCCAGTGCCGTCAGGACATAGCGGGACCTCCCATCACCTCTGGAGGGCGAGGAACCCCGGTGGGCCAGCCTATATTCCACCCTGTTCCCGAAGCCGGCTGGGGATATTAGTTGGCGGCTCCTTCATGGAGCCATGAGCATGGGCATGTTCTTGGCACAGTTCACCCATCCCAGACACCTGCCCCTTCTGTGGCATGAGGGAGATCCTAGAGCACATGTATCTGGAGTGTGCCAGGTTGCAGCCCCTATTCTGGCTCCTCTTAGATATCCTGTTACGTTTTTGGCTGCACTTTTCCCCTCACCTCCTTATCTATGCACTCCCTATCCATGACCCCACCAAGTTGTGGAACCTCCTTGCCAACCTCCTCCTAACACTGGCCAAAATGGCCATCTACAATACCAGAGAGAGGAGGTTGGCTGAGGGGGTTTCCTGCTACTGTGGGACCTATTCCCGACCCTCCGTCTGCTCACGCATCCAGAAAAGTTCTTGTGGGTGGCATCTGCTGGTACCCTTGACACTTTTGAGGAACAGTGGGCACTGTCTGGCATTCTCTGCTCAGTATCCCCATCACCTCACACCTGTCCCTGTTATATCATTAGTTGTCACTCAAACTTAATTGAGATCCTGGACCTTGTGGATCTTCCCCTTAGACTGAGGGAGGTACTTTAGTTCCCAGATCCCAACAGGACCAGATTCCTGCACCCAACTGGTCTGGGTCTGTCACAGCAGAAAAACAGTAGCGGCACAGCTGGGCCGTGGAGTTTTTGTAACATAATGGGAAGGGCCTCAGAAAGAAAAAGGTTGAGAACCCCTGCCCTAGAGTACTACTCCTGTTTCAGAGCCCAGCAACCACCACTAGGGAACACTTGGTGTGAGGTAACAGGGTCCACATGGACATGTAGCTTACACCCACACTGCAAGCTAGGTGTGCGATTCCCAGTCCCTATACATGCACATGCTGGCTCAAGGACAGCCAGCACGAGTATATACAGCAGTGTAGTCATGGTAGCATGGGCAGTGGTGGCACAGCTTAGCTGTGCTGCATATGTGCCCATGGGGGTTCAGGCAGGTTTGTACTCAACATGGTTAAGTAGTGCCGTTCTTGCGCATGCTACACTACTAGCCATGTGCCGGCTCTCCTCAATAGGCTTGACCAAATTCATGGCCATCACGGACTGTGAAATATGGTCTCTCCCCATGAAATCTGGTCTTTTATTTGCTTTTACCCTATACTATACATATTTCGCAGGGGAGACCAGCGTTTCTCAAATTGGGCGGTCTTGACCCAACAGGGAGTTGCAAGGGGACCACCTTGCACCTGGCTACTCTCAGATGTGACTGCAAACATAGGCTAGGTCAGTGAGTCACTGGGGGCAGGGGCTAGGTTATGCCATATGTGCTGACAAACAAAACAAAAGATGAAGATGATTCTTGCTGGTGTGAGGACCATGAGGGAATGAGCAAGGAGTAGTGGAGTTTGCTCCCTCCCTCCCACTGCTGTTCTGGTCTACCCCTGTCCACTCATAATCCAATTCCTCTGCTCCTTCTCACCTGTCTTCTCTTCTCTTCACCACTCTGCTTCCAGGGAAAGCCCCACTGCCAGATGGGGAGTGCCCAATGCTGAAGCATCTGGAAGCCACATCTAGCCAAGGAGTGATGGAGGTTGGAAGCCCTGTTCCACCCCCATTCACTGCAAACTCCACCCAGCATCCCTCAGCAAGGACACACCACAAAAATTATCCTCCAGCAAGTAACCATAGAGCCTCCATACAGCAGCCACCAGCAAAAGTTCAAAGCCAGCTGGTCTTTCTTGCTATGACTCCATTCCTACAAGCCTTGTGGGGTTTGGTTATGGATAGCAATTGCAACTGGCTTGGGAGTCCTGCATTAGTCAAACAGAAGGCTTGGGAGGTTAAGGTGCCATTGTGCAATCTAAATAGACAAGATAGGCCAACTAAGCACAAAGCACTTAGTTAGCTAAGTCACCATGGCAAATCTATTGTAACACTCTTTCAAAGGACTGGTAGCACTGTCTATCACTAAGGCTGCTGGATGCTTCCCATTATAAGACCTTGTTTCAGTGTTGAGAACCTTGCTAAACTTTAACTGTCCAGACTGAAATTTCTCATGCCAGGTGTCTGCCTTATGCTGAATTTGTTCAGAAAGTTTCAATGAACAGTTCAACCATTTTCCAGAACATGGGGGATATGTAAGAATGTTTTAACATGTGCATGACAACTGTTTCATTGAGAAACTCTGGTGTCTCCATGGTTTAGAGTAGGGACTTGAAATTTGGCAGAGAGCTGAGACGTGCCTTGGTATCAGTGATGTGCCTTTTGCCATCCCCATGGAAATTCACCTAAATTTGGCCAAGTTATCAGCCTCTGAAAGTTTGCACATGCTCAGTAGAAGCTTTGTTAAGGTTCAGCAGCTAAATTCTCCAGACACTGACTGTATAGAGCATGCTCCACCCCAGGACTGCAGGGACTGAGCAGGACTTTCCCTGTAAATGCTTCTCCCAGCAGCTGGGGGCCACAGAGGCACTAGGCATAGGAACAGAGTAAGGGTATGTCTACACCACGAAATTAGGTTGATTTTATAGAAGCTGATTTTTAGAAATCAATTTTATACAGTTGATTGCATATGTCCACACTAAGCTCATTAAATCAGCAGAGTGTGTCCTCACTACCATGGCTAGCATCAACTCACAGAGCAGTGAACTGTGGAAAGCTATCCCACAGTTCCCGCAGTCTCCGCCGCCCATTGGAATTCTGGGTTAAGCTCCCAATGCCTGATGGGGCAAAAACATTGTCATGGGTGGTTTTGGGTACATGTCGTCAGTCGCCCCTCCCTCCACGAAAGCAATGGCAGACAACCATTTCGTGCCAGACACCAGGGCAATTAGAAGAGTACAGCAAGGTGCGCTGCGCATCAGAGAGGCTTTGAAAACCAGTTTCATGACTGACCAGGCTTCAGTGTGAGAGTTGTGTGTGTTTCTCCTTGATGCAAAACCCGCCCTCTTTGTTGATTTTAATTCCCTGTAAGCCAACCACCCTCCTCTCTTTGAAATAAAGTAAATGTTGTTTTGAAACCATGCATTCTTTTTTTATTAATTAAAAAAAACCCGAGATAACGGACAAGGTAGGGGTTGGGGAGGAGGGAAGGACAAGCCACATTGCTTATTGTAGCCACACTAAAAATCAAACTGTTTCAATGACAGCCTTCTGTTGCTTGGGCCATCCTCTGGAGTGGAGTGGCTGGGTGCCTGGAGCCTTCCCCTGCCTGCATTCTTGGGCATCTGGGTGAGGAGGCTATATGGAACATGGGGAGTAGGTGGTTATACAGTTGATGCAGCGGGGGTCTGTGCTCTTGCTGGCTTTCCTGCAGCTCCAACAGATGCTTCATCATGTCAGTCTGCTCCCCCATTAGCCTCAGCATCATGTCCTGCCTCCGCTCTTCACACTCAATTCTTTCCTGGCCAGTGCCACTGAATGCCTCCATGCATTAAGCTATGCCTCATCAGTGTGGGAGGACTGCATGAGCTCAGAAAACATGTCATTGCAAGTGCAGGGTTTTTTTGCCTTCTAATCTGCAATAACCCCAGGGATGGAGATGATATGATTCTGGGTGGCCTGCATGGTCACCTGTGCTGCTGAGTTTGCCATGCTGACCAAACAGGAAATTAAATTCAAAAGTTCCCGGGACTTTTTCTGTGTACCTGGCTAGTGCATTGGAGTTCAGAGTAGTGCTGTCCAAAGCGGTCACAATGGAGCACTCTGGGATAGCTCCCGGAGGCCAATACCATCGATTTGCGTCTGCACTACCCCAAATTCGACCCAGTGAAATCGATTTTAGCGCTGCTCCTCTTGCCAGGGAGGATTACAGAAGTCGATTTTAAAAGCCCTTTAAGTCGATGGAAAGGGGTTGGTTGTGTGGATGAATTCATTTTTAAATTGACCTAATGTGGCTAAATTAGATCTAACCCTGTAGTGTAGACCAGGCCCAAGGTGACTGTTCTGTGCTCCCAATGCGCCTCCTGCTGGCACCCAGACTGCATGAAGGTGGAGGCTGCCTGACTGAAATGCAGAGGGATCAGGGGCTAAGCCTAGGGGAGGGGGAGCAGCAAGAGGTGGAGGAATAGCACAGTGGTTTGAGCATTGACCTGCTAAACCCAGGCTGGTGAGTTCAATCCTTGAGGGAGCCATTTGGGGAACTGGGGTAAAAGTCTGGGGATTGGTCCTGCTTTGAGTAGGGGGTTGGGCTAGATGACCTCCTGAGGTCCCTAACATTCTATGACCCTATGAAGAGGAGAGACTGGGACAAAGTGCTGGAGAGAGTAGCATGAGGAACCAAAGAGACTAGGTCAGGAACAAAAGAGTTTGTGGTCACTACAGCACAGTTTCCCTTCAGAGCCCTCAATGGAACTCTGAGTCTCAACTGTCAGAAAATAGCTGTGAGACCCATGGCAAAATGTGTGGCTGGCTCACATAGGGGATGACAACTTGCTATCAGCTCAAGTGGCACAGGTTAGAGCATGGGATCTAAAGGCTCCAACTCTTTTGATGGCTGAGGCAGGGTGTGTAAATATGATACTGCATGATAGAATTTCTGTTTTCTCTGGTTGCTTTAGGAACCTACAAGGTTACACACACAAAAATGAGGCAGGGGTCCTGTGTAAAAACTAGTATGTGCTCATGTAATTAAAGACTGTTAGTGACAGTTCTACCATTTCTATCTAGTAATGGACAAATGCCATTGTTAGGAACAAAAAGAATTCTAAAACACTTTAAAAATTCCTTCTTATTGGCTAACGCTACTGGCCGCAGAGTTCTACAAGTGTCCTTTTCCATCCCTTATTAGTTTTTTACAGTTCATTGTAATGAATATAAATCAGAAACTATCAACTTCCCCTTTCTTCCAGTTATTGTGTATTTAAAATTTAGCTGCCTTCCCTTCCCTCTAAGCCAGGATGTTCTCATCTCAAATTTTTAGCAATTCCTAGGATGTTCTAGTCCTGACTGCATGAGTCCTCCAGCAATGGGGCGGGGGGGAGAGGGGGAGAGCAAGAATCTCAGTCTTACATCTCAGGGGAAGAATGAGATTTGGCCAGCTCAGTGATGGAGCACCAGTGTCCTCACTGGTCAAGCTAAGGTTTGGGTTTCTAAGTAGGACCCAAGATAAAATCCTCAGAACAAAATGAAGCGTTTTCAGCCTTTCTGGAGAAACTTCTTAACAGTTCAGCCCCAGTGGCCCTAAAACCTGTACCAACTCTCCTTCACTGGTCCCACCAGGTAGATATGAGCTGCAATATGTTGAACTGGAACATCTCCTTCCAGTGCTAAAATCCTTTTGCTTAGTTTTGTGCCCCTAGAAGAGGCTTTGGGATGGTATTACTAGCACCTTTGCTTATACAGAACCCAACCATCTGTCTGGATTCTGTATCTCTTTCTGGGAACAGGTACTGTTATGGACTGCTGTGACATTTACCACCCTCTATTCACTTAGGGCTTGTCTATAAAAGAGATTTAGTTTGATGCAAGCTGAGGTGCAAATTTACCGCACACCAGGCTGCCACACGCTGTGCCTACATGGCTCTTGCTCCCACACACTAACTTTTCCCTAGTGCACTTTGAGTGTGCTGCGTTGAAACAGGAGTAGATTAAAGTACTCTAGAGAATTTAGTGCACCGCAGCAGGGTCCTCATAGACACTTAAAAAAAAGCAGGTTAGACTTACACCCCAGCTTGCTGTGAACTAAATGACAAGTTGTGGGGTGGGTTTACTCCCCACAGACACTACCTAATTGTCAGGTGAGGGAGTGGCAGGCACTGTTCTGTCTTGGCACTGCCTGTTGACACCCATTGTGGTCTATCCCCTCCAAGACTCTGTCCTCCAGCTGGGCCCAAGTTATATCCACCCCTTCTAGGATGGGTAAAGTGTCTAACAACTGGCTCAGGCTTCACCCAGCCAAAGTCCCAGAATAAGGGCACACAAGGATGTGGGATCTTCCTAATCCTGGGTCTCTGGTACCAGAGATAAGCTTTGTGCCTCCAGTCCCAACAGGGGTGGGTTGGGGACCTCAGGCTTGTGGTACGGAATGAAAGGGTGGTGAAATGCTGTTAGCAATGTTGTTGTCATTATTGTATGAATAAGGGGGAGCAGAATTGTGCTTAACCTGTCCCAAACGAGGGATCCCCTTCAGCTGCAAAGACCTGATTATGCCAGGGGCTCGAGTAAACAGGGTAAGGACTGGTGTCCTAGCCAGGAGATGTAGCCTCTCCCCAAGGATCCCCAGTCTGGTTTAACCTGTTCCTCTCCCTGTTCAAGGACAAAGCTAAATAGGCTTCATTATGAGCCTCTTTGTTATTTTAAATGCTCAATCAGAGCTGAAATCACTTGTGGTGGGATTATGTTTCTGCCCAGCCTGCTAAAAGCTAAAAATCACAACCTTGTGGAGAGGTTCCAATCCAGGGCCCCAAGGTAGACAGCTAAGTCCTGCAACCTGGTTCACTTCCTACCAGCCCTCCACCCCCAAGAGGAACAGCAAAGACATGTAAACAAAATAAATCAAAGAATATGCCTCTAACCTTGCAAATGCCAAGAGTCTTTTGTCTCAGCAGCTCAAGTAGATCATTAGTAGTCAGGGGTCTAGCAGCTAGGCCCCCATAGTGCTGTTTGGGCAGTAGTCCAGACCATTGGCCAATTCACCTGCACTGGCCACCTGCAAGCGAGCTACTCTGCTCCCCTTGTAAGCTCTTCCTCCAGTCTGTGCATTCATTGCAGGTATGGTGGGGTGGAGCTGCCTGGACCCAGAGCAGCTCCTTAAACCCTTCCTCTCCAGTGTGGGGTTTGTACACCATGTAACATAAGCCCCTAGTTAATAATTCAGCCATGCACATCACTCCTGGGCTAAAAATGTTGAGAATCACTAGGCTTGTTAAGGGACATTAAAAAGTTACCATATATTCATCAGTTGCCAATGAAATCTTGCCTTGTTTGCTCTGTTGTGATTCGTTGGAACTTTGACACCAATTATACATTTAACTATTGTACTGCACTTTTGTTAAAACAACATTCCCAGGTGAGGAAAGTTGCCTGCTAGTCTGCTGGGCATTCCAGGTGGCAGCATAACATGCAAATCATTCCCTCTAATTAAATCCAGATGTCTCTCTTCTATACCTCTGCACACTACTTTGCCTGCAAGATCCCTGCAGTAGGACTCTATACAAATGATGGGGTTGGCATTGGAGTGGAATATAACAACAGCAAGCTTTAATGTCACAACTCTGAAATATTTTGTAATTCCCATATATTAGTCCAATATTTCTTCTACATAATTTAGCACACCAATGTCTGTATGGCAGCTGTATGTTCAAAAATTCTTTTGTCTGCTTTGCTGTGCCCTAATTTGGTTTGTTAGTTTTTAGTATACCAGAGTATTCTGTCTGGAGCCTTTTGCAGTTTCCATATGTTCACAAGCAGAATTTCAGTTGCCACTAAAAAATGTGTTCTATTAACTTACTTCCATGGATCAGCATTGATCATGGTAAATTGTTTACAGATCTGAGCAATAATCTCATTAATATGAAGTTTCCCACTAACTAGGAGTTCAAATATAGTATAATTGCTGCTAAAGTCCTTTGCACTGTGTCATGGTACAATTCCCCACTCTGAACCTTAGCGTCCAAAAAGATGGGGTACCAGCATGAATTCCTCTAAGCTAATTACCAGCTTAGAACCTGTAGCGCTGCCACCAACCAGGAATTCCAGTGCCTGGTCTTTTAGCTATAGGCACTGGAATACCCTCCAGCCCAAGTATACAAGTACACAAATAATAATCCTTTCAGCAAAAATACAAATTTGAACTCCTTTCACCAAATACACAATTAAACTCCTTCCAGTCAATGCACATTTGCAAATAAGAAAACACAACATAAGCCTAACTCACTTTATTCTATCTAGTTACTCACTATTTTAACTATATAAGAGCCTGTATCAGGGAGAATTGGAGAAACCTGGTTGCAACACTGGTCCCTCTGAGCCCCCAGATGAACAACAACCAAAACTAACAGCACACACAGAAACATCCTTCTCCTCAAGATTTGAAAGTATCCTGTCCTCCCTGATTGGTCCTCTGGTCAGCAAATGCACATTTGCAAATAAGAAAACACAACATAAGCCTAACTCACTTATCTATCTAGTTACTCACTATTTTGAACTTATAAGAGCCTGTATCAGGGGAATTGAGGAAACCTGGTTGCACACTGGTCCTCTGAGCCCCCGAGTGACAAACAACCAAAAACTAACAGCACACACAGAAACATCCTCTCCTCAAGATTTGAAAGTATCTTTCCCCTCTGATTGGTCCTCTGGTCAGGTGACAGCCAGGCTTACTAACTTGTTAACCCTTTAAAGTCAAAGAAGATATAAAGTACTTCTGTGCTATTAACTTCTTATTTGTTCTTATGACACACTGATTTGCTCTGGAAAGAATAATCCCAATTGAAAGGTTCCAGAAGTGTGATATCGGACAAGTTTATTCTTTACACTTCCGTGAAAAGAACTCATAACTCATATCTTTTCTATATTGCATTAAGTAATGAGCGTTGTATGTGCTCTAATCCTCTGAGCTTCACATGCCCAGGGCCGCGATCGATGTCAGCAAATTCTGTGGCGTTGGTGAGAAAATTTCTCAGGTGACAGCCAGGCTTACTGAACTTGTTAACCCTTTAAAGTCAAAGAGATATAAAGTACTTCTGTGCTATTAACTTTTCTTATTTGTTTATGACACACTGAATTATGCTCTGGAAAGAATAATCCCAATTGAAAGGTTCCAGAAGTGTGATATCTTGGAAGTTATTTTTAACTTCCTGAAAACTCATAATCATATCTTTTCTCTATTGCTAAGTAATGGCTTGTATTCTCTATCTCTGAGTTCACATGCCCAGGGCCTGATTGATTGCCAAATCTGTGGTTGGGAAGAAATTTTCCCCCAAATCAGGTTGGTAGGGACCTGAGGGCATTTTTGCCTTTCCCTGAGGAATGGATTGTGGGTCTCTTGCTGGGAGATCATCTAGGTACATCTCACTTCATTCCCTGCCTTTTCAAGGGCCTCATCATTTTGCACCTTGGTTCATTCTATTCTCTGCCTGTGGCTTACAGTGAGCAGTAATACTTTGGTCTAATTCCAGTTGTTGAGTGAAGCATGTGGGTGCTGGATTGTGTTGGTGGCCTGTGATATACAGGAGGTCTGACTAGGTGATCTGGTGGTCCCTTCTAGCCTTAAACGCTATGATTCTATTCCAAATTTCTGCCATAAACTGAGGTGCCCTAGCTTTTGGGCAAATTAATTCTAATTTGTCTCCGACTGGGCTTGATGGCAATTGGGAGAAAGTGAGCATGTGGAACTTCATTCCAGAGCATTCAGGTAGCCTTCATCCAGGGATGCTGAGCTACTCATGGTGGGGCAGGAATTTTTAGGAATCAGTGAGATTTTGGTGTGTCAGGGGAAACTGTCCCTTTGTAACCCAGTGTTTCTTTGGTCTAGGCTGCATGCAGTCAATTAATGCTACTAACTGACACACCATGTACTGTGTGATCACTTACAAATGTCTGTTCCAGTTTTAGTGGTATTATCAGCTCCAATGATAATCCCTAGCCATGAAATAGGGCGTAGATCTAAAACTGGTATTATCACTAGGACCAGAAAGAGCTTTTTTATTCCATCCCTGGTCTTACATTGTTACAAATAGGAACATCCTCAAATCCTCTCCTCTCTACAGTATGTTATGTATTCATCTTTTTTTAAAGCTCACAAAAAGTTTAAAATGTCCCTTTTGCATTTCTGCTACTGTTTTATCTGGGATTTTTACTGGCAACCCTTGAAAAATAAATAGTAGTCAGCGCATTTGCTTTTATTGCAGCTATTCTTCTCGACTATGTGATTGTGGATTAATTCCATTTCTGCAGGTCTTTTTTTGCTTTTATGTATCAAGGGAGAAAAGACAAGGCTGTAAGGCTTATTTGGTTTGTTAGATATTTGTGTTCTTAAATATGTAAGAAAGCCCAGTTAAATTCATACTGCTTCTTTATTTCCTCCATTTCTCTGTTAGCCACTTTACTGCTAATAGTTTTGATTTTATGTAATTCACTTGAATCACTGTACTTCTCCAAATTTATTTATCTTTCTTCTTATTTCTGAAGGAGATTCTTAGAGTTGTAGCATGATATTGTCTGCATATGGGCATTTTTCTCCTGAGAGCATGCCATTATTATTTCTGTAATATGTTATCAAGTTGGGCTGTTCAGCCCAGTCCAAGGGTTCCCCCACACTGAATGTGGTGTGCTTGGCCACTTTGCCTGTAATGTTTATATTGTCCTTCTTATGATCTCTAATAATAGTCTGTCTTTCATAAGCCTTGTTTGAAATCTCTTTCGATAGTTTGTGTAGTGACACCCAGCATAGTGGGTCTGAGTGCCAGCATATATAGACACATGAACACTGAACGTAAGGGGATAACATTTTATCTTACTGGCTTATCAATCTTTTTGCACGAGGGTTTGCTTAGTGGGGTATGGTGCACATTCCCCTTTTTGCACACATTACAATAGTCACTTCCATCACAGATGTAGAAATCTTCCCCCTTTATCACTGCATTCATAGACGATAAGGCCAGAAGAGACCATTATGATCATCGGCTCTGAGCTCCAGCATAGAATATCAGGGTTGGAAGGGACAGCAGGAGGTCATCTAGTCCAACCCCCTGCTCAAGGCAGGACCAGTCCCCAGATAGATTTTTGCCACAGATCCCTAAATGGCCTCCTCAAGGACTGAATTCACAAGTCGGGGTTTAGCAGGCCAATGCTGAAACCACTGAGTTATCCCTCCCCCCATCACATGGGATATACACTTTAACCAGCATTTCCTGTGTGAAAGTAGAATTAATTATATTGTAAAAATAAGAATGAATTAAAGAAATGTTGTATGTACCTTTAAGCAGAAATAAAAAATGTTGAACTACAGGTGCCAGGAAAAGAAACATTAGGCATAAACAAGGGTGCTAATGGTGAAACATTAACAGAAGATCGGTAATAGTTAAGTAAGAAAATAAAATATGCATGGCTAGCCCAGGTAAACTTATCAGATTCTGCTTCCTTTGTTATCTTGCTAAGTGCTCCCCCCCTTTTATCTGTATAAATAAAATAGTTTATGTCTTGTATGGAGCTCACATTATCTGGGTATATTAGCAAAGCGCTGTGCTAATAAAACAGAGTGGTCTGACAAACTGTGAGTCCTGAGTCTAACTTTGACACCTGCATCAAGTCCAGTAGTTTGTGTTGGATTGGAACTGATGTCTCAAGAAGAGACATGCAATCTCGACTGAGGCCCCATTCAGCATTGTTTGTAAACATGCACTTAGCTTTAAGTAATCCCATCCCTATTCAGTAAAGCATGGGGGGCTAGATCCACAAAAAGATTTAGGCACTGCAACACTTGATGCTTAGGCATCTGGATGCCCAGTCCAATCCACAACTGCAAGCTAAGTGCCCAGGCTCCTCGTACAATGCACAGGAAGAGTAGCACGTAAGGAAGAGATTCTCAAAAGCCAGCACACAGCACAGGGAGCTGCCTAAACTAGCCAATAGGAAATGCCAAGGAGAGGGGTGTGGCCTGAGCCCTGCCCCTCTCAGGGAGTGAGGCACCTAAATCCGGGCCAGAGGAAGACACCTCCTTGCACTTGGGATTCACAGCTGTGAGCCCTCTGCTTAAGCTAGGCAGCTAAACCTGGACAGCCTTTTCTCATGAAAAATGGAGGTAGTGTCTCCATCTGAAACCCAGTAGCCCAGGGGGTAGAGCACTCACATGGGAGATAGGAGAGTCATATACAAATCCCCGCTCTAACTGACTTGATCCTGTGTCTCCATATCCCAGGTGAGTGCCCTGCCCATGGAGATTGGACATAGGGGGCCACCACCCCACCCCCGTCTGCTGTGTGGATTAGGTGTGATCAGAGAACACCCCCCAGCTCAGGGCCTGCTGTGGAGAGAGGTGGGGAGATGCCTTGTGAATCCCACTGAAGCTTGGCATGAGCTAGGTGCTGAGCAGCACGGCAGTGTTAGAACGGAGGTTACGGAGTGTGTGCCCCTGGAGGTCATTCAGGCACTAGTGTGGGATTCAAATAGGACTTGAGCTCCAAGCTTCCACTCTTGGTTCCTGACTCCCAGACTTAGGCCCCACTGGGATTCACAAACCTGCTCAGCTGCCCCCAAGCCCAGTAGGAGCCTCAAGTCACTCTGTGCCTAAATGTTTGCAATACAGGTTCCTGCAGTGCCTGCATGTGTGCATGGCAGCTCCAAGCCAGGCATGCAGCTGTTCAGCCTCAGGGCACTGCAGAAACCATGATGTTAGGGGCTCCTCTAGGGCTGGTTCCGGCAGTGTGCTCAGACCTTGCCTACCGGATCAAGTATCAGAGGGGTAGCCGTGTTAGTCTGGATCTGTAACAGTAGCAAAGAGTCCTGTGGCACCTTACAGACTAACAGACATACTGGAGCATGAGCTTTCGTGGGTGAATACCCACTTCGTCAGACGCATGTCGTGGAAATTTCCAGGAGCAGGTATATATATATACATATACACAAGCAAGAAGCAGGCTAGAGATAACGAGATCTGTTCAATCAGGGAGGATGAGGCCCTCTTCTAGCAGCTGAGGTGTGAAAACCAAGTGAGGAGAAACTGCTTTTGTAGTTGGCTAGCCATTCACAGTCTTTGTTTAATCCTGAGCTCATGGTGTCAAATTTGCAGATGAACTGGAGCTCAGTCAGTGTTCTCTTTGAAGTCTGGTTCCTTGGAAGTTATTTTTTGCTGGCTAGGATGTTGCTACTTTAAATCTGCTATTGTGTGTCCATTGGAGGCTGAAGTGTTTCTCTATAGGTTTTTGTTATTGCCATCCTAATATCTTGATTGTGTTCCATTTATCCTTTCTGTAGTTAATGTCTCAGTTGGTGTCCGAGTACCTAGCAGAGGAGCATGCTGGCATAATGATGGGCGTATATTACATTGGTGGATTTAGGTGAATGAACCTGTGTGAATGATTGCTGTGGTCTGATCGGTTAGGTCCTTGATTGGATTGTTCGCTGTGTTTGCGATCATGTGGGGAGAAGGTGGCATGAGGTTTGTGTGCATGGATGTGTTCTGGAGTTAGAGTTACTTATGTTGCAGGTTCCTATGGTGCAATGTGCAGTTACTGGTGAGAATATGCTTCAGGCTGGCAGGTTGTCTGTGTGCGAGGACTGAAGCACCCATAGACAAGCTTACACAAAATGGCCATCAGGGGCATGAGGATGTGGGAGACCCCAATTCAAGTCCCTCTCCACCTGAGGAGAGGAAAGATTTAGACAGGGCTCCCCCACCTCTCCAGGGAATGCCCGGGAGTACACTGAGCTAGAGGATAGGCAGAGCGGGGCTGCCTTACTCTCCTTGTTGAAGCTGTAAATAAAATAATTTAAAAGAGCAGGGTACAGGATCCTGGGTCACCCACAGAGTGCTCTCAGTGCTAGAGTCAGACTCATGTTGCTTTTTCTCTCGAGTCCAGTGCTAAAACTGTTGCACTGCCAATAAATAATGAGCGAATTACTAGGCCAACTGAACAAGGGCAAACGTGAAAATGACTCAGTAGCTGGTGGTTAGGGCACTCATGGCAAACCGAGTTCCAGTCCCTCTGCTCTAGTGACTCTTTACAATTAATCATGGTGAAAGAGGCTCAGCAGAAGGGACTGAGGGTACCCCACATCAGAACATCCTGTGGCTCAGTGGTAGGGCACTCACCTGAGAGGTGGTAGATCCTGGTTCAAATCCCTTCTCCCTCTCTGGTGCAGGAGAAACTTGAATCAAGGATCTCCTGCATTCCAGGTGTTTACTGGAGACCCAACCAGCAGGCTAAAGGTTCTAAGGGAGCTCCTGCTCCTCACAAAAAAGCACAGGTGCCTAGCACCAAAGCAGGGTTTGCAGCCATGCATCCCAAGCAGTAGGAGGCTCCTCCCTGTAGCCTGGGCATAGGAGCCTATCTCTGAGAAGAGGTAGGCTTAGCATACACTCCTTGCTTGGCACCTCCTATAGCCTAGTTTAAGTAAGGAGCTGCCTTACTTGCTGGCTTGGAATCCCATTCTGTGGAGCCTATCTTGAGCCCACTGTACACTAACCCTAACCCTGTTGTACAGGCAGCCTGGGCTCCTAACCTAGGCTTTATGAATCCCAGTGATTTTCTAGGCCACTGTGGCATTCAGCGTCCCCGTGCCTACATTCCTTTGTGACTCTAGCCCTAGGTGATGTTATGGTGGACACCAGGCACCATGGGAATTTATGTGCCTATAGGACTAGGCAGAAGCTGAATAGAAACCTTAGTGGCACCTAAATACTGGAAATAGTCCCCTAACATGGCAGTGAGGCACCTTTGTCGTTTGGTGAATGTAGCCTGTGGCAAAGGAAACATACCCTTAAGTGCTCTGCTGAACCAGGGGCTCTGAAGAATAGAAATGATGCAATATCCACCACATCTGTAGGTAAGTTGTCCCAATGGCTAATTCCCTGCACTGTGAAAAAAATTGCACCTTTGTTCCTGTTTCAGTTTTCAGCCTCAAATAGCTCTTGTAATGAGTGTCCCTGCACTGGCTATGGGTTCTTTATAAGCCTTAGCATGACAACCAGCAGGTCTCAGCAATTTTCCATTTTCCACTGCAGAAAATGCCCCTTCTGATGGATCCATCACTAAGAGATTTAGGCCTCCCCCATAAGGTGTCCTGTCTGAAAAGCATCTGTAATTGGGCTGCACTGGGGCAGCGTCTGTTTTGCATAGTTATGACACATTGTAAAGTCTGTTCTTATAGCTCTGGGGTTAGAATCAGGGTTGAAAGGGCCCTCAAGAGGTCATCTACTCCAACCCCTTGCTTAAAGCAGGACCATTCCCCAACTAAATCATCCCAGCCAGGGCTTTGTCAACCCTGACCTTAAAAACCTCTAAGGAAGGAGATTCCACCACCTCCCTAGGTAACACGTTCCAGTGCTTCACCACCCTCCTAGTGAAAAAGTTTTTCCTAATATCGCCTAATTATCCAAACCTAAAATCCTCCCCCACTGAACTGAACCATTTTGCGCGCTGTGGTGGCGTTGCCGCGGCGTCCTCATGAGAAAGCTGCTGGCTGTCCGCGTGCGCTCGTGTAGGCGCTGCCTGCTTTCATGTTGCTTGAAAACAGCTATCAAATCCCCCTCCATTCTGTCTCTTCTGACCTAAATAAGGTCGCGGTTCCCTCTAGCTCGCCTATTAAGTCATGTGCTCCAGCCCCTAATCATTTTTGTTGTGCCTGCGCGAGTGACCGTCCCATTTCGATTGTTTCGATTAGTGTGGTGGCCCAAACTGGACACAGTACTCCAGATGAGCCTCACGCAATGCTTGAAGGAGGGGATGATCACATCCTCGATCTGCCAGCAATACCCCTATTATACAGCTCCAAAATTACCACCGTGTGTGCCTTCTTGGCGCAAGGGCATACTGTTGACTCTATCCAGCTTCTCGTCACTGGACCCCTAGTGCTCCTTTTCTGTCAGAACTGCTTGCCAGCATTCAGTCCCTAGTCTGTAGCAGTGCATTTAGATTCTGTCTGTCCTAAGTGACGAAACTCTATGCACTTGTCCGTTAGTTTGTAACCTCATTCAGAATTTTTTTGTCCCATTCCTCGTTAATTTGTCTGGATGTATGACCCGTTCCTGTTTGTTGTTTAATGTCATTACCGAACAATGTTGGTAAAATTCCCGTGAAACACATACCTAAGAACTGTTTAGTTTTCTACCTCTACTCACCTCTTGTTGTGTTAGTTTGTTTGTAGGGGTTGCTCTTTGATGTATGTGTTATCGCTATCTGGCAAAATTGTATTCTGATTAGGATGGGCTAGATCCACGGTCAATCGCTCCTGATCCTTGAATTAGGAGTGAACGAGTTATTATTTTTGGGATACCCAAGAAAAAATCCGAGAAGGAGCTCCAGGACTGTACCGCTGGTAGGGTTCATTTGTCACGCTTCTTTAGCGCTGGTTTTTTTAGAAGAATACCGCTGAAGAACATAGGGTGGGCAACTAGATTATTTAGAGGCTTTTAGACCCAATCGACTGATCCCAGTTCAGGGATGATGACTTTCTCTTGCCCAACAAGTAGCCAGCTGGTTCTACCTTCACTCTATGCATAGCTGATATAGTTCTAAGTATCCATACAGGGGATTTCATACGTTCTTTAGTGCTTGCTGGCGAAAGATAGATGGAATACGTGTCCACCCAGTGTTAGCCCAGCTTATCAAGGAAACTTTGTTAATAATGTCAATGTGATTTTTAAAAGTAACGAAACAACTTTCTTATCATTAGCGCTTTGCCATGCTCATCCACACGGTCGCGAGGTTTTTCAAATCACATAAAGAGAGACAATGTAGGTTCAATAGGTCAAAATGCCTTAATTGACTTGCCCTTTGTTGAATCCTCCAGATCGAGGATGACTGTTGAGCTTTGAATTCCTGATTTCCTATTTCTATATGCATTCATCCGTGTTCTTACGTGTATTAT
>NC_133775.1:70626496-70631011 GCF_003597395.2 Chelonoidis abingdonii | reverse complement strand
TCTGGGTCAGAGCCCCAGACATCCCGCAGAAATGATGAGCTGCATGCCATTCTAGGGGGTGCCCCTGCAACAACCCCACCTGTTGCTTTCCTCCTCCCACAACCCTACTGGGCTACCGTGGCAGTTATCCCCCCATTTGTGTGATGAAGTAATAAAGAATGCATGAATAAGAAACTGACTTTACTGTGTCTGCAATCAGAGATAAAAGGGTGGGGAGGCAGCCTCCAGCTGCTATGATATTCCAGGCAGGACTGAATCTCCAGGAGACAAACCTTAAAGAAGGGAATGACCGGGAGTCATTCCCATTTTTGCCCAGGCGCCCCCGGCCGACCTCACCGAGGCCACCCAGGAGCATTCACGGAATGGTGAATACAACGGATACCAATCATATTGCACCATCTGCCATCAGGAAGGGAAGGCAATGGGATGCTGCTGTGTAGCACTCCAGCACCGCATCTGCCAGCAGCATCCAGTAGACATATGGTGACATTGAAAAAAGGCGAGAAACGATTTTTTTCCCTTTTCTTTCATGGTGGGAGCAGGGGGGCAGCCAAGAATGCAAATGGTTTTCGGAGAGTGCGGGAACTGTGAGATAGCTAGAGTCCTCAGTCCCCCCTCCCTCCGTGAGCATCCATTTGATTCTTTAGCTTTCCATTACGCTTGTCTCAGCTCCTTAAGCTTCATGCTGCACTATGTTGAGTCCCTGTTGTGGCCTCTGTCTATCATAGCCTTGGAGATTTTTTCAAATGCTTTGGCATTTTGTCTTTTTTAACAGAGTTCTGATAGAATAGATTCATCTCCCCATACAGAGATCAACTTCAGTATCTCCCATACAGTCCATGCTGGAGGTCTTTTTTGATTCTGGGACTACATGGTTACCTGTGCTGATCGGCGTTCCATGCTGGACAAACTGGAAATGAAATTCAAAAGTTCACAGGGCTTTTCCTGTCTACCTGGCCAGTGCATCCGAGTTCAGATTGCTGTCCAGAGCGATCACAATGGTGCACTGTAGGATAGCGCCCGGAGGCCAATACCGTCGAATTACGGCCACACTAACCCTAATCCGAAATGGCAATACCAATTTCAGCGCTACTCCCCTCGTCAGGAAGGAGTACAGAAATCGGTTTTAAGAGCCCTTTATATCGATATAAAGGGCTTCGTTGTGTGGACAGATGCAGGGTTAATGCGATTTAACATTGCTAAATTCAATATAAACTCATAGTGTAGACCAGGCCTGACAGTACTCCAGTCATGGATGATTTATCCCATCAAGTCTCTGTTATTCCAATCACATCATAATTTCTTGACTGTGCCAGGACTTCCAGTTCTCCATGCTTGTTTCCCAGGCTTCTTGCATTTGTGTATAGGCACTTAAGATAACTTGCTGATCATCCTACTTTCTCAGTATGAAGCAGGAGTCCTCCCTTCTTGTGCTCTCCTGTTCGTGCTTTCTCCCAGCTTCTCACTTCCCCACTTACCTCAGGGCTTTGGTCACCCCATTTTGCAGGGATGGTAGACTCCTATGCCACCAAAAGTGGTTAAAGCATTCAATTTACGGTCTTATTCAAACGTCTCTCTCTTCTATTTGAGAAGTTGTCAATTTCTCATGACTTCAAAGGGTGTGACACTACAGAGTGCATTGCTATCAAACATTCCTGGACAGTCTTCCTCTGCTGAGAACTACCTTTGCTGTGAGTAGATTCTTATGAATACAATTAGACAAATTTGAGATGATGACTTCTTCCAGGCTGATCACTCTTAGTTACTTACTGACATTAGCATTACTTGTAGACAATGGTGGTTACTTAATGAGACACAAGTAACATTATACACTAAAGTCACTTACAGCATTTTAATTCAGATATGTACTTTCTGGGAAGCACTTAGTTTAAAAGAATCAAGTCAACACATGGGAAAAAAGTATGAAATTCTGTTTGGTGCTTATCAGTTGGAACCAGCATGTAAGTGAGTTCTCCAGCTCAGCTTTACAGTTGCAATGACTGATTTCTCAAGATAGACTAAAAGTTCATTCAAGTAGTTTTCATGCAAGGTGATATGAGAGCTATCTTCTTGTTTTTACTCCACATCTTACAAGTGGGTTCCCTAAATAGGCTTCAGGGTTATTAGGCTGCTTGTCTCGGACATGATTTGAAGTGTTTCCAAACACAGATGGCCAGGCATTAATCTCCTCCACACCATCCCTTATTATGCTAAATGTAAATGTGTACATCTAGGACAAAAGAATGAAGGCCACACTTACAGAATGGGGCATTTTATCCTGGAAAGCAGTGACTCTGAAAAAGATTTGGGGGTCAGCTGAACATGAGCTCCCTGTGTAGTACTGTGGCCAAAATGGTTAATGCAATCCTGGGATGAATAAACAAAGAGCTCTTGAGTTGGAATAGGGAGGTTATATTATCTCTGTATTGGCACTGGAGCAAAAGCTGCTGGAATATTGTGTACAGTTCTACTGTCCACAATTCAAGAAGGATATTGATAAATTGGAGAGGCTTCTGAGAAGAGCCACAAGAATGACTAAAGGATTGGAAACCATGCTGTATAGTGGGAGACTCCAAGAGCTTAATCTGTTAAGACTAACCGAGGGGCAGTTAAGGGGTGACTGGATCACAGTCTACAAACTGCAAAGTGCTATGGCTTAGGAAGTCTTGAACAAACTGGTATGACTAGTCTTTTCATGGACTTCATATTCTGGATACAAGAACTATACACCTAAGGAACAATTTGAAAACAATGAAATGATTTATTCTCTGACTGGGTGGTGAGAAGGGAGACAACATGCACTGTGCTTGGACATTTCAAATCTTCTCCTGGAATATGGGTCACTTTGATTGGTACACATCAACTTTGCCAAGCAGAGGAACCAAACTGGTACCACCCATCTGAATCTGGATAACACTGGCCTGTTTTGTTTGGCACTTCACTCCCTGAAGCAAAACATCCTGCTTTATTAAAATGTATATGATTTGCTTTCATCTAGTTTACCATTGAGAGGGAAGAAAATGAAGTAAGAAAGGATACAGCTGTGGGTAAGAGAATGGATATAAGGAGGAAGGGTAGTGTAGATACCAGTCTAATAGGTGATACTAGTGGTAGAATATCTGTGTCAAAACAGGTAAAGAATGTGAGTGAAGCCAAACATCAAAAATTAAGATGTTTCTAAACCAGTGCAAGGAGCCTAGGTAACAAAATGGAGGAACTAGAGTTACTCATTCAGAAAGTGAAAGCAGATATTATAGGGATAACAGAAACATGATGAAACAGTAGTCATGACTGGAGTACAGGTATTGAAGGGTATGTGCTGTTTAGGAAAGACACAAATAAAGGCAAAGGTGGTGGAATAGAATTGTATATCAATGATGAGGTAGACTGTAAAGAAATAAGAAGTGATGGAATGGATAAGACAGAGTCTGTCTGGGCAAAAATCACATTGGGGAAGAAAGCTACTAGAGCCTCCCCCAAGGTAGTGCTTGGGGTGTGTTATAGATCACCGGGATCTGATTTGGATATGGATAGAGACCTCTTTAATTTTTTTTAATGAAGTAAATACTAACGGGAACTGTGTGATCATGGGAGACTTTAACTTCCCAGATATAGACGGGAAGACAAGTGCTTGTAATAATCATAGGGCTCAGATTTTCCTAGATGTGATAGCTGATGGATTCCTTCACCAAGTAATTGAAGAACCAACAGGAGGGGATGCCATTTAAAATTTGGTTTTGGTGAGTAGTAAAGACCGCATAGAAGAAATGGTTGTAGGGGACAACCTTGGTTCAAGCGATCATAAGCTAATTCAGTTCAAACTAAATGGAAGGATAAACAAAAATAGATCTGGGACTAGAGTTTTTGATTTCAAAAGGGCTAACTTTAAAAAATCCAGGAAATTAGTTAGGGAAGTGGATTGGACTGAAGAACTTGTGGATCTAAAGGCAGAGGAGGCCTGCAATTACTTCAGGTCAAAGTTCCAGAAACTATCAGAAGCCTGCATCCCAAGAAAGGGAAAAAAATTCATAGGCAGGAGTTGTAGACCAAGCTGGACGAGCAAGCATCTCAGAGAGGTGATTAAGAAAAAGCAAAAAACCTACAAGAAGTGGAAGATGGGAGGGATTAGCGAGGAAAGCTACCTTATTGAGGTCAGAACATGTAGGGATAAAGTGAGATCGGTCCAACTCTACGTGGCTTTTGGCCTTGCAAAGGGAATTAAAACCAATAGTAAAAGGTTCTATAGCCATATAAATAAAAAGAAAACAAAGAAAGAAGTGGGATCACTAAACACTGAGGATGGAGTGGAGGTTAAGGATAATCTAGGAATGGCCCAATATCTAAACAAATACTTTTCCTCAGTCTTTAATGAGGCTAAGGAGGAGCTTCGGCCTGGTCACACTGGGGCAGGGAGGAGGAGGTTAATCTAAGATATGCAACTTCCGCTACGGGAATAGTGTAGCTGAAGTCGATGTATCTTATTTTGACTTATCTCCCATCCTCACGGCGTGGAAG
>NC_133775.1:70622065-70625061 GCF_003597395.2 Chelonoidis abingdonii | reverse complement strand
GCGGTTTTAGGATGCACCAGGTGAGGAATTTCCCGTAAAGATAAGGAGATGTTAGTACCATTATACGAGGCACTGGTGAGACCTCATCTGGAATATTGTGTGCAGTTCTGATCTCCCATGTTTAAGAAGGATGAATTCAAACTGGTATCTAATTTGCAAATCAATTCAAGCTCAGCAGTTTCTCCTAGGAGTGCGTTTTTGAAGTCTTTCTGTTGCAAAATTGCCACCTTCAGGTCTGTTACTGAGTGGCCAGAGAGGTTGAAGTGTTCTCCTACTGGTTTTTGAGTGTTATGATTCCTGATGTCAGATTTGTGTCTGTTTATTCTTTTGCGCAGAGACTGTCCGGTTTGGCCAATGTACATGGCAGAGGGGCATTGCTGGCACATGATGGCATATATCACATTAGTAGTTCTCTGCTGTCAAAGGGGGTCTATCCCCAGCTACCAAACATCCCTAGGGCACCAAAGCCAGTTGGCACAGGTTACAGCAGCCCCCGGACTCTATTTTGCACTTGTGGTAGGGTGCAACAAAGTTGCCATCCCAGCATGCTCCCTTGAAACTAGATGTATCACTGTGGCAGTGGGGCATCAGTTTCCCCCACTGTCCTTTGGCTTACTCTAGCCATAGGACTGTGCTGACCCTCTGGACTGACCACTTTGCAGAGTCCTGTCTCTCAATCCTCAAATTATTTTTGTGGCTCTTTTCTGCACCTTTCCAGTTGTTCAACATCCTTTTTAAAATGCAGCCGCCAGAAAGTACACAGACCAGTATCAGTCTTAGCAAAGCCTTATATAGAGGTAAAATCACCTCCCTACTCCTACTCACACATCCAAGAGTCACATTAGCCTTTTTGCCACAGATTCCACTGGGAGCTTATGTTGCATTGTTTACCCACTATGACACCTAAATCCTTTTCAGTGTCTCTGCTTTCCAGGATACAGTAGATATCTGTAGGTATGAATAAAGTCTAGAAACTTGATAAGGGAAGTTAAAGAACCAAGGGAAAATCCATGGCTAGCAGGGTCAAGGACAATGAGAAGAAGTTTTGTAAGTATACAAGGAACAAAAGAAATTAATAGATAGAGATGGTAAAATAGTCAACAGTGATGCAGAAAAAATAGAAGTTTTAAGTAAATATTTATTTACTGTATTTGGAAAGAAGGATGATGTACTAATATTACGTGAGGCTGATGAACTTTCCAGTCCATAGTGACTAAGATGATATTAAACAATGTCTACTAGGGATAAACATTTGAAATCAGCAGGCTTGGACAGCTTATACCCCAAAGTCCTAAAACAGTTGGCTGAGGAGATCTCTGGTCCACTGATTTTAATTTTTAATAAATCTTGGAATACTGGGGATATTCCAGAAGACTGGTAGGGTACCAATGTTTTGCTAATATTCAAAGGGCAAGTGAGATGATCTGCATAATTACAGACCTGTTAGCTTGCTATCAAAATAATTCCCAGAAAAAGCTGATACAGGATTCAGTCAACAAAGAATGAAAGGAGCAGGGCCAGCTTTAAGCTGATTCCCCAGAATTGGGCCCCATGCCTAACAGGGCCCCGCACCTGTGCCTAAGAGGGCCCCACGCCTTAGGCGCCTTTTTAATTTTTAAATTTTTTTTACCCACCTGGCGGCAGTCCAGGTCTTCGGCAGCACTTCAGTGGCTGAGATGGGTGGTCCTTCACAAGCTCCAAGTCTTCCGTGGCATTTCAGTGGCGAGGGGTCTGTGGAAGACCTGGAGTGAGGGAAGGACCCCTCACCGCCAAAGTACCACTGAAGATCCGGACCACCGCCGGGTATTCGAATCGGGCCCCACAGTTCGTAAGGCCGGTCCTGGAAAGGAGGGTAATATAATTAATGCTAGTCAATGTGTTTGATGGAAAATGGGTCTTGTCAACCATACCTGATTTCATTCTTTGATGAGATTACAAGTTTGGTTGATAATGGGAACTGTGCAGATACAAACAAAGAAAAAAGGCCACACTTACAGGATGAGGGACTCTATCCTAGGAAGCAGTTATTCACAACCTCTTGGTATCTCACTCCTTCCAGCTCCTGGCTCTTATAAATACCTAGATCATTTTATTTGATACTGCCCTCCTCTACAAGGGGGGGAGGTTCACCCGACCACTCTTCCCTTTTGAGCAGCACTGCATGCGACTCTTCTCTCCTCTCCCGCTCCATATTGCTGTCATCTATCATCTACCCAGCTCCTTCTGATCAGACTTCCTCTCTGATTTCAACTCCTGGCTCTCTCTCTCACAACATCTCAGACTCATCCTCAGTGACTTCAGCTTCCATGCTGATGACTAGTCTGAGTCCTTAACAGCACATTTCCTTGCCCTCACTTCTGCATTGCTTCAACAATCCCACTCACCAAAAGGTACACTCAGTTGACTTGGTCTTCACTAAACTCTGCTTTCTCTGATCTCTTGCTGAATTCCCCCCTCCAATCATATTTCAACATTAACTGATCCATCCCCACCCCCTGAGCTGATCCCTTGACCTTTCCGTGAGTTCCAGTCCATCAGAATTCATGACATCTCATTTTCTTTCAGCCCTCTTGTCCCTGCACTTTCTTCCACTGAGATGGTTGTTGACTCTATCCATGTGTCACTCACCTAAACCCTTTACTCTTTTGCCCTTCTTTCTCATTGTGAGGTATACCCTACCTAGTTCTAGCCCCAGCCAAACCCCTGCATCTGCAACTCTGGAGCAAATCCCAATACCAAGCTTACTTCCTCCACTGCAAATTCATTGTCTTGTCCTTCAGTTCTGCCATCTTCCTAGATAAACAATTCTACTTCTCCCGCTGAGGCCATGTATACACATACTGTGGCAGAGCTCTGTCATAAGCATAAATCCCAATTCTGAACCTTAGCGTCCAAAATGTGGGTGCCTAGCATAAATCCTCTAAGCTTAATTACCAGCTTAGATCTGATAGTGCTGCCACCAGCCAAAAATTCCAGTGTTTGGCTCACTCTGGTCT
>NC_133775.1:70583062-70620894 GCF_003597395.2 Chelonoidis abingdonii | reverse complement strand
CTTACCTTAGGGCTCCTTTAACGATGGTTTGAGGGTGTCTTCAGTAACCAGCCCTTCAGCCACACTTCCTCTCCTCTGGCTCCCTGACTCCCCTGCCTGATTGGAGTGAGCCCTTTTTATAGTATCAGCAGGGCCTTAATTAGAGTCAGGTGGTCACATTAACTGAATGGCCTCACCTGACTCTTTACAGGTTAATTAGTCAGGTGTTCTCATTAGCCTGGAGCAGCCCCTGCTCTAGTCAGTCAGGGAACAGAAAACTGTTAATCCAGTGGCCAGTATATCTGCCTTCTACTATTCTGCTGTACCCAACTGGCCTGGGTCTATCACAATACACATACTGTGTGGCATTCTGGGATGCAGACCTACAGCACACTAACTATCTGGGTGGCCCCTAGAATTCACAGTGAGAGTTCCTAGTGTGCAGTTTGAATCAGCAGTATGTCAGTGCACACTAGAGAACTTTAGTGCATGTCAGGAGTGTCCACACGGACAGATAATGCATGTAATAGTGGAGCATTGTGGATTCACGCTAAATGTAGGTGTGCAATGCCACCCAGGGCCGGCTCTAGGTTTTTTGCTGCCCCAAGCAGATTAAATGGTCACTGATGTTGCCTTTTGGGCAGGTTAGACCTCAATGAGGAAAATATTCCCATGGTCATTGTAGCTTGCTGTGCTCTCCATAACATTTGTGAACCTATGGGAAAAAGTTTCCCCAGGGATGGAGCACTGAGGTAGATTACCTAGAGGCTGATTTTGAGCAGCCAGGTACCAGGGGCATTCAAATCAGGGAGGCTTTGTTTGAAACAGCATTTTGACAATGAGACCCACTAAGGTGTCTTTCTGTAATGCATTCATCCAAGAATAATTTACTTGCCATCTGAAATGACCCTTGTCATGATTACTGACTGAGCCTGAATTGTAGTCTGCAAATGTGCTGATTTGCCACTGTGCATGAATTTGTGCAGCAACCATCATATGTAGGACACAAATAAGGAATCATTGTATTTCTAAGAGTACATTTTTATTAAAGAGAAATACACCGATTTCCATTTCATGCAAGAGACATGACACTGAGGATAACAGCTGTGTGTGTAAGTCCAGTTGTCATTATGAAACATGTCCCCAGGGGTGGAGTGCAAGAGGTACTGCAATGGGCTGGGAACATGCAAGGAAAGTGAGGAAATATGGAGAGGGCATGTAACACAGTTATGTATGGGCTGCAGGGAAAGTTGAGCATGGGTGTGGTCTGAGTGCAGAGCAGTCAAGGATCTCAGAATCTCTAATCTGATCCTCCCTCAGCTTTATCATCTGCTCCTCTGCTCTATCATATGCTCATGCCCTGTTTGCTTTCCTGACTATCCATTCTGAGGCTTTGTTTATTGTCTCCCTCCACACTCTGTACTAGCTATTTGCATGATAAGATGATTGCAGCACTTCTCTAAGCATGACCTACTTCTTGTTCGCCTCCTTATCTGAAGGAGGCACTCTGCTGGTGTGTAGGAGTCGGCCCTCAAGGGCACATTTGCAGAAGCAAAAGAAACAATACACAGATCCAAGTATTGTGTGTGTATTCACAGCCTTGAATCTTAAAAGTTACGTATATCTCTTTCTCCCTTTCCCTTGGCCAAGCACTCAGCACAGCAAGAGCCCTAAACATGTTGAGTTCAGCCCAGGGGGGAAGGTGCAAATGGGACAAAGGGTCTGGGTGGTTTCAGAACAGGATCAGTACAAGCACTTATGGACAGTATTCTGAATACTAGCACTGTTTTCCGCAGGCCTGGGTGATCAAAGCTGATATCTTACTACTGACTGTAACTGAGGATGCAAGAGTGCATCTCCTGCATGCACGCGACTTCAGACTGTATGCTGCTCACCTATGTCCTGGTTTGGTTTCTGTGGAAGTAATTGCCAATTGTCATAGCAAAGTTTCCTACAGCTGGAGAAGAAACAAAGCAGCTCTGCCAAGGAAACTTCGGCACAGGATTGCAGAGTATCTTCTGGAAAGTTTGCTAGAAGTCTCCATGGAGGATTCCCAGGAGATCCCAGTGTGCATTAACAAACTTTTTCACAGGATATCCTCTACGTAGGTGCACAGGGAATGAGAAGCAGATGCAAACAGTACCTAGTGTTGTTAATTTCTATCCCTTCTCCCACTTGTACCATATAACAAAATAAAAAGATACCTCTACCCAGGAGCGGTGCCAGACTTTCTGGCACCTAGGCAGAATTTGAGGGGCAGCATTTTGTGCGCTCCCCATAGGGCACGCGGGAGCTTCCGGTTCCACTCTCGTCGCGCCACCAAAGCAGGACCCTCCGCTGAAATGCTGCAGGCGACAGCGGCAGTTATTGAGCTGCTCAATTGCCGCTGTCAGCAGAAGGTCCTAATGGAAGTGCCGGCCCTGCCTCTACCTCACGTCACAATGCATTATAAAAAAGGAGTATTTACCAGAGCTCCCCTCTTCTGCTTTCTGGGACTGGCTAGACCCCCCCCCCAAGGTTCATAAGGAAGTCCTCGCTCACCACGCCACCGGACGACCCTGTCGCCTGTCCCACATCCTCCGCCAACTCAACTTCCTCATCCACCACTTCGTCTTCAGAGTTGACTCCACTGTGGCACTCTTGGTGGTGGAGGTGGAGGTTGCTGCCACGGACACATCTTTGGTGCCTCACCAGAGTGATAGTTGGCCTCCCTTGCCTTCTGGTACACCTGTCTCAGCTCCTTGATCTTAGCGTGGTACTACTGCATGTCCTTTTTGTGCCCCTTCTCTTCCATGCTATGAGCAATCTGCTCAGAGGTATCAAAGTTCCTACATCTGGATCGGAGCTGCAACTGCACAGCCTCCTCTCTCCACAGATCCAGCATGGTCAGCTGGAAAGATGCTATGTGAATTCTTCACACTGAGCAAACAGGAAGTGTAATTTCAAAAATTCCCAGAGTTTTAAAGGAAGAGGGGTGCATGCCTGTGTTCCTGGCTGCAAGGCAGCAGAGTTGAAGCTGCTGACCAGAACAGTCATGATGGGCATTGTGGGACACCTCCTGGAGGCTACTTAGGGTGACATAAGCAACAGCAACATCTACACTGACACTGCATTGCTCTAACTTCATCTCAGAAAGCTCTATGCCTCTCATCAACGTAGTTTTATTATGTCAGCGTAGCAAGTGAGTTAAATCAGTGGGAGGAGCATTGCAGTGTGCACACCTCCACTGTTTTATCAACAAAAGATGACTTTTGTTGACAAAACTGTAGTGTAGACAAGGCCTTAGTCTTAAAAATCCACCTTTGTTTCCTCTTGCCTCTTCAATTATCACCGTATCTCCCTTTAAAATTTATCTCTAATCATAACTGAATTTGCATTTGCAGCTATCATCTCTGTACTAACAACTCACAATGTCTCTACTTCAGCTCTCTCTCCTGTCCAAACTAAAATCTCAGCCTGTCTCTCTAACATCTCCTTGTGAATGTCTAACACACAGCTCAAGCTCAACATGACTGAAACAGAGCACTTAATCATCCCCTCCCCAAGTCCTCTCTGCTGCCTCCATCTCAGTCTCTGTGGACAATACAACCATCCTTACATTCAGGCCTGTAACCTGGGTGTCATCTTTGACACAGACACCAACTCCCTTTGGGCCGTGGGGGTGCTCAACCCCCCCACTCTGCCCCAGGCCTTGCCCCCACCTGACTCCTTCCCCCAGCTTCCACCATGCCTTGCCTCTTCCCACCCTCCCTTCACACCAGGCCCCGCCCCCACTCCTTCTTCCAAGCCCCCACCTCTGCCCCACATCTTCCTGCCCCCACTCCAGCCCTTCCCTGCCTCTTCCCACCCCCACGCCACCCCCTCCACATCTCTTCCCACCCAGTTCTGCCCTGTCGCCTGAGTGCAGGATTAGAAACCCTGTTCTATAGGAAGAGTCTCATAATTTGGCTTAAAGAGAAGGTTAAGGTAGGACATGGCTGCAGTTTCTAAGTACCTGCATGAGTAACAGAAGGCTCTTCAGGCTCACAGAGAAACACGTAACACAATCCAGTTAGACAAATTCAGACAGAAAATAAGGAGCACATTTTAACAGTGAGAGTAATTATCCATTTGAGAAAACAAGGTTTGTGGTGGATTCTCCCTCACTGGAAATCTTTAAATCAAGATTGGATACTTTTCTAAAAGAAATGCTGTAGTTCATCCACAGCTATTGGACTTGAAGCAGGAATTAATTCAAGTAAGTTGTCTGGCCTGTGTTATTTTGGGAGTCAGACTAGATGATCACAGTGGTCCCTTCAGGAGCTGGAATCCATGAATATATTTAGACTTTTGTAAGTCATTTGACCTAGTACAGCAGGATATTCTGATTAAAAAGTAAACACAATATCAATATCAATAGATTGTGTAAAATGGATTAAGAACTGGCTAGCTGACAGATCTCAAAAGGTTGTTGTCAGTGGGGATAGTGTCATAGAGTGTAAGGCCAGAAGGATCCACTAGATCATCATATATGGGACCTGACCTCCCATATATCACAGGCCACTAACCCCACCTAGCATCCACACACTGCACCCACAACTGAAATTAGACCAGGGGGAGGGATAGCTCAGTGGTTTGTGCATTAGCCTGCTAAACCCAGGGTTGTGAACTCAATCCTTGAGGGAGCCATTTGGGGATTGGTCCTGCTTTGAGCAGGGGGTTGGGCTAGATGATCTCCTGAGGTCCCTAATAACCTATGAAAATATTACAGCCCCAGCTAGAGAGAGGACCGTTCTGTGCTAGTTTGAAGATGTTTATGGTGAGATTCAGCAGGGATCAGATCTAGGCCTAGCTATTCAACATTTTCCTCAATGATCTGGAAATAAATACAAAATCACCACTGATGAAATTTGCAGATGACACAAAGATTGGGGAGTGATAAACAAAGATGAAAACAGGGCAGTCATACAGAGCAATCTGGATCATTTGGTAATCTGAGCCCTTCAAACAAAATATATTTTAATGCAGTTAAATGCAAGGTCACTGAGATGTCCACAGGTCTGTGCCTACAGTCAGTTTGGAACCCATCCATGAGAGGTTAAGATTGTTCTTTTCAGTGTGCTCAGCCTTGTCCTTGTCCACCTGGAATTTCATTTGCCATCGTGTTACTCATTCAGCTCAGTTGGTTAGGTCAGTCTGGTTTCCCAGCTTTACCTAGGGTGAGCAGTGTAGTTCCAGCAGACTGGGTAGCAGTGTTGGATTCAGGAGACCCACTCTGTCACTGATCTTCTGCAGGACTTTGGGTGAGTCACTTCCCTTCTACTTGGTCTGTCTTATCTATTTAGACAGCTCCTTGGGGTGGGGCTGTGTCTCACAGTGTCTGTGCAGCACATGACACAATGAGATAGCTCAGTTGTTACTGTACTAAGAATAATACCTATCATTAAGCAACCGAAATAAGTTTGCGTTGTCCAGTAATTTTGCCACCTCACAGCTCAGCCTTGTCCAGACCATTAAGAAATATATTGGACGTTACCATTCCTGAAATAGGGCCTCATGGTTAACTGCTGTTAACTCATTCCACACAGGAAATGTATTGTTTGCCACCCTCTGTGTCTCTGTCTCTGACCAGGGTCTAATATGGGATAAAACTTTTCCTTTTATCATGCAGCTACTTTTTTTCTTTATGAAATGCGTGTGAAAGATTCTAGCAAGTGCCCGAAAGCTAAAAAATGACACACACCCCAAATGTATTTAGCTATTGTTTATTTAATTTGTCTAAACATATAAAAATACCTAGAGGTTCCAGTCTGAACTTTAGGAACCTATGACAAATATTTAAACATACGAAACATTAAAATAGAGTCAATAACTTCCTAACACACCACTACCCCTTTTGATACAAATGGTTAGCCAAATTCAGGGTGTTGCTGGGTGTTCCAGTTAGCAAGAGAAGCTGATGATGGAGTCAGGAGTTTTCTTGGATACAATTGTGGTTTTTTACACAGAATGTACCTGTTCCCAGGGGAACCAATGAGTTTCTTTACTCATAGCCACATGCCTTTTTCCAGCACCACACTCAGAAGTCTGCTCTTGAGATTTCTCTCAGGATCACATGCTGCGCTTGTTCACACTGCGTCTCTCTCTGTGCCATCTCCTGCTTTTCTTATACACTCGCACACGCATAGGCATGTGTCCATATATCACTCTGGTTAGGTCATCCTAGCAAACCTCTTTGCCCAGGTCATTCACATATCTGGGCAGTTTTCACTTGCCTGTGCTTTTGGCTCAGACAAGTGCCTGTGTTTTGAGTTTGGAGACTGTTATTATTTCAGTCACTAGTTTATACTCACCCTGAATGAAAGGCTGATGGTGTTAGACCCACCCCATAATACCCAGGTTTAACCCAGCCAAAAACAGTGGTAAATGATACATAAAACCCTAAGCTAAAAGACTATTATTAAGTCTACAGAATCAGGCAGATGGGAGAAAAGTGACCTGACCTTAGCCACTGTTTGCTTACCAAATAACCGATGAAAGCAGGGCTGGTTGGGAACTTTTGATCTAAACAGTTTTTAATTGAAAAAACCTAGTTAATAAAAAAAAACAAAACTTCCCATGATAATGTCTTAGTGTCCATGGAACTTTCCCTGGAAAGGCTCCTCAGACCCCAGATGGAATTTCTGATCAAACTGAGAATAAGACCTCAGAATAACCAATAGCCATGTGCACTTACCTAGCAGATCCAGGTCCAAGTGCACACTCTGCCTGTGCCATTGCAGCAACTTGAACCTGGTTCTCCCACATTTCAGGGAAATGCCTGGCCACTGGAAGGGTGAGAGAGTGTCTCTCTCTCTTGTGTTTTTTCATGAAGGATGTTGCAATATCTCAATTTTTTTCCAATGTGGAATGGGACCACATGCCAAAATCTTGACATTTTTTACGAAACAGATTTCTGTTTTTTCAGCCAGCCCTCACTGGGAGCCTGGCCAGATGCCCTGATCAGGTAGCTGCCCTATGAAAGGTACTTGCTCCCCCAACCACAGGGAACAATGTTACCATCCTCCAGTTTTTTCCCTAACCAGCCAACATTGCACACCCTGAGGGTGATTCTAAATTGTGCCAAGAGCCGTGACAGCCCAAAACAAGGGACATGCCAGATGCCTGTCTCTGCCCCTGGTTCTGACAGCCTGTACTCTGCCCTAGGTCTGCTGCACTTCTCACCTTGTTTGCACAGGATAAGATGAAGCAGGGAGCTTGTTCTGTGTTCCTGGCAGAGTGGTCTCCAGCATGACTGTCTCTGCGCTCAGCCTGCATATGGCAGCATGGAAGCTCTGTGCTCGTTTGATTAAAACATCCATAGAAAAGCTGCCAGATAGGAAAAGGAATATTAATCTGAGAACCATACAACAAAGCAACTGCAGGGTGTTCTCCCCGCCACCCAGAGCAAGAGAGAGAAAGCTGATTACCATGAAACTCAGGAGCCCTGAGCTAGTATTCGCTTCAAGATTTGTAAATAATATGTCCATTAACATTCATTAGCTCTTTAAATAATACCTGCCAGGCCTTCCAGGCAAGGAGAAGAGGCCGCTGTGCCTGAAAATCAATCACACAACAGCAGCTAATTGTACATTTTCCACAAAGTTTTAATAAAAAACAAACCAAGACAGAATGGCAAAGCTAATGCTGTCACTGCAGCATTCCCAGTACTCAGAGAGGCACATTGATACCCTTTCGGACTCCTGAATGAACTATAGAATTTCTGATATTAAGCAGGTATCTATTAGATGGCTCACCATGCTTCCCAGGGGGTTTCTCTTTAGGGTAAGGAAGGGAAATGATTCTCATACATTTGGAGGGAGTCTCCACCCAAAACAGCCACAGCCCTGTGGCTGGTTGTGGGCTGCAAAGACAGGTGACCTCCAGAAGAGACAGGTCAATATCTCCTCTGCTACCATGGGTGGTGTGTATAAGAGGCTTGGGGAGGCTAAGCTTTTGCAAATCAAAAAGCTTGCCCATGCAAGGGCAAATGCCAGATACAACACGGGTCACCTCCCTTTGGAGATGAGCCAGCCCACCACTTTTCCACTGGCCAGGAGTGCCAGAAGCTTCCTAGAAGTGTGTGTGTGGGGGGGGGGCAATAGCACCCGGATCATGGCCCTGCCCCCACTCAATGTCTTCCCCCAAGGCCCCGCCTCTACTCCACCTATTCCCCTTGCCAGCCCCCAGCATGGGGCTCCAGCTGTACTTGCCAGCAGGTGTGTCTCTGGGTTGTCCATGGTGCTGTGCTCGGCCAAGGAGGGAGCTCAGGGCAGTGTCAGTGTGGCTGCCAGATCAGTCTAGGGGGCCATGCCCAGCTCCCCTCTGTGCTAATCGGGGACACGACAGTTCCCTGCCTCAGTTGGAGCCTGGTGCCCCTCTGTGGTAGGAACCAAATGAGGCAAACCACCCTCCATGCTGAAAGGGGCAGTGGCAGCAGCTGAGAAGCTTCTGCCTCCCAAGGGTCACCCTCCGGCTTAACCTGAGCTCCCTAGGGATCCTCACCGCAGAGCCACCCTGCTCCCCTCTGGCTGCAACACCAGCCTTTCCCTTTCCCCTCACAGTGTGTTAGTGGGGGTAAAGGATGGGACTGAGCCATGAGGGGTGTGGTGAGGCATCAAGGATCCCTGGTGAGGGGGCAGTAAGGAGCCTGGGGTGGTTGGGAAGTGGCACTAAGGAACCCAGGGGGAAGAGACAGTGAGGAGCCCAGGAGACCCTGGAGGAGTCATGTGGTGGGGCGGTAGTAAGGAGCCCTGCAGCAGAACCTAAGGCCAGGGCTGGGCAGCAGAGAGAGAGCAGGTCCTTGGGGGAAGAGGCAGTGCAGGAGTGGGCCCTCAAAGGAAGAGGCCAAGTGGTAGCAGAGCCACAGTCCAGGCACTAGTGCCCCGCCACTTCTAGGGTGCTCCATAGCCTCCCCAAAGGAAAGAATTATGCAGCACTTATCCACACAAGAGCTCGAAGAAATGGTATGGCACCTTGGGGTGCTGTGGAGTAGCTGAGAGAGAAGGCTACTATACTGATATAAATCAGCAGCCCACAACCTCAGCAACACACTCTCATCTCTTAAGAGGTGTGGGGAGTTCTGAGGTACTGCAGCCAGCCACAGCTGGAGTGATGCTACAGGAAGGAGAAGAAAGACTAATTGCTAAACATGAAGAGTAGGGCTGGACCCTAGCTACAAACCTGCTCCCTTCTCCCAGAATCCTCCCTAGTGACAGCCTAATACTAAACCCAATCAGTTCTAAGGGTACATATACACTACGGGATTATTCTGATTTTACATAAACTGGTTTTATAAAACAGATTGTATAAAATCGAGTGCACGCGGCCACACTAAGCATATTAATTCGGCGGTGTGTGTCCATGTTTCGAGGCTAGCGTCGATTTCCGGAGCGTTGCACTGTGAGTAGCTATTGCATAGCTATCCCATAGTTCCCACAGTCTCCCCTGCCCCTTAGAATTCAGGGTTGAGAGCCTAATGGCTGATGGGGCAAAAATCATTGTCATGGGTGGTTCTGGGTAAATGTCGTCAGTCATTCCTTCCTCCAGGAAAGCAACGGCAGACAATCTTTTCACGCCCTTTTTCCCTGGATTGCCCTGGCAGACGCCATAGCACGGCAACCATGGAGCCCGTTCAGCTTTTTTTTTTTTTACAGTCACCGTATGAATACTAGATGCCACGGACAGAGGCGATACTCCAGCGCTACACAGCAATATTCATTTGCTTTTGCATGATAGCAGAGATGGTTATCAGTTG
Source organism: Chelonoidis abingdonii (assembly GCF_003597395.2). Classification (NCBI taxonomy): domain Eukaryota; kingdom Metazoa; phylum Chordata; order Testudines; family Testudinidae; genus Chelonoidis; species Chelonoidis abingdonii. The sequence goes on along the minus strand of NC_133775.1, from coordinate 70,611,140 downwards.
TTCTGTACTGTCTGCTGTCAGTGTAAATTAGCACTGAGATGATGGTTATCTGTTCCTCTGTACTGTCTGCTGCTATCATGGGTACCCTGGCTGAGACTGGCCAGAGGTGCAAAAGCAAAACTGGGAATGACTCCCTGAGTCAATCCCTTCTCTATGGTTTCTAAAAAGAGTCAGTCCTGCCTAGAATATGGGACAAGTGTACTAGACAGCCAGTGTATCAGAAAGCACAGGTGGTCTGTGTCAGATCCTGCAGAAATGATGAGGTACTTGCTATTCACAGGGGGTGCCCCTGCAACAACCCCACCTGTTGCTTCCCTCCTCCCCCAACCTTCCTGGGCTACCATGGCAGTGTCCCGCCCATTTGTGTCATGAAGTAATAAAGAATGCAGGAGTTTTTAGTGACATAAAATGAGGGAGAGGCAGCCTCGGTGATGGAGTCAGGCAGGACATTAGCGTTGGGGGAGAGGAGCCTCAGCATCCCACTGCTTATGATGTCCAGGCAGTAAGTTCTCTTACACACTAAAAGGGAGGGGCTGATTGAGCCAGACCCCATGTTAGAGAAGAACAGTTACAGCCATTCGTAATCTACTGTGAGTGACAGGAATCATTCGTCTGTCTTTAGCCAGCGCCCGCCCACAGCTGGCTCGCTGCAAGCCAAAGTTAGATATGAACTTTATCAAGCTTGAGCTCAGGTATAGGACATTACAGTCTCGACCAGGCATCGAAGGGGAAGAGCAAAAGCTACGCTTCACTGCTGCCAGCTATAGCGTCTACCAGCAGCATTCAGTAGCATAGGTGACATTTGAAAGAATCAGAATATTCTTTCCCTTTTCTTCAAGTGGTGGGGGGGGGAGTCAAAACTGGAGGATTCCTAAACCACGCGGAATGTTTTGAACTACAGCACGGAGCTAAGCCAAGAATGCAAATTTTCGAAGATGCTGTGCACTTGGTCGACTGAGTCCTCGTACCCTCTCCATTATTCCATTTAGTCTCTGTGCGTTAGCTGTCACGCAGCACTTGTAGTGCTGGAGACCTTTTTCAAATCTTGGCATTTCGTTTCCTAAGGAGCCTGATAGAACAAATGTGTCTCCCATACACGCGATCAGGATCAACATATCTCCCGTACAGTCATGCGGAGTTTTTTTGGATTGGGACTGCTCGCACGTTGCTGATCAGGGCTCCATGCTGGAAAGGAAATAATCAAAAAGTCGCGGGGCTTTTCCTGTTTACCTGCCCACTGCGTCCGAGTTCAGATTGCTGTCCAGAGCGGTCAGTGGTGCACTGTGGGATACCTCCCGGAGGCCAATAATGTCGATTTCAATCCACACTAACAGTATTCTGAAGTAATACTATCGATTTTAGCGTTACTCCTCTCGTTTTGTAGGAGTACAGAAATCGATTTAAAGAGCCTTTTAAATCGATTTTAAGAGCACTGTAGTGTGAACGGGTACTAGCCTCTGGGACCACACTTGGTCAAACCAGAGAGAGCTGTGCCCCAGTATCACTCCACCTCAGGCCCTCTCCCATCAATCTTGACAACCTTAATGTGTTCCCTGTGTGGTTCACCAGGCCCTGTGCCCACCAAGCAGGTACAGTAAGTTGTGGGGGTAACCTCTGGAGCCTTGAGACTGAGGACAACCGAGCCAGTATGGGTCAGGGGATGTTTATTTTCCTTCATTTTGGGGCAGTTATATCTCAAGTGCTCTGTAGAATTACAGGGGAAGCACTGTCTAGGGTCTCTTGCTTTTAAGAGTGATTTGAGATGGGGATGGGAGGTAGGGTTCTGGGAGGATGAGTGCCCCACCTCCTGTCCACTCTTCCTCTTTCGAGGGATAAAGTGGTGCCCTTGCTTACCACCAAACTTAAACCACTTTGCCTGTGATTTATTCCTAATAGCTGCTTGGGACTGTTCAAATTCATCCACAAAAGAAGAAATTCCTTGACTGTTTTTACCCTCTTATCCCATAAACACTGATTTACATCATTGTGACACATATTGAGGAACTGTTCCTGAGCAATGAGATCACACCTTTCTTTGAAGCTTGAAATACCTTTCCTCCTTACCCACGTATACAGTAAATCTCTCCTTTGGTTTACATATGCCACATTACTCATTACAGTCCCTCTCTTAAGTCTTCTAAATTTTATTCTGCAGGTTTCAGGAGTAATCTTTAAACTGTTTTAAAACAAATTCCTTGAATTTACCATAATTGGAAGCATCACCCATTGGCATCTGATTGAATATATTCAGAGCTCTCCCAGACAACTTTGCAACCAAAGTGGACATCTTTTCATCATTGGGAATCTCAGTGAGCACACGCAGCCTCTTAAAGGTGATGAAGAATTTGGCAATGACCCCTGTCTTGTTGTATGCAGGACACAACCATTCCCATTTGTGAAGAGGTGGGGCCTCCTGGTGTGGGATTCTGTTTCCGCCACTCCATCAAGGCCAATTCATGCTTCCTCTCTCCTCCATTTCTTTGTCTCTCAGTTCCAGGACTTTATCAGCCTCTAGCTGCCTCCATTCCATGGCTTGCTTCCGGGCTTCAATTTCTTTGTCTCTCAGGGCAGCTTTTTGCCTGGCTGCCTGTGCCTCCATTTCTTTGGCTTGCAGTTCCAGAGTAGCTTTTTGCCTCGCTGCTTCTTCTTTGGCTTGCAGTTCCATGGCTTGCTTGTGGGGTTCCATTGCCCACTCATGGCTGCTTTTTGTCTGCTTTTTGCTTCCTGTTCTTTTATCTGCAATTATCTTAATTCCACCTATCTCTTGTACATCTTTTCATTTTCTTCTACTTGCAGTTTGTAGCACTCCAACTTTTTGGTAGATTCGCTTTCGCTCATTTTCCTGCTTTTCTGCCCCTACTTCCCTTGCCCAAGATAAGTAAACAGAAAATAACAAACCAGTACCGACTTTGTCTGTTCTCTAGCGAACACACTTAAAACTTCTTTAAAATCAGCACCAGTGTCTCAGAGCAATAAGCTGTGCACATTACTCTGCTCGCTGCACCACTGTGACAGGTTGCTCCCCTTTCCGAAGTGCCACCTGATGTACTGGGGTACCACTGAGCCCACCTGTTCCACCAGTCTGGGCTCCCTCACACTGTCCTGCTAAGCCAGGCCCTCAAGCCTTTTCTAGCACACACACAGGTAGGGACACCCCCAGCTGCAGACTGACACAGACACTGAAATCAGTACTGCATGGGAAAGCTTTCAACTAAGGATTGCCCAGCACTCAAGTGCACTACCCCTCTGGAGAGTAAACCCAAAATTGTATTGTCTTGCGCTGCACCGAGATCTGTACAGCATAAGCTAATAGAACTTTGTCCTCTCCCTCAGTGTGGAGAGAGATATGCACAGGTTTCTGCCTTTCCCTAGTTATGAATTACACAAACTGGGCTTAAAAAACACAAGTTTATTAAGTACAAGAGGTAGATTTTAAGTGATTATAAGGGCTAGCTAACTGAGCAAAGCAGATTAACTTAGTAAATAAACAAAAATGCAAACTTAGTTTAACACACTAAGATATGAATTAGCAAATTCTCCCCTTGAGTGATAAACTGGCTGGTTGACTCTTAAGTCTGTTAAGGTTCTTAAGCCTTGGCTTTCCCAGGTTTTCATACACAGGGTAAAGATCCTTCTAGCCTGGAACCATCATTTCCCAAAGTTAAGTCCTTGCCCCTCAGGTGTTTCCAGATGTGCTGTTGCAGGGAGAGTTAGGACCCTTCATGATGTCACTGTTCCCCTTTTATATCTTCCCACTTGCTGGAAAGCTCTTTTGCTGTGACCAGGATCAAATAGTTCCCATTGTGTGGTGCTATTTCTGAGAGGTTTCTATTGTACATAGTGCCTGGGGTAATCCTTGTGCTTGTGTGCATTTCCTCAATAAGCCATTAACATTGTTTGGCCTTTTTACTGTTGTACCTGAAAGGCCGCTTGTGGGTGCTTTCAACCTCACAATATGTTTCAGTAACACATACACAGCCAAACTTCATAACTTTACATACAACGATAACACATGCAATCCAACAAGATATTAATGTGTAGCAGATCAAGACTTTTAGACACAAGACATACTTTGTACAAAACATATCCTAACTACATGACAGTGCTGAATATTGGGGTGTCAGGGTGTCACAGCAGGTGTCAGGGCAAAGGGGGGGTGCTACAGCTGGGCTCTGGGGGGAAAGGGGGTTTAGGTGTATTGGCTGGGGGAGACCATGGCTGGGCTTGTGGGGGGAGAGGTTGTGGGTGTCTGGTGCCTTCAGCTGGGCTCTGGAAGGGGAAAGGGGGCAGAAAAACAGGAACTGGGTTGTCATAGGGGTTTCTTTAACTCTTTGCTCCTGGGGGAATTTTTGTATGTGTCTGTACTGTTACAAACTTGTTGACAGGTATTTTGAAATAAATTACCAAAATAATTGAACCTGTTGTGTTTATGTAGATTTATTTTGACAAATAAAATTTGCATAATGTTGCAGTATTTTAAAATATTGTGTGCAGAATTTTTAATTTTTTGGCACAGAATTCCACCAGGAATACAGAATGTGTGAGGATTCCACTGCAGAGGAAGGCATTCACACAAAGCAACCTCCCTGCAGGGACAGAGCAGCTGGAGCTGCATGGTTCCCGCCACCACCCTTGAGAGTACCACAGAGGAGGTAGCAGTCTCCGATCACCAGGGCTGGATTAAGGCATGGGCATTATAGACACATTTGCCTCCCTGAATGCCTTAAAATGTGTGTCCCTGAATGCCTTAAAGTAAGTAAGTGTGTGTGTGTGTGTGCGTTTCTAGCCCTGTTAGTTGCAAATACATGTGTTTGGAGAGAGAAAGACACCTGGATAAGAGCGCCAGAACCTTTGCAGAAGTGGGAGAAGGGGCAGCCCAAAGTGGTGGAGGAATTAAAATACTACTTAAGTATCCCAAAGAATACAACTGTAACATAAATAACCAGAATACAAAATGTAGCCACATTATAATATTTAAGGTATAATTATAATACGAATATGTACGCGAAGCAGCAGCCATGTGTGGTGCAGCTCCTCCTCAGCAGGGGAGGGCACCCCAGCCTCTGAAGCTCCAGCTCCTGCAGTCAGGTTCCTTGGTCCTTGGTGCACAATGCCTTCTTCAGACTTAACCCCTTCCTGCCTGTGTTGCAGCCAGGGAGTGGCTGGGTTATGTCTGTGGTCAGCAGGGGCCTGGAGATGTTAGCTGCCTATCTGCACTGTGTGGGCAGGAAGGGACAGGAGCTGCTTCCAGGCTTAAAGAGGACGTGGCAATGGAAAGGGATGAATTCTGCAAAGTTCTGGTCTAGGGGACTCCCTTCTGAGAAGGGTGGGGACTCCATCTGCCAACACCTCATGATGTCCTGGGAGATGTGCTGCCTGCCGGGAGCCTACATCTGCGACTTCACAGAAAAGTTGCCAAGGCTCACCTGTCACTTGGACCACTATCCACGTGAGCACTAATGATACTGCTAGGTATGAGCCTGAGCAGATCAGCAGTGACTACAGAATAGGGAAGTGAGAGTGACTAAGATAGAATACAGGTTGTGTTCACATACATCCTCCCAGGTGAGGGTCAGAACTCAGGCAGGGACACATGTATCCTGGAGGTGGGTGCATAGCTGCACAGATGGTATTGAAGGAGGGAGGGCTTTGGCATCATTGACCATGGAATCCTGTTCCAAGAAAAAGGTCTGCTGTGAAGAAATGGGGTCCACCTGACCAGGAAAGGGAAGAGCCTCTTCATGCACTGGCTCACCACATTAGTGAGGTTTTTAAACTAGGTTCAAAGGGGGCAGGTGACAAAAGCCTACAGGTAAGCATAAAAAGGTGACCTGATCAGATGTCTAGATGTTGTGGGGGAAATGGAAAATTACAGTAGGCTCTTAGGAGCAACAAGAGTGAAATAATTGAGGGAATCTTCCCAACACCTTAGTTTCTATACACAAATGCAAGGATTTGGAGGGATAAACAGAAAGAATTGGAAGTATTAGTACTACATTAAATTATGACTTAACTGGAATCACGGAGCATATTAAGCCAATAGTTAAATTGTAGGAGTGTGCGTAGATCAGAGGTCCTGCAGCTTAAGGTGGGCAGAATTCTGTTAGAACTGGCTAGCACTGTGAATGCTGACGCAACGAGTTGAGGAATCCACTCGACTCCACCCATAACTGTCATAACTATAAAGGGAAAGGTAACAGCCCTCCTGTGTACAATACTATAAAATCTCTCCAGGCCAGAGACACCAAAATCCTTTTACCTGTAAAGGGTTAAGAAGCTCGGGAAACCTGGCTGACACCTGACCCAAAGGACCAATAAGGGGACAAGATACTTTCAAATCTTGGTGGGGGAAGGCTTTTGTGTGCTCTTTGTTTTGGGGGTTGTTCATTCTTGGGACTAAAAGGGACCAGACATCAATCCATCCTCTCCAAATCTTTCTGAACATGTCTCTCGTATTTCAAACTTGTAAGTAACAACCAGGCAAGGCGTGTTAGTTTTATCTTTGTTTTCTCAACTTGTAAATGTTCCTTTTGCTAAAGGATTTACCTCTGTTTGCTGTAACTTTGAACCTAAGGCTAGAGGGGGTTGTTCTGGGCTCCTTGAATCTGATTACCCTGTAAAGTTATTTTCCATCCTGATTTTACAGAGATAATTTTTACCTTTCTTTCTTTAATTAAAAGCTTTCTTTTTAAGAACCTAATTGATCTTTCCCTGTTTTAAAATCCAAGGGGGTTGGATCTGGACTCACCAGGAATTGTTGGGGGGAAAGGAGGGGGAATGGTTAATTTCTCCTTGTTTTAAGATCCAAGGGTTTGGATCAGTGTTCACCGGGAACTTGATGGAGAAGTGTCTCAAGGCTACCCAGGGAAGGGTTATAGTACTTGGGAGGGCAATATTCTTGTGGGGAGGTAGACAGAGTTTCCCAAATAACTCAAATAATTTGAGAGGTGGCAGCAAAACCAGATCTAAGCTGGTAGTTGAGCTTACAGGTTCTCATGCAGGTCCTGATATCTGTACCCTAGAGTTCAGAGTGGGGAAGGAACCTTGACAATAACCTCAACAGGAGATTCATTGCCAATTCCAGTTCTGTGGGAAAGAGTGTGACATCCTCAGGTTCACCTCCGGGCCTCTCCGCAAAAAGGAGGGGAAGCAGCACATCTGCTAGAAATCAGTGTAGTTGTATCTAGCAGGCCAAAAGCAATAATCAAAATGCTCACTGGTTTTCAGCTCCAGAGTGCATGTAACTAAGGGGGGAAATCAGTACAGAATACACTCTACAGTCTAAAACTAAACATTGATGTTTTTATTGTTAGAAATATAAAGAGCAAGAAAGAGACAAATACAGCCATGTGTTACACTAAAAACTATGACGGTATACAGCCAATGCAGTTAGTATGTCATTTGTGTGCGTGCATATATGGCTTCATGTGTCAGTGCTTCAATTACTCACCAGGAGTTCTTTTTTACATGCAAATGTAAGCGAGGGATTGGTTCTGCTATTTTGGGGAAGTTTTCTGCCTTATACAGTATCCTGGTGAAATTGGCTAGCAAAAGGATCTGAGTCCTCGCTCCCACTTCCTTTACTCAGAGGCCTGCCTGATCTTGAGGGCTCCCCTTCCATGCTTTTGTGTGGCAGAGTACTTGTAACCAGTGGTGAGCTGGAGCTGGTTCGAAAAGGGCTTTTAAATTTAACAAAAGCTCCAGCAGCTTCCTGCTCTTCCCCCAGCCCCAGCTCACCTCACTCCGCCTCTGCCTCCTCCCCTGAATGCTCCCCAGGCTTCTCCTCTCCCTCCCTGGCTTCCCGCGAATCAGCTGTTGGTGAAGGATACTTGGGGGGCTGAGAAGGAAGCAACAGCTTCCCGCAGGTTAGCTGGGGCGGGGGCCTGAGGAGGGCTCCAGGCGCCACATGGCTCCAGCCTGGCCCCCTGACCCTGACTCCGGCCCGGCCCCCGACCCTGACCCTGACCCCGACCCCGGCCGGCGCGTGTCCGGCCCGCCCCGACCCTGATCTCAGCTTTCCAGGTGGCGCAGCTCCGGCCCGGTCCCGATCTCAGCCAGGCAGCACAGCTCCTCCCCTCCCCCTGGGCCTGGGCCCGGGCCCGGCCCCAACCTCAGCCAGCCGAGCAGCGCATCTCTGACCTGGCCCCTGGGCCCAGGCCCGGCCCCGACCTCAGCCAGCTGGGTGGCACAGCTCTGGCCCCGCCCCCAGGCCCGGCCAGCCGGGAGGCACAGATCCAGCCCGGCCCCAGTCCTAGCCATCTGGGCGTCTCAACTCCAGCCCCGGCTGAGAGGCTCCAGTCCCAACCCCAGCCCCAGCTGAGTGGCCCAACCTGACCCTGGCTGAGCGGCTCCGGCTTGCGGCCCCGGCCCCCAACTCCAGGCAGGGGGGCAGGGAACAGGGAGGGAGTGTTGGATTAGTGTCGGGGCAGTCAGAGGGCAGGGAACAGGGAGATTGAATGGGGGCAAGGGTCCCGGGGGGGGCAGTCAGGAAGGAGCAGGGTTTGGATGGGGCGGTGGAGGGGCAGTCAGGGGTAGGGATTCCAGGGGCAGTCAGGGGACAGAGAGAAGGGGTGGTTGGATGGGGCATGGGTCCCTGGGGCGAGCATCAGGAATGAGAGGAGGGGTTGGATGGGGCGGCAGGGGGCAGTCACAGGACAGAGAAGCGGGGTGGATGGGGAAGGGGTCCGAGGGGAGAGGGCTGTCAAGGAACGTGGGGGGTTGGATGGGGCAGGAGTCCCGGGGGTGGAGGGCTGCTGGGGTGGAGGGCTGAGGTGGAACAGCTGCCTGCTGACTTTGAAGAGGCAGACACAAGGGCAAGTAGAAGAGCTCACTGTGGAGCTACTCAGTTGAGGGAGGCCTTGGAAGAGCACTTTAATGGTCAGCCACATTAATGTGATGTGCTGGACTGTGCTTTACCTGGCCCTGAAATGTTGGCGGGGGAGGTTAGGAATTGTGTATTGCTTGGTGTGCATTTATGAATATCACTGTATTTTAATGAACCTTTGAATTATGTAGTGCTTACTTACGTTTATAACTATATTGTGTTTTTCATTGAGCCTCTGAGTTATGCAGTTCTGTTCCATTACAAGTAATGTGTGCTTTGAGTACTGCAAGGCATTCTGCAGCAAATGTTATGAAGTAATAAAGATGAATTTATTTCCAAAAAATAAAAATTTATTGTGTACCAAAAACAATGCAAAAATAATATGGTATTAAAAAACAGTACAGTGCAAACTTACAAAATAAATGAATGGAACAGAATTTTAAAATTAGAACAGTGCTGCTGGTGTCCCAAAACCAACCAGGCCGATATGCCACTAGCCTGTTTACTGCAATGGTGTCTGCTGAAGTCATCACAGCATGGCATGGAAAAGTGACCTGCTGCAGAGGAAGAAATAAGGTAGCCATCCCCAGAAGCCATCAAGAGAGGATTTCGTAGTACTTCCTTGAAAGTCTCATTGAGATCTCTCAGGAGGTTCCAAATGACATCCCTGTGCACATAAACAAACTGCTCCATATTCTCCCCACACACACCCCGTAACTCTACAGGGGAAAGGACAACAGAAAACTTTACTTCTGTTTGTTGCACCACTACCTACACTGTAGTGAAATCTCAAAAAGATCCCGGCTCATGGAATAGCTGGACCCTCCACACACATTATCACATGTCCATCCTCCTCCTCCTGACTGTTCATGGCAGGGGTCTCTATCTCAGGCTCCTTGGAAGTACCCCCAGTGGTCTGGGGGGTGCTGGTAGGGTCTCTACCAAATATGATATGTAGCTCATTGTAAAAGTAGTAGGTCTGCAGCTCAGCACCATATCGACTGTTGGCCTCCCTGGACTTGTGATATGCCTGCCACAATTCCTTTGATTTGATAGGCACTGCTGCTGATTCCCGTCACCCCTCGCCTGCAATCCCTGTGCAAGATTTTTGTAGATGTTCACATTTCAGTTAATGGTACGTAACTTGCTTGCACAGCCTCTTCTCCCACAGTCCAAGATGATCCAATATCTCCTGTCTACTCCAGACAGAAACACATCTAAAGCATGCAGCTGACCACTCATGGACCCTCAGGTGGGCCTTGAGTGGGTCTGACTGTTATAAAAAGGCAGTCAGCTGCGAACCAGCTGAGCAGTGAACAGCAGAGAGGCTAACAGTGGGCATTTGACTAGGAATTCGTCTGAGGAGAGCCCACTGAGGCATTCAACTTCCAGACTCTGAGTTGTTGCTGCAACAGCTGAGGAAGCTCTTAGAAGGAAGGTAATATGGATGGTAAGCGACAAGCTGTAGTGACCTGCACAGGTTGTCTGTGATGGTGCAGGACTCACCCCTGTAGTGCCTCATGGTCGTCCAGGAAATTAGCGTCTCCAGCCTCTGGAGCACCCTCTGCAGGCCCGTGTCCCACTGGTCACTGGCCCCCATGTCCCTCCTGGACCTGGTGCCCCTTGTCCTTGGGCACTGCCCCCTGGCAGTACACCCACTCTCTGGGTCTCCCCACCCAGGGGAACCACCACCCACTATCCCCACCTCACCTCAATATGCCCACTACCAGTCATTAACTAGCCCCCATTCCCTGGGGCAGACTGCAGTGTAAGTTTCACTCATCATTGGCAAGAGGAGTTTGGACCAGCTGCCTCTGCCTACCCTTGTGCTGTCCCCTGCAACCCCAGTACCTATTCAGCCTTACCCTAGGCCTGCAGCCTGGGGGGTTTCCAGTCCAGAGCTCCCCAGCTCCTCTGGCCTTCCCCCAGCCCTGCTCCAGTATAGATACCCTGCTTAGTTCCCACCAGCCAGGTCCCTCCCTCTGAAAAGGCTAGAGAGAGAGTGTCTGTCTCTGACTTCTAGCCTCAGCCCTCTTATACAGGCCAGCTGGGCTCTCATTAAGCCAGCCTCGGCCTGATTGGGGCATGGCCCCCAGCTGAGGCTGCTTTCCCCAAACAGCCCCGCTTTTCCTTCCCTGCCACAGCCCTCTCCCTGGGCTGTTTTAAGCCTTTTAATGCAGGAGGGGGTGACCACCCGCCACTACAGTGTGCCATATTTCTCTTTCTTCCGCAGGACAGAGGTGACTTTGTCTGTACAAAGTGCAAGCGGTTTCTATATTGGAAGAGAAGTTTCAGGGTCTGGAGAAACAAGTATCAACCCTGCTCTGCATAAGAGAAAATGAAGATTTCCTGGACAGACGTCAGGATATTCTTCTACGGGCACAACATTCTGAAGAATCAAAGCAGGCTGCACAGCGGGGACAGAAGGACAGTGAAGAAATTTGGCAACATGTGACCTCCAGAAGAAGAAAGAGGAGTATCCATATACCAGCAATGCAGATACAGGTGTGCAACCATTTTCATGTTCTCTCCCCAGGTACCAATGTGAAGAATGGACTAAATGATACATCTGAGGGAAGGGAGCAGAAGGAGACTCCAATTGAAAGGCATGAGATGCACTGTCCTAGGAATGGGGTGTTCCATGCCTGCTGCTCCCAAGAGAAGGAGGCAGGTGGTGGTGGTCAGGGACTCTCTCCTCAGGGGGACTGAGTCATCTATCTGCAGTCCCAACTGAGAAAACCAAGAAGTGTGCTACTTGCCAGGAGCTAGGATTCACAATGTGACGGAAAGACTGAGAGATTCATCAAGCCCTCGGATTGCTACCCCTTCCTGCTTCTCTAAGTGGACACCAATGATACTCCCAAGAATGACCTTGAGTGGATCAGTGCAGGCTATGTAACTCTGGGAAAAAGGATAAAGGAGTTTGAGGCACAAATGGTGTTCTGATCCATCCTCCATGTGGAAGGAAAAGGCCTGGGTAGACATCGACAAATTGTGGAAGTCAATGAATGACTACGCAGGTGGTGTCGGAGAGAAGGCTTTGGATTCTTTCACCATGGGATGGTGTTCCAAAAAGGAGGAGTGCTAGGCAGAGACGGGCTCCACTTAACAAAGAGAAGGAAGAGCATCTTCAGAAGCAGGCTGGCTAACCTAGTGAGGCGGGCTTTAAATTACGTTCACTGGGGAAGGAGACCAAAGCCCTGAGGTAAATGGCAAAGTCGGATGCCGAAAGGAAGCACAAGAGGGAAGGACTCCTGCCTCATACTGAGGAAGCGGGATGATCAGTGAGTTATCTTAAGTGCCTATACACAAATGCAAGAAGCATGGGAAACAAGCACAGAGAACTGGAAGTCCTGGCACAGGCAAGGAACTATGATGTGATTGGAATAACAGAGACTTGGTGGGATAACTCACATGACTGGAGTACTGTCGTGAATGGATATAAACACTTCAGGAAGGAAAGGCAGGACGGAAAAGGTGGGGGAGTTGCATTGTATGACTGCTCAGAACGCCAGTTTTTGAAAAGTGTAGGGGACAGGTTTCTGGTTCAAATGCTAGAGGAACCAGTTAGGGGCAGAGGTCTTCTTGACCTGCTGCTCACAAACATGGAAGAATTAGTAGGGGGAAGCAAAAGGGGGAGGGATAGTTCAGTGGTTTGAACATTGGCTGCTAAACCTAGGGTTGTGACTTCAATCCTTGAGGGGGCCATTTAGGGATCTGGGGCAAAAATCTATCTGAGGATTGGTCCTGCTTTGAGCAGGGGGTTAGAGTAGCTAACCTCCTGAGGTCCCTTCCAACCCTGATATTCTATGAAAAGAGGATGGGAACCTGGGAGGCAGTGACCATGAGATGGTCAAGTTCAGGATCCTGACAAAAGGAGAGCAGCAAAATACAGACCCTGGAGCTCAGAAAAGCAGACTTTGACTCCCTCAGGTAACTGATGGGCAGGATCCCCTGGGAGAATAACATGAGGGGGAAAGGAGTCCAGGAGAGTTAGCTGTATTTTAAAGAATCCTTATTGAGGTTGCAGGAAAAAAACATCCCAATGTGTAGAAAGAACAGTAAATATGGCTTAACAGTGAAATCCTTGATGATCTTAAACACAAAAAAGAAGCTTACAAGAAGTGAAAGATTGGACAAATGACCAGGGAGGAGTATAAAAATATTGCTCAGGCATGCAGGAGTGAAATCAGGAAGGCCAAATCACACTTGGAGTTGCAGCTAGTGAGAGATGTTAAGAGTGACAAGAAGGGTTTTCTTCAGGTATGTTATCGACAAGAAGAAATTCAAGGAAAGTGTGGGCCCCTTACTGAATGAGGGAAGCAACCTAGTGACAGAGGACGTGGAAAAAGTTAACGTACGCAATGCTTTTTTTGCCTCTGTCTTCATAAACAAGGTCAGCTCCCAGACTGCTGCACTGGGCAGCACAGTAGGGGAGAAGGTGACCGGCCCTTGTATCAGACTATTAGAAAGCTGACTGGTTAGAGGGACCGAGCACAAGTCCAGGTGCAAATGCCGCTGCAATCAAGAGTTGCTAAAGGAGTTGCGATGTGATTGCAGAGCCATTGGCTATATATCCTTTGAAACTCATGGCAAAATTGGGAGTCCCAGTGACTGAAAAGGCATTAAGCGCCATCTTTAAAAAAAGGGAAGGGAAGGAGGATCCTGGAACTACAGCCAGTCACCCTCACCGTCAGTGCTCCGGAAAAAAGTCATGGTAGACATGTACCTCAAAGGAAACAAATTCTAGGGCACTTAGAGAGAGAGGAAAGTGATCAGGAGATATCAGTCAGACGAGGATTCACAAGGTAAGTCATGCCGGACTAACCTAATTAGAGACTTCTATGGAGTAAACCTGCAGGGTCTGGATGGATGTTATAACATTATCTTTTGCAAAAGTTGTTTTATATGGTCTCGGCACAGATATCCTTGCCAGCATAGTTAAAAGAAGTAATGGACGTGGATGCATTGGACTTATAAGGTGATAAAGAGCTGGTAGATCCGTCGGCTCTCAATGGTGGAAATTAACCAACCCATTCTATTGGTCAGTGGTTTCCAAGTGGGAGTGCCCCAGGTTTGGTCCTGCCGAGTTTTGTTGCAGAGATCGTATCTAATAAGATCTGAAGTCATGTGACTGCGACCTCAGCAAGTTTGCAGAGTTACAGAAACTTGGGAGAAGTGGTGCTACGTTGGCAGGTAGTGATAGGAGAGCGAGAGGGACAATAACACAAATTAGAGAGACTGGCCTCAAAGAAACCTAATGGGTTCAACAAGACAAGTGCAAGAGTCCTGGCACTAGGACGGAAGAAATCCCATATCACTGTTACAGATAGAGGGACAGATAATTGTGTAGGAGGAAGCTGTCTGCAAAAAGACCTAGGGGATGCTTACAGTGGACTAGATACTGGATCTGGTCAACAGTGTGCCTCATGGTAAGCCTAAGTATAGCCTAACGACAGTGGCGCGCTGAAAAATTGGACAATTGCCAAGCACGATGAGGAGTATCATCCCCTCATATCGACCTATAGAGGCGCAAATTCAAGTCTGAGGTACGTGTTTTGTCAGTGCGGCACACTACAAGAAGATGTGAAAAATGAAAATCCACATAGCAACCAAAAATGCCTTTAGCCGAACGGAGCACGATTTTGAACTATAGGAGAGGCGAGGGAACGGGGAATATTTGGATCGCGGTAAAAAGAAGAGATTATTTGGTCGCAAAAGAGAAGAATGAGGGGGGATTTGATAGCTGCTTTCAACTACCTGAAAGGGGGTTCCAAAGAGGATGGATCTAGACTGTTCTTAGTGGTAACTGATGACAGAACAAGAAGTAATGGTCTCAAGTTGCAGTGGGGAAGGTTCAGGTTGGATATTAGGGATAACTTTTTCACTAGGAAGGTGGTGAAACAGTGGAATGTGTTACCTAGGGAGGTGGTGGAATCTCCTTCCTTAGAGGTTTTTAAAGTCAGGCTTGACAAAGCCCTGGCTGGGATGATTTAGTTGGAAATTGGTCCTGCTTTGAGCAGGGGGTTGGACTACATGACCTCCTGAGGTCCCTTCCAACCCTGACATTCTATGATTCTATGATTCTATGCCTACAGTCACTCAGGCACAGCTCTGGCCTTCCTCCAACATTGAAGGTGTGAATGTGCAGGCCCCCTGGAATATATGCTGCTTCAAAGGGCAGCTCCATGACAAATGTGAACCCTTCAGTGGAGTGATACCCAAACAGTGAGGTGCACCCCCTTTAGAGGATGCAGAGGAATCATGAGGGAGAGGGGGTGTCATCCAGTCCTATTCTGTCCCCTAGCGCGGCTCCAGCTCCAGCCGCAGTTTTGCTCCACTCCCAGCCCAGCTCTGGCCCCAGCCGCAGCTCCACTCCACTCCCAGCCCAGCTCCAGCCCCAGCTGCAGCTCTGCTCTTCTCTCAGCCCAGCTCTGGCCCCCATCCAGGTCTGCCTTCATTCCCTCTCCACCCCAAGGCCAGCTTTGCCTCTAGCCCCTGCTTCTCCCCTATTCCCACTTCCACCCCTAGATTTGCTCTCAGCCCAAGCTCCTCTGCCGAGCCAATTGTGCAGTAATGGAGTGGGGGCATGGACAGATTCCATTACTGGGAAGGGGAGGCATGACATTAAAAGTTTGGGCATCACTGCATTAGTGGAATGAACCAATGAGACTGTAGCAGAGTGAAAACAATGCAACCATGGCATTATCTGGTGAAGAGCAGTCTTCTATTCCAAGCAATACAGGAAAATCAGAAATCTGGAAAACTGATATTAAAAAAATTGACTCGCACCAGCCCTAGAGGCCCAGTGGATTTTCAAAGACCTGGACTTCATTAAAACATGCTGGCCATGAGCCCAGCTAGGACTTCATTTGAATGATGCTGACAGCTTGTAGCTGGGCAGTCACCCTGTTCCAGCCCTGAAGGGGTTAAAAACAGCCCTGGGGAGCCAATAGGAAAAGCCTGGGAGGCAGCCAATCAGGGCTAGGCTGGGGCCTATAAAAGAACTGCAGGGCCAGAAGGTGGGATAGTCTCTCTCCAGCCCTGGAGGGAGAGGGCCTAGCTGCTGGGGAACATATGGTACCTTAAGCAGGCAGTGCTGGGGAGCTCCAGCCTGGCAACTTCCCAGGCTGATGCCTTGGGTAAGGCATAAGAAGGTATGGGGGCTGCAGGACAATAAGCAGGAGGTGCTGCACTGATGACTCTTGACATTGCTACACAGCTGCTTTGACATTAACTGGTCTGCTCTTGAGCTTTGTTAGGACCAGTTTTGAGCCTGAATGAATCTGTCCCCCAAATTCAGAATCAAATTGAAACTGTTTTTTTCAAACATTTCAGGACATAGAGCAATTCACTCTGAACTCTCCAGCTAGATGGATGGCTGTTTCTGTTGACTTCCTTGGGGAAAACACCTGACACCTGAGCTATTGTTTCTCCACTAGAAGCTTATCTCCTTTTCTATAATGTCAAATACGCTTGAGAGCTCCCAGTAGTGCCATAAGCGCTGGACACAGTACTGATCTCTCTAAAGCACTGGAAGGGGGAAAGATTGCTTGATGGTACATTGCAACACCCCTTTCTGCATGCAGAGAGAATCCTGGGCTGTCCATGGTTCTGCAGTGGAAGAAGGGAGGGTCCTGAATTAGGAAGGAAAGTCAAAACCTTGGAAATTTTCACAAAGCAAAAAATCCTCCCTCTCAAATTCAATTTGGATCAGTCAGAACATTCTGTTCATTTTTGGCTATTTTTATTAGTTTAGTTTATTTTTTTTACTCCAAGTAACCTAAATTTCAAAATAAAACCTTCTTTCAAACTGGAATTCTTCATTTCACAAATGTCAAAATAAAACATTTCAAAACTTTTTTTCCCAAAAAAGTCAAGAAATTTGTTGTTTTCCATGAAGTTTCAATAAACTGGCATATTTTGATGAAACAAACTTTGGCTGACAAATTCTGAAACAGCTCCAATGTGAGGGAGGTTGTTTCTGGATGAAGGGGCTCTTTCTGTGAGATACTGAATCTATGAGGGGGGAATGATTCTTGGGTGACAGCTGACTAGTGGGGATGGTTTCTGGATCATGGCAGTGATAGGATTGCAGAGCTCAGAGCTATTCCAAAGCCATGCCTAATGGAGAAGGATAGCGTAGAGATGCTTGTGCTCTGGGCACTGGTTCTGGAAGGAAATGGACTCAGAGAAGAAGGAAGCAGGAGGACAGATGAGAAAATGGAAAGGCTAAGTTTTGGCACAAAGGAAAAGATACTCGGCAGAGGGGAGCAAGCAAGCAAGATCTAATTCTAGATGCAGATTTCGAGTGTTGACCTATATATGTGGGGTAGCAAATCTATTTATTATCCGTACTATATATATCTTACTATGAATTAAGCACAAATAGTATTGTTAAGGCTGATTTTCCACTCTTGCACTTTGAGTGCAGAAGGTGGGGGCCTGCAAGGATTCTAAAAATTAATACTGGCCACTCCAGGTTTGTATTAAATTCCCAAGGTTACAGCTTCTCTCTGACCTTGGATTGGTAAATGCTGCTGCCTCCCAAGTGCAGAATCCCTTTGAGTGCCCGGGAAGGTGCACTAGGGAATTTCTTCCTGTGGGGTACCCTCAAGCCCTTTTACCCCCACTCCACAGAAGAGCTGAGAAAGAAAAAGGGGGGGAAGGAAATCAGGTATTGCCCCCAGCTAATTAAACATCATGTGCACAAATCTCTTAAGACACAAAAATGCAATTCTGTTCTTAGAAAAGGTAAAAAAAAAAATTTAAAGGAAGAAAATATATCTGGAAACTCAGGCTATTGCTAGATTTTAAAGGAGCAACTACAAAGATTAAGCACTAAGAATAGCTTTCTTCAGGTCCATCTTAAAGGTTACAAGCAAAACAAAAGCACTTAGGGATAGCACAGAGAAATCCACAAGCCATAAAGAAATAAAAAGGATGAACCTAACTGTGTCTTCCTAGACATTTCCTGGTCTACTTACTACTCATTTAAAACCCCAGATATGGTTCTAGGTATGATACTGATGATTTTTTTCATACCTGGCCCAAGCTTCTTACAGCATATCTCTGCCCTCTCCGCCTCTCCCTAGAAGAACAACAACAGACAGACAAAAGGGAAGTCATTTCAATTTTAAAAAGTTCTAGCTTTCCCATTGGCTCTTTTGGCCAGGTGCCCACTCACTTCCTTTGACCTATGCATAGCAATGAGACTTTTTATCCCAGTAGAGCAATTAGAGAGCAGCTGCTAAGGCAGATTTTATAGCTATTGGCTGGCTGCGTGTCCATAAAAGGGAGCTACCTGCCCCGTTCATTTATCACAAGTATTAAGTACAGCTTTTATAGCAGTTATATAATCTACTTTAATCCTGCTCATTTACATAAGAACAAAAGAACAGCCATACTGGGTCAGACCAATGGTCCATCTAGCCCAGTATCCTGTCTTCTGACAGTGGCCAATACCAGATGATTCAGAGGGAATGAACAGAACAGGGCAATTTATCGAGTGATCGATCTCCTGTTGTCCAGTTCCAGATTCTGGCAGTCAGAGCGTTAGGGACTCCAGAGCATGGGGTTGAGTCCTTGACGTCTTGGCTAATATCTGCTGATGGACTTGTCCTCCATGAGTTTATCTAATTCTTTTGTAAACCTAGTTATTCTTTTAGCATTCACAACATTCCCTGGCAAGGAGTTCCACAGGTTGACTGTGCATTGTGTGAAGAAATACTTCCTTTTGTTTTGTTTTACACCAGTTGCCTATTAATTTCATCAGGTGACCCCTAGTGCTTGTGTTATGTGAAGTCATAAATAACACTACCCTGATCACTTTCTCCACACCGTTCATGGTTTATAGACCTCTATCATATCCTCCTTTAGTCTTCTCTTTTCTAAACTGAACAGTCCCAGTCTTTTTAATCTTTCCTGATATGAAAGCTGTTCCATATCTCCTAATCATTTTTGTCGCCTATCTCTGTACGCTCTCCAATTCTAATATATCTTTTTTTAGATGCCAGGATCATCTCTGGAGCCTTTATTAAAAATCAGCATTATATTAATTATCCTCCAGTCATCTGTATAGAGGTTGATTTAAGTGATAGGTTACTGTTACTCACACAGTTTAAAACTCCACACCTACCCCTGCCTCATGGGTACTCAGGGCATAATACAGGGCTCCTACCCCATCCTTCTTCATCAGTATTCAGGGCGTAGGGGACACAACTTTACCCCTCCGTGGGCTCAGAGATCTATCCCTTTGTGGGCTCAGGGCAAAAACCCATTCCTGATGTATTAACCGCTGGCAACAAATCAACAGAATACACACACCAAGCATCTTATGTTCACCACTCCCAATAAGATGGACCTCTCCCAATGGCCAGTCAGGTTCATGTCATTTGGGCTTCAGTTTCCACATAGTTTCCTCATGTAAGGATTAAAAATTCTAGCATCTTTGGTCTTGAGCTTATCCTAGAGTTCAGTTCCAACAAGCTTGTTTTCTGACCCTCATTATAAAGTTAAAATGAAGATTTCTCTTATCTGTGCCTTAACCAATTCTTTTACTTAAAAACATAGCTATGCAAAAAAACCATTAACCAATCATTCTTGCTATAGCCCCACATTGGGCCACCAGGGGTGGACCAATCATTCTGGGCCCAGGAGGGCATGCCTTCTCTTCCCTGCTGAACATGCTCCAAGTGGAGAACTCAGATGAAAGGAGGCAGTCCAGGGCAGTCGAGGCAGGGGGAAACAGACAAGGAAGGGAGTATATACAGTGCTTCTGGCTCAGGGACTGAGGTGAGGCTGACTAGTCTTTAGTTCCCTGAATTCTCCTTCACTTTTTAAAAGATGGGCACTAGATTTGCCTTTTTCCAGTTGTCCGGGACCTCCCCTGATTGCCACAAATTTTCAAAGATAATGGCCAATGGCTGTGCTATCACATCGGCTAACTTCCTTAGCAACCTCGGATGCATTATATCTGGCCCCATAGACTTGCGCATGTCCAGCTTTTCTAAACAGTCTTGAACACTCTTCTTTCACCACTGAGAGCTGTTCACCTCCTCCCCATACTGTGTCGCCCAGTGAAGCAGTCTGGAAGCTGACCTTGTCTGTGAAGACTGAGACAAAAAAAGCATTGAGTTCTTCAGGTTTTTCCACCAGGTTGCCTCCCCCATTCAGTAAGGGTCCCACACTCTCCCATACCATCTTCTTGTTGCTAACATACCCATGGAAACCCTTCTTGTTACTGTTCACATCCCTTGCTAGCTGCAACTCCAATTGTGCCAAGACGACTAATCTGAGGAGAGCTAGGCGCAAGAACCTACAGACACCAAGGACACAGATAAGATATTAAAATTGATGCTAGAAAGCCAGCAGCAGTAGGCTACCCGGCAACAACAGCAACAAACTCAGGTATTATAGCAAATGGCTACCCAACAATATAACAGATGGCCCAGCACCAAAAGCAGCAGCAGCAGCTGATTAGGGAGCTAGCCGCACCACACCAATCCCAGCAAGAACTGCTAACTCAGCAGATGGCCGCGCTCCTGCAGCCATGGGGACTACTTGGACTTGTCAAAGTGGGCCAGTGCTCGAAGAACACCCTTACTGGGTTACTGGTGAGTCACTTTTGAACGGGTTGACACAGCAGCCCCCTGGCCTCCAGAACACTGGTCTGCCCTAGTGGTCCCATACCTAACTGGACATGCAGAAATGGTCTACCAGAACTTTGGCATAGTCATGAGCTTCTGTAGGGTCTAAGTGAAGACCCCCATCTTAGACCAAACTGGAGTGAACCCCAAAACATTCGGTCAGCAGTTTTGATGGGAGAGGTATTCCCTGGGGGCACAACCTCAGGCAGTGGCTCAGTGACTCTGGGATTACCGCTGGAGGGTGGGGGGAGGAATGGGTTCATTGACATTGGCCGACGGCTCTAGCTGAGGTGGTGTCCTTGATGGAAGATTACTTTGCCACAGAAGGGCCCTGACTTCTAACTCCTAAACCAGGGAGCCCCAGTGACCGCAGAGGAACCCAAGCAAAAAACTGCCCAAACCAGAAGGAGGACCTCTCAAGCTCACAAAAGGATATTGGCAAATCCCCCTGACTCTGGCATCCTGGGGGAAGACAGCTTTTGGCACACCATTCGGTCTCTTCCAATTTATGACAATGCCATTTGGGCTACATGGGGCTGTTAAGCTCTGATAGAGGCCTCCGTACACGATGGGGGAGCAGGCAGATACCAGACACAGTGCTGTTATATAACACTATAAATAATTTTATTGATTACAATATAAACTCCACTCACTCCACATTCACACTCCTTTCATACCACACCAGAATCTGAAGATCTGCAGAAAATCCCAATGGCCAGTCGAAATTCAGTCTGATCACAAGGCATGGGGAGCCCCACATTACATGCCTCTTCTTTTTCATGGCTCTGGGTCAGTGTCTGACTTCAACTTCAGTTATAGCAAGCAACCTTTTTTATAGACCAGTCTTTAACATCATTAGATCTTTGTCTGTTTACTAAGCCTTTCATCCACAACTCCAGGAGAGCAGTTCTAGGCAGGCCACCATAATCCAAGATATTCCACTTCCTTTTATGGATATGACAAAGTTTACTTTGCACAGACAACTCTTGACTGCTCATAACCTTAAATTCTTGCTTCAGTTGCCAACATGGAACTCACATACTCATGTCAAGCATATAGCATTTATACTAGACCCATATGGCCTATAACATATTGCAAATATATACATTACAAGAAGGCCACTGCAACCTTTCAGAGGCTTATGGGCCAGTTACTGTGCCCACACGAGCAATACGTGGCTGCCTATATTGACAATATAGTGATATACAGTACCAACTGGGAGAACCATCTTAGACAGCTCATTGCCATGCTGAAAACTCTTGGAGAAGCCAGGTTGACAGCCAAGCCCTCCAAGTGTCACCTAGGGCAAAAGGTGGTAACATCTGGAGTACATGGTGGGGAAGGGGCAGCTGCACCCAGTCGTGGATAAGGTCCAAGCCCTGAAGGACTGTCCAACCTCCACGACCAAGAGGTAGGTGAGACAGTTTCTAGGCCTGCCTGGCTACTACAGATGCTTTGTTCCAATGTTTGCCACATTAGCAGCACCCCTAATAGACCTGACCAAAAATTCCCAACCCAAAAGGGTACAGGGATTCCTGGACTGCGAGTATGCTTTCCAGGCCTTGGAGGCACGGTTAAGTCAGGAGCCAGTTCTGGGCAAACACCATAGGCTATCGCCTAGGGCCCGTTTGGCAGGAGCCAGAGCAAACCCAGAAGTCACTTAGCTCTGGGCCCTTGATGCAGGGGAGGAGAGATAGCTCAGTGGTTTGAGCATTGGCCTGCTAAACTCAGGGTTGTGAGTTCAGTCCTTGAGGGGGCTACTTAGGGATCTGGGACTAAATCAGTATTTGGTCCTGCTAGTGAAGGCAGGGGGCTGGACTTGATGACCTTTCAAGGTCCCTTCCAGGTCTAGGAGATAGGATAGCTCCATTAATTTCAGGGACCATGCAAACCCAGTAGTCAGTTAGTGCTGGACTCTTGATGCAGAGCCAGAGCAAAAGCCCTAGATGTCGGGCATCCTATCTCAAGCAGACAATGGATGAATGCAGACTTCTGGACCTTAGCGAGGGGAGGATGCTACCACTTGGGCACAGAGGGTAGTTCCTCCCCCTGAGGCTCAGAGAAAGGCCACACTGCCTCACTACAGCCAGAGTTGTGGCTGGTCCTGTCAGTGTATGTGGTCCAGGACCCGGGCAACCTGGTACAGATGGAGGCCTGCCAGGTGATCTACTCGGTAGCCTCCTCTGCCCAGATCAGCTGGCTCAAGAGCTCTGGCCTGATAGTCAGGAAAGGGTGGCAGGTGAGGTACTTCCCACCTGCACATCAAGCCATTCGGTGGAGCACAGATCCACTGCTCTATTTCAGTGTTTACCTTTCTGTCATGCATCCTTCTCCTCTGGAGAACTGGCAGGATTTGGAGGCCAGGGTGTGTGAGCAGCTGTGGAGATGGACAGAACCTCCTCCAGACCAGAAATTCTCGGTGAGCAGGTCTGTTGTGGCCATCGAGGAGGTGGACCTCCTCATGGAGCCCCTCCTACACAACCCTGACCTTCATGTACAGCTGGTGGAGTCCCCCTCGGTGCGCTGGAGGCTGGTCCTGGCAGAAACCGCCAGGATCAGACACTTCCTGGACTATGACAGAGGGACTGGGTGGAACCCTGAGTGCTCGGTTGGCGTGTGGGGCTCTCCACCCTCCTGACCCCCCTACATGTGCTCTAGGAGCTGGGGGCAGCCTTGTTGCCCACGTCTCAGGTTTCACTTGAGTGGGTACTGTGAAAAAGTGTCCTGTGAGCCCTCCCAGCCCCCTCCCTTCCACAATCAAGCCAGCTTCCGAACTATGACAAGGAAACAACTATATATGCTCATACTCCAGGCATTTCATTTCCTGACCCTCATGTCCCACCCTGATACCAAATGGCGGGACTATCTGCCACCTGTGGAGGGTGAGGAACCATAGTGGGCCAGCTTCTATTCCACTCTGGTCCCTCAGCCCACCGGGAATATTGGTTGGTGGCTCCTCCATGGAGCCATGAGCATGAATTTGTACCTGGTGCGGTTTATCACCATCCCTAATGTCTGCCCCTTTTGTAGCATGACAAAGAATGTGGTGCACGCTTATCTAGAATGTGCCAGGTTGCAGCCCCTATTCCGGCTCCTCCAGAACCTTCTGTTGAAGTTCTGGCTTCACTTTTCCCCACACCTGTTTATATTTGCACATCCTGTCCGTGGTCCCACAAAGTCGTGAGACCTCCTCATCAACCTCCTCCTGGCCCTAGCCAAAGTGGCCATCTTCAATACCAGGAGGAGGATGCTAGACAAGGGGGTGCTCTGTGATTGTTGGGCCTATTTCTGCTCCTCCCTGGTCTAATGCAACTGGGCAGAGTTCCTCTGGGAGGCATCCACTTTGAGAAGCAGTGAGTGCTGTCAGTTGTTCTCTGCTCAGTGTGCCCCTCTGGATTCCTAGTTTGGAACCTGTGACTTTCACTCCTGGCACTGTTATTCATTAGTTGTCACCTGTATTCATTTGGTTCCCGGGTCCAGTGGTCCCTCCCACAAGACGGGGGAGGGGCCTTTAGATGTGTGTGGGCTTGCACCTGCCCACCTCCCAAAATTCCAATAAGGCCTCACTAAAAGGATTAAATCAATAATTGCTTCAGTCACACACACACACCCCTTTTGGGTTCCAGAACTAGTAGCTCCAAGAAGCAGTCGTTAATGGTATCCAGACATTTTATCTCAGCATTCCATCCTGAAGTAACTTCTACCCAGTCAACACCTGACTCCAGTTAATCTGCTAAGTGTCAGGTGAGGCTGTTAAAAACCTGACTCTAATTAAGGCCCCTCTCATGCTATAAAAGGGCTCACTCCATTCAGGCCAAAGGGGGAGCTAGGGGAGAGGAAGTGTGTGTGAGGAACTGGGAGCAAGAGGCGTGCAAGAAGCTGAGAGTGAGTAGGTATACTGCTGGAGGACTGAGAAGTAAAAGCATTATCAGATATCAGGAGGAGGGTCCGATGATTAGGAAAAAGAAGATGTTGGGAGGAGACCATAAGGAAGTAGCCCAGGAAGTTGTAGCTGTTGCGCAACTGTACCAGGAAGCACTCTAGACAGCTGCAATCCACAGGAACCTGGGCTGGAACCCAGAATAGAGGGAAAGCTCGGGTTCCCCCAAACCTCCCAGCTCCTGATCGACACAGGAGGAATTGATCTGGACTGTGGTTTCTACCGGATGGGAAGGTCTCTGGGCTGTTTCCCGACCCAAAGGGTGAATCTGTGAGGCGAGCAAATCCATCAATAAGCGCAGGACCCACCAAGGTAGAGGAGGAACTTTGTCACATCTCACATATCTGAGCATTTCACAATCACCATCAACATGCTGGTGAGGTGGTCAGTAGTATTTTCCTACTGCTGTACTTTATATTATTCATGCATGGACTCTATCTATAGAAATTCTATGGTATAATTTGATTCATTTAAGATTTTCACTATATTTGACTCTATGCTTTTTCACATATAGCACCACCCCCACCTCCCCACTGCTACAACTTACTCTGTCATTCCTATATATTTTGTACCTGGTATTACCATGTCACATTAATTATCCTCATTCCACCAAGTTTCTGTGATGTCCTTTAATACCAGCCACTCAGGTTCACCCACCTTCTAGCATTTATATACAAGCACTTATAAAATTTGTCAATATTTAGTTGACTGCCTTC
The DNA here is from genome assembly GCF_003597395.2 of Chelonoidis abingdonii. Taxonomy (NCBI): domain Eukaryota; kingdom Metazoa; phylum Chordata; order Testudines; family Testudinidae; genus Chelonoidis; species Chelonoidis abingdonii. The sequence continues at coordinate 70,586,012 of NC_133775.1, read as the reverse complement.
ATGTGATGTAATTGAATGGGACTCTTTTTCATTTGCCTGTTTCTCTTCAGTTCCTACTTGCACTTTATCAACCTATATCTTCTGCTAGGATATAGAGAATCCTCTTTAATACATCCTCTCCTGCTCTGTATGTGTTGGCTTTCGCACAGCCACAATCCTCTATGACCTTTTGAATTTTACATGCCTGCAATCTGGATCCATTTTGGTTTAGGTGGATCCCATCCTTCCTGTTGTCAGGGACTCAAACCCAAAGTTCGTTGTTTGACTGCGAGAGAGACGGGCAACACCAGCAAGGTCCAATCAAAAGCTTTTAATTGACAAGTGCATGCATCAATAGAGAGCAGCTTGTCTCCAGACAGAACCAGCCAGCTCTTTACAGCTTAGTACAAGTCTATATAGACAGTTTCGTCGCGTTATAAATTATTCACTTGAGCAACCCACCCCCTTTTTCTAACAACTAGAAACTAGACACTTTTAGTATACATGTTTTACAGCATTAGGTGATTAACAATATCTTAGCAAGCACCAAAAGTTAGGAATGTAAGGGGGTTAAAAGAGACAGAGAACTGAACCAAGGAGTGAAAACAGGGAGGCTAGGATTTCTTATCAGTTCTTCACAGGAACTGTTCCTAACACAGCACAGTTGGTACTATACCAGGAATGCAGCCTCTCCCTTATTTCACTTTTTTCCAGCGCTTCGTGAGACATGCTGCCTCTCAGTTCTTTTCCACTCAGGGATTACCCACAAACCTCTGTTAGCCTGACTTTGGTCAGGTTGGCATACCTGGTTTTGTCTGCTATATTTTTATTCAGGCCTAACACTGTACAGGCTTCTTCTTTCCCAAAAGGTTCCACAGTTCCTAAAAAACCTAAATCCCTCCTCCGACCCTGCAGTTCTGCCTGACTAACTGGCCCTGTGCATGAAACTGGAAGCATTCTGGAGAGTGCTCCCATGGGGAGTTTATGCTCTTACCTAGCAGCCTAAATTTGGCCTCTAGCACCTCTCTTACCTTTCCGTATGTAACTGGCACCTAGACATCCCACGATCACTGGCTCCTTCCCAGAAATGCACATAAGTCTAGCTAGATATCTTGAGAGGACCTCAGCCTTCGCACCTGGCAAGCAAGTCACTGTTAGGTTATCCCAATCACCACAAACCAAATTATCTTTATTTCTAATAGTCAAATCACCCATTACCTGTCTCTTCCTAATAACCGGTGTCCCCTCCCCTGGAGAGGTATCCTCAGTACAAGAGAATATGGCATCGTCTGGAAGGTGGGGCCCAACTATTGGGTCATTTCCCTCCACTCTAGCTTAATGTTCTCCTTCCAATAAAAAACTTCTCTCACACTGCTCTGGCATTACTCACAGGAACAGACTAGGTATAGTAACTCCAGGGGACTTCCTTTTGCCTTTATCTACCTAGTGAGGCTACACAAACAGGGTCTTGCCTACTTGGTCCCCAGAACACTCTGGAATTGGGTTTAAGGCTGCAACCTAATTTCTCTCTGTTGGAATTAAGGTTAGAAATTAATAGAATTAAAATGGGAGACAACCAGATTCTAATTTAGCCTTAAATTCCCTCATTAAGGCCAAAGGTGAAATGATATTTCATACAATTTCTCTAAACATGCCTACCAGCTTAGCTTCTCTTCGCCTATTATACCTGCCACCTATGCCCTCTTGTCATGGTACCTTCTCCCCAGTTGCTCCTCTTACCCACAGAACAGCCATCTGTGAGGTGGTGTGCTCCAACCAGTTACTAGATAATTTTTGGAAATCTAACATACCTCTATGATTCCCTAAACTGTTAAAAAGGGCACACACACACACAAAAAAACCCACCAAATCAAATACAACAGATTTATCTTTCTCAGGAAGAGCCTAAAAATGGGGGGAAATGTGTTAGCAGGGTTCAGATTACCAAGTTTCATACTAAGCCTTTGAAAGGTTTAAAAATATACTAAAGCAGTTCTTACACTTCTTCCTACACCAAGTTGAAAAGACATATTAAACCATTTACTCTTTATGTATACATACAATCCCCACCCACACTGCCTCATTTTAAAGAGCAACAATCTCTTCTGAGGAGTTGTGACATTCCCTCTGGTCTTATCTGGACCAGTGATCTGCTAGGCCACTCCAAGCCTTGACTCTGGGAGCCAGTCTTACCCTGCTCTGCTGTGAGAACCCCCACTCCTGGGCTGTTCATGCACAGCCTCTGGCATGCAAGCTGCTCCTTGGATTGTGCAACCAAATGACACTAGCCCATATTCCCGGTTCCAGACACAATCCTAGGAACCTCCACCTTGCAGCGTCCATATCCACTGGATGCTGAAAGCTTATATGAGTGTGTCAATTTAACAAAGAAATTGATATTTACCAGGCTTGTTCTCCAAAGCAGAGTCTGTGACACACTTTAAACCAAATACACTGCTTCAGATAGAATAAACAAACATTTATTAACTAGAAAGATAGATTTTAAGTGATTATAAGGGATAGGCAAAAAATCAGAGTGGTTACCAAAATAAAATAAAATATAATCACACAGTCTAAACTCTCAACCCTGTTAGATTGGGCAGCAACTGGATTAAGCAGTTTTTCTCACCCCACTGGATATTGCAGTCCTTAATATACAGGCTTGTTCCTTAAACCTGGGCCAATCTCCTCTGTTCAAGTTTTGTCTTCTCAGTGTCTTTGTTGCTTGCAGCATAGGTGGGGGCAGGAGAAGGGCCCAGTATGTATCTACTCATAGACTCATAGGTCAGAAGGGACCAATATGATCATCTAGTCTGACCTCCTGCACAAAGCAGGCCACAGAACCCTACCCATCCACTTTTATAACAACCCCTAACCCATGACTGAGTTATTGAAATCCTCAAAATTGTGGTTTGAAGACCTCAAGCTGCAGAGAATCCACCAGCAAGCGACCCATGCCCCACGCTGCAGA
>NC_133775.1:70553803-70580926 GCF_003597395.2 Chelonoidis abingdonii | reverse complement strand
GCAGCTGCGACTTAAAGTAATTCCAGGCCTCCTCCGCATTTAAATCCACAAGTTCCTCCGTCCAATCCACTTCCCTAACTAATTTCCTTAACTCTTTAAAATTAGCCCTCGAGAAGTCGAAAACCCTAATCCCAGTCTGGTTTATACTCTCAGGCCATGACCTTGGGGAACACAAGTCCAGCATGTCTGGGGGGCATTGCTGAGTCTCCCCAAGCAAGGTTGAGCAATTACCCTGGTGTGGCCTCATGCATCTACGTCTACTCTAGAGGATAAATTCGAATTAACTTAAACCGATTTTATAATTTCAACCAATTTGCCTAGTACTGAAGTTAGGCTTACCAGCCTGTAATTGCAAGGATTGCCTCTGGAGTCTTTGTTAAAAATCAGCATGCACTAGCTATCCTCCAGTCATCTATACAGAGGATGATTTAAGTGAGAGGTTACATACCACAGTTGTTAGTTCTACAGTGTGATATCTGAGTTCCTTCAGTTCCCTTAGGTGAATACCATCTGTTCTTGGTGAAATATTTTTATTTAATTTATCAATTTGTTTTGAACCTCCTCTATTGACACCTCAGTCTGGGACAGTTCCTCAGATTTGTCTCCTAGAAAGAATGGTTCAGTGTGGGAATCTCCATCACATCTTCTCCAGTGAAGACTGATGCAGAGAATGCAGTTAGTTTCTCCATAATGGCCATGTATTCCTTGAGTGCTCCTTTAGCATGTTGATCATCCAATGGCCCTGCAGATTGTTTGGCAGTCTTCCTGCTTCTGAAGTACTTTAAAAAAGTTGCTGTTTTTGTGTCTTTTGCTGGTTGCTCTTCCAATTCTTTTTTGTCCTGCTTAATGTTACTTTTACACTTGACTTGCAAAAGTTTACGTTCCTTTCTATTTTCTTGACTAGGCTCTGACTTCCAGTTTTTAAAGGATGTCTTTTTGTCTCCAACTACCTCTTTTTCTCTGTTGTTTAGCAATAGTGGAATTTTTTGGTCCTCTTGCAGTTTTTTGTTTTAAATTTGGGGTATACATTTAATTAGAGTCTATAATGCTGTTTTAAAAGTTTCCATCCAGCTTACAGGGATTTCACCCTTATGACTGTTCCTTTCCCACCCTGCAAGGATGTTAAATTTAATTCTATTATGACTGCTATTATTGAGCAGTTCAACTATATTCACCGCTTGCATCAGATCCTGTGGATTAAATCAAGACTTGCCTCCCCTCTTGTGGGTTCCAGGACTCCAAGAAGCAGTCAGTAGTGGTGTCTAGACATTTTATCTCTGCATCCCCTTCTGAGGTGATATGCGCCCAGTCAATATGGAGATAGTTGATTATTGTTATTACTGGGTTTTCTGTTTTTGTTGCCTCTCTAATCTCCCCGAGCATGTCACAATCACTGCCAGCATTCTGGTCAGGTTATGATTGTTTGTACATTCCTGCTGCTATCCACTTATTATTCAAGCATGGAATTTCTATTCACAGAGATTCTATAGTACAGTTTGATTTATTTAAGATTTTCACTGTATTTGACGCTATGCTTTCTTTCACAGATAGTGACACTCCCCCACCAGCACAACCCACTCTGTCATGCCTGTTTTTTATATCTTGGTATTACCATGTCCCATTAATTATCATTGTTCCATTAAGTTTCTGTGACGCCTTTTATATAAATATCCTCATTTATTGTTAGTCTCACTGTTTTGTTTTCTGATTCTAGAAGGGGCACCATTGCGATGGTGATGGGTGTGGGCTAAGGACTTTGAAGTCTGGCCAACCAATCTGATCCCATCACCACTCTTTTGATCGCTCCCTGTTTCCTCTTCTCCACTGAATTGGATGGAAACTCCTTGTTGTCACCTTCAAGACTCTACAGCTCCCTGTGTTCTTAGCTGACTCATAGACTCATAGACTCATAGGTCAGAAGGGACCAATATGATCATCTAGTCTGACCTCCTGCACAAATCAGGCCACAGAACCCTACCCATCCACTTCTATAACAACCCCTAATCTATGTCCGAGTTATTGAAGTCTTCAAATTGTGGTTTGAAGACCTCAAGCTGCAGAGAATCCACCAGCAAGCGACCCATGCCCCACGCTGCAGAGGAAGGCGAAAAACCTCCAGGGCCTCTGCCAATCTGCCCAAGAGGAAAATTCCTTCCCAACCCCAAATATGGCAATCAGCTAAACCCTGAGCATGTGGGCAAGACTCACCAGCCAGCACACAGGAAAGAATTCTCTGCAGTAACACAGATCCCATCCCATCCAACATCCTATCAGAGACCATTGGGCATACTTATCTACTGCTAATCAAAGATCAATTGCCAAAATTAAACTATCCTATCATACCATCCCTTCCATAAACTTATCAAGCTGAGTCTTAAAGCCAGATATGTCTTTTTCCCCCACTACTCCCCTTGGAAGGCTGTTCCAGTATTTCACTCCTCTAAAGGTTAGAAATCTTCATCTAATTTCAAGTCTAAACTTCCTAATGTCCAGTTTATACCCATTTGACTCACTCTTATTCCTGTGTTTCCCACTCTGCTCAGCAGTGATTCCCCACTTGCAGTTTGTCATACAAGCATCTGCATGTGGGTTTTTTGGTGCTATCCCTATGCCTGGAATCCCTATGCCCTCCCTTCTAAGATCTGCCAAGCACCTGCCCACCCTTCATTAAAATCCATCCTGAAACTTCCCCCCTCCTGCAGTGTCCACAGTGACATCAATCATTGTCTTCATCTTCCTTACTGGAATTATAGAGAAAAAAACCTGAGTGAGCCATAAAGTTTTGCATGTGCTTGATGGTGAGTAACTGCCTGCTCATATTGCTGCAGCTTGCTCCTTCCTCACCCCTGCCTGACTACTCCCCACCACCATCTCTTGTTAGGTAGCTTGGAAGCTCTTTGGGACAGGGACTGCTTCTTCTCATGTCATCTGTGAAACATGTGGCATGCTTTAAAAATAAACATGTGCACCTGCCCTCTTTGGCTTTCTCCTATGTCTGTCTCTAAACGTAAGATTTCCCACTTTCCTAAGTGCAGTAGGATAAGAGCTGGAGGAGGGTGGCACGGCGCTAGTTAAGCCATCTGGTGCACTTTCATAATTTAGTCTGGTATTAAAGCCCCTGCTGATATTAATGGTGCAATGAAACTTCACATCAACATGAGCTCCAATCCCTTGTTCAATTACATACCAGTTTCTTGAACAACAGCTCTGTAAAGTGCAACATGAAAGTAAGTGAATCCCGATGCACCTTCCCCTGCAGTCTGTGTTCTTTACAGAACATAAAACACCAGTAAAAGGGACAGGCAGAGGAGAACAGCTTCTAGTTCTGTTAGGTTGGAGAAGACAAAGTTGATAAGTGGAAGCAGGTGGTACATGGACTGTCTGTGTTCGCATCAGTTGTCCTGGGGGCGTGGTACCTGCCACTGCAGAATCCTTAATAGCTGGTTAAATGTTGAATATGACATAAGCTTTGTACAACAAGCCCAGAATCAGATAAGAATTCATAAGTTCCTACATTCTCTAGCCATGTAATAACTTGTGTGGGTGAGTCCATAGAGGAACACTGAGATTTGTAGCCACAATCTAGATACGTGAAATAGTCAGAGGAAAAACCCAGGTTAAAGATTTGTTACAGTGTTCCTGTTGATAAATTATAGTCAACTGTTTAGTTCATTCTGAAATATATTCAAGAGACCAAATCATGGACTATCAAGGTTAGAAGGGACCTCAGGATGTCATCTAGTTCAACCCCCTGCTCAAAGCATGACCAATCCCCAGACAGATTTTTATCCCAGTTCCTGAAATGGCCCCCTCAACGATTGAGCTCACAACCCTGGATTTAGCAGGTAATGCTCAAATCACTGAGCTATCCCTCCCCCAAATAACCAAGATCTCTCAGATTTATTGCTATAAGTCAATAATAATCTGTAACCTTTCTGCCAGTTGGAATCAGCAGAATCTAGGGGTTCCTTTAAAAAAATGCTACACAGAACTGGCTTGAGCCCCCACCCAGTAACCTAGGAAAATTACACACTACCGTGGGATGCTTCTGAGAGGCAATATTTTCCCACTCACAAGCACAGAATCTGAGTGTAGAAAAGAAACTTTTAATAAAAAGGGGAAAGTAACTTGGCATTAACTTGGGAAAACACCACAAGCAGGATTCATAAACATAAAACTGTGAGCAAAAAAGTCACTCAGAGTATGTTGGGCAGTGTCCTTTTGCCTCAGGTTTTAACTCCAACAACCAAAAGCTCATTTAATGTGCCCCTCCCTTCTCCGTCCACTGCATCCCACTCACAGTTGTTGTTCAGTGATGACCCAGAGTTCAGAGGTACATCTGCATGAGTTCAGCTCCCACCCTGGGAGCCATCTTGCTTGCTCTGCTATGTGGGTACTCACTCTGGTATCAGCTGCTCTGCTCATCACTCTGCCCTGCCATCCACCCCACTCTGCATCCTCTGGGATGTCTTGAGATCCCACCACTTAAGACAGCTTTTAGTGCGGGAGCCACGTTAATTGTACAGATTGGGTAGTCTCTTTTATCAGAGGTCAAATGCATGCTTAGACAAGGTTATCAGTGATTTCAGCTCTATAGATCTGCAACAAGACTCTCTATTAAGTCTTAATTAGCTCTATTGTTACACAGTGGAGAACAAAAGGTTGAAAGAGTCTCTAGGAACCTTAGGCAGAACCCTCAACACCCTATCATCTCCAATGGGCTTGGCACCCCTGTCCTCTGCCTAGTAAGTGCAGTTTAGTTGAGGGCATGCCACGAACAGTTCTGAGGCCCTTGATTCACACAACAAGGATAATAAGCCTTTACTACACCTGGCCCAATAACAAAGTGACTTGTGATCCAACACCAGCCAAAAGCAGCCCCATCATTCTGAGGGTGGGTGTGTCCATGCAAACAAGTTGGGTCCTGATGTCCTCTGCCCCAGTTCCTCACTAGATGTCAGGGAAGAGCTCATTCATACTCTGCTTACAAATATAGTACAGGGAAAAGTTTCAATACAATATCAATCTGTGGGAAGCCAATGACATTACCCAGGGTGCAATCTGGACTGTTGAACAGCTGTGTCCCCCTAATTTCACAACCTGGAGTGCCTTTTACACTGCTTTACTGTAAGAGCAATCACTCCTAATCTGCTCACACACAGCCTCCAGCATGTAAATTACTCCCAGTTCTACAGAATGCATAAGGCCAGGCACTCTTGAATTACACTGAAGAGCAACACTAGCAAATTACCAGTCCCAGACTTGTCCCCAGAAATGAGTATCTTGTAGTGCTCAGCTCTCCCCTTCTGGACAATACAAGCTCATAAAAAGGCCGTCATTTTATTAACAGAAAATATGCACAAATCCTGTTTTCTCAAATGAAGTTTCCCAAACACTTCAGTCAAAATACATTGACTCAGATAAAATAATAAAACAAGTTTAAGTACAGAAAAATAGACTTTAAGGGATTACAAGTAATGAGGCATGAAAGTCAAAAATCAGTTAAAAGAAAATAAAAATAAAAAGCAACAAATAAATAACTTAACAAGCTAAGTGGTTTCAAAGGAAAAGTCTCTGTCACCACAATTCTTAGCAGTCTTGCTGGCTGAACTTCCCTCAAACAGGATTCCTCCACCAGTCCAAAGCTATCTCCTTGTTCTTCAGGTGTTGTGAATGTTGCATATAAAAAAGGAGGAATATTTTGGAGCATCTGTTCCCTGTCCTTATAATTCTCTTTCTTCCTTGAGAATCATTGCCTGCTGAAGTTCAGGAGATGGAATATCGGTGTGGATTTGAATCTCAAACTGTTTCTTTGTGAAGATGTAGATTTCTCACTCACACCTTCTTTCCTGCCAAAGAATGACTGCTTAATCAGGTGATAGTCCATTTGATTTTGTTGATACCAGGCTGAGGCATCAGTTGACTTTTTGTCTTTGAGAGACTTGTATCTGCCTTCTTTTGGTAATATCACACAGTATAATCTTATAACTTTATATACAACATCGCCACACATATTATACCAGGACAATAATGATCATCAAATGATGAGTTTTCAAATGATACTTCACAAGACGTACTTTGTACAAAAATTTTCATAATTTTGCAAACGGGTGAAGAGAGGGGTACAGATTGTTGGGTAATGAACTTTTACAATACCCCTGTTGCTAAATTGTAATCAATTGCTTGATTCATTGTGAAATATATTGGATACCAAATGACCACTGTCCATTAGATTTATTGCTCTAAGTCAATAATAATATAATACAGGAAAAAGGATGAATATGATATCAGTCCATGGCAGTGGTTGGCAACCTGCGGCCTATCAGGGTAATCCACTGGCAGGTCGTGAGAAAGCTTGTTTACTTTGATCATCTGCAGCTCCCAATGCTACGGTCCACCATTTCTGGCCAATGGGAGCTGCTGGAAGCAGCACGTGTCATAGGGATGTGCTGGCCACCACTTCCTGCAGCTCCCATTGGCTGGGAACAGCAAACCGCAACCAGTGGGAGCTGTGTCCGGCTGTGTCCGGCTGTGACTGCAGATCGTCACAACCTGCTAGCATTTTACCCTGATGGGCTGCAGGTTGCCCACCACTGGTCTATGAGAGTCATCTCATGCAGTGTTGTTATAGTCACCTTCCACAAAAGGTATGCCCCCAAAGTTGCATTCCTAAAGCTGTCTTTTTATACCCAGCCTATTTACAAACACAAGGTACTGCATATGTCACATGAAACTAGACTTAACCAATCAGCTTTCTACCTTGTTTCATGGGACTACGATGTACCCCTTAGCTCTTTGTTCTGAACACATGCATTCCAAATACCAAGAGGTGTGAAGGCACCTCCTAGGTTCATAATAAGGTAGAATGATCATATGTTTTGTCCTCTTCATTTGGGATATTCCAATACTGGCTTGAGAGAATAATTCCTTTTGTGTTGCTATGCTAAACTACTCATATATCCTGATCCTGGCAGCTTTCCTAGCAACTTAAGCCACAGCATACTTCAGCTAAAGAAGAGTGTTATGGGATATTTAGCTAGTAAACAGCAAAGAGTGAGGAAGCTTAGTGAGAGAGTGTAAGGATATGTCTACACTGCAATTAAAATCCATGGATGGCCCATGTTAGTTGACTCGAGCTCACAGGTCTCAGGCTAAAGGGCTGTTTAATAGCTGTGTAAACCTTGGCTGGAGAGCTTTGGCACTAGGACCCTGTAAGGTTGCAGCCTAAGCAGAATGTCTATGGGCCAGCCAAGGGTATCTAACTGCAGTGTAGACATCATGTGAGAGGCAGCTACCCCTAGCACATATACTCCAAAGTCAGGAGCTGAGGAGGAGTCCAGATCCTGGGACTGACAGGGCCTCTGGCCAACCAGAGATCCCCAGACCAGGGCCAATGGGAGGTAGCAAGCTCCCCAAGTCAGCCAAGCCAATCAGGGAGCCTATCTCCCCATGAGCTGGGGCAGGGGAGACAGAGAGGGTAGCCCCAGGTGTGGGGAGGAGCTGGGTTTGAAGCCTGGTGAGAGGGGCTGCATGAGAGACTGGAGAGGGCTGTCCAAGGAGACAGTGACACATGTGGGAGAATTGGGTGGGAGGGGAAGCAGGCAGGATCAACAAGCAGGGTGGGGCTCAGTAAGAGGAAGGGGCCAGCAAGCAGGGCTGGGGTGAGTGTGAGGGCTGCAGAGCAATGGGGCAGAGGTCAGTGATCGGGTGAGACCAGCAAGCAGAGTGAGAGTAAGTGTAGGGAGCAGAGCCAGAGTCAGTGACGGGGATAGGGCACTGTATGTGGGGGGTCAGTGAGTGGATGGGGCAAGAAAGCAGGGTGAAGGTCAGTGAAGGGTGTTGGACCAGAGTCAGCAAGGGAGTGAGGCAGTTGTGTGGGGGGGTGTCAATGAGGGAATGGGAAGAGGGGGGATTAATCAGCGATGTGGGTCTGCTGTGCAGGACCATGGTCAGCAAGGGGACAGGACAATGGCGAGGGGAGTGGGTCTGGTGAGCAGGGCCAATATCATCAAGGGGGCAGAGCGAGGGGGGGGGTGTCACTGACAGGGTGGGGCATTGGGGAGGATCAGTGAGGGAACAGGGCTGGTAAGCAGAGCCAGGATCAGTGAGGGGAGTTGGAAACCACCATGGGCAGATGACAGATCCAGCCAGGCAGAATCCCACAGAGGGGAGTGAATAACCTCATCAGAGTCAGGAGGGGTGTGTAGGGTGTGGCCTGGGAAATCAGAGACATGCTGTAAGAGAATGAGAGACAGTTACAGAGCCCCCAGCTAAGGAGAGTGAGTAGAGCAGCAGGGAGAAGGCTGAGTGGTGGGAACCCAGTAACTCCCTTCTCTGACTATACTGCCCTGAGACCAGCTATGCAGGGAGCCATAGTTATCATCGGCCTTGGGATCTTCCTAACAACCCTTGACCAAGAGAGAAGGTGGTTGGTTCTGCAGCTGGTTTTACAAAGGCTTGTTGGTCCAGTCCAGAGGCAAAGACCTACGTGAGCTGTGCAGAGCCCTGGACAAAGACAGCACCCTGTCTCAGCAGAGAGGGCCATCCTGAGCTCAGAGGAGATGATTTTTTCTTTGTCTCTCCTTTTCACTCCATCTTTCACTACAGAGATGGTGAGCAGACTGCTCCCTCACTGAGTACTCACCCTGTGCATTCACCAACTTGGGAGGTGGGCCTTCTTCATTCACTAAACCCTACTGTGAAACATTTAGTGACCTTCTGAACCAGGGTCTTTGTTGTAGGGAAAGATTTTGTGCTTGAGAACAGAACTGCTGCGATAATTTATGTGAAGCTCTGAGTGAAGCCATAACTTGTTGGGCAGGTCATTACCCTCATCAAATACCCATTCAGGAACTACCAAACCGAAGAGCCAAGCTTTGCCACCCCTGTGACATTCTATACCTTGGGGGAGTATACTGTAACCCCCACATTCCTCATTTTCATATAATTGTGATCTTACATATAAAGCATGCCTTGTAAGGTATCGGGGGAAAGGTTATGATCTGCTGAAAGTCATTTCTCTATCCATATATGTGTATCATTAATGCATACAAAGTTATGAGAATCATGTTGCATGGTTGTCACTAAAAACATGCAGTAAATTGGGGAATCCGCCAGATATTAGCTCCCCAGATGCAACAGCAAGAAAAGTAACCAGCGCCTGGGCAGGGTGTCAAAAACCCATCAGCAACCATTGTCCAGCTGGTCTACACTACGCTGTTAAACTGATTTTAACAGCGTTAAATTGATTTAACGCTGTACCCGTCCACACTACGCTGCTGTTTATATCGATTTAAAGGGCTCTTTAAATCAATTTCTGTACTACAAAACGAGAGGAGTAATGCTAAAATCGATATTACTATATCGGATTAGGGTTAGTGTGGACGCAAATCGAAGTTATTGGCCTCATTATTTTACAGTAGCTACCCACAGTGCACCGCTCCAGAAATCAAAGCTAGCCTCAGACCATGGATGCACACCACCGAATTAATGTGCCTAGTGTGGACGTGCACAATCGACTTTATAATATCTGGCCTGGTCTATACTACGCGTTTAAATTGATTTAAAGAGCGTTAAATTGATTTAATGCTGTACCCGTCCACACTACAATGCCCTTTATATCGATATAAAGGGCTCTTTAAATCGATTTCTGTACTCCACCCCGACGAGAGGAGTAGCGCTAAATTCGATATTAACATATCGGATTACGGTTAGTGTGGACGGAAATCGACGTTATTGGCCTCCGGGCGGTATCCCACAGTGCACCACTGACCGCTCTGGACAGCAATCTGAACTCGGATGCAGCGGGCAGGTAAACAGGAAAAGCCCCGCGAACTTTTGAATTACATTTCCTGTTTGCCCAGCGTGGAGCTCTGATCAGCACGGGTGGCGATGCAGTCTCAAATCCAAAAAGAGCTCCAGCATGGACCGTACGGGAGATACTAGATCTGATCGCTGTATGGGGAGACAAATCTGTTGTATCAGAGCTCCGTTACAGAACACGAAATGCCAAAGCGTTTGAAAAAAAATCTCCAGGATACACAGCGCTGCGTGACAAGCGTAACGGGAAGCCAGAGACTCAAATGGACGCTCATGGATGGAGGGGGTACTGAGGACTCCAGCTATCCCACAGTCCACAGCAGTCTCTGAAAAGTATTTGCATTCTTGGCTGAGCTCCCAATGTCTGTAGGTTCAAACACAGTGTCTGGCGTGGTTCAGGGAACAGCTCCTCAGTTTCTTCCCCCCCCCCACCACGTGAAAGAAAAGGGAAAGAAATCATTCCTTGACTACTTTCAGTGTCACCCTATGTGTACTGAATGCTGCTGGTAGACGCGATGCTGCAGCAGTGAAGAGCAGTATCTGCTCCTCTCCCCCTCCCCGGTGGTAGATGGTACAATATGACTGATATCCGTCGTCGCCATCAGCCCGTGAGTGCTCCTGGCTGGCCTCAGGTGAGGCTGGCCGGGGGCGCCTGGGTAAAAATGGGAATGACTCCCAGTTACTCCCAGTAGATGGTACAGAACGGCTGGTAACCGTCTTCATCATAGCAACTGGGGGCTGAGCTTCATCAGCCCCCTCCCTTTCCTGTGTAAAGAAAAGATTCTGTACTGCCTGGACTGTCATAGCAGCAGCATGCTGGGCTCCTCTCCCCCACACCGCTTAATGTCCTGCCTGGACTATCATCGCGCCGGGAGGCTGCCTCCCCCTCATTTTATGTCACTAAACACTCAGTGTTTCTTATTCCTGCATTCTTTATTACTTCATAACACAAATGGGCAGGACACTGCCAGAGTATCCCAGGAAGGTTGGGGGAGGAGGGAAGCAACGGGTGGGGTTGTTGCAGGGGCACCCCCTGTGAATACTGACACGGAGCAGCTGTGCTCTGATACACTGGTCCTCTAATACACTTGCCCCTTATTCTAGGCAGGACTGACTCTATTTTTAGAAACCATAAGGGAGGGATTGACTCAGTCCCAAGTGAGTCAATCCCAATTTTGCTTTTGAGTTGCGCCCCCGGCCGATTTCAGCCAGGGGCACTCATGATAGCAGCGGACAGTACAGAGGGGGAGAGATAACCGTCATCTCATTGCCAGTTTTCTCCGGCAGTAGACGGTACAGAACGACCGGTAACCATCTCTGCTATCATTGCAAAAGCAAGTGAATGCTGCTGTGTAGCGCTGGAGTATCGCCTCTCTCTCCGCGGCATCCAGTACACATACGGTGCCGGAAAAAAAAAAAGCTGAACGGGCTCCATGGTTGCCGTGCTATGGCATCTGCCAGGGCAATCCAGGGAAAAACGGCGCGAAAGGATTGTCAGCTGATGTTTTCCCGGAGGAAGGAATGACTGACGACATTTACCCAGAACCACCCGCGACAATAATGATTCAACCCAGAATTCCAAGGGGCGGGGGAGACTGCGGGAACTATGGGATAGCTACGGAAGAGCTACCCACAATGCAACGCTTCAGAAATCGACGTTAGCCTCGGACCATGGACGCACAACGCCGAGTTACTGTGCCTAGTGTGGCCGCATGAAATCGAATTTATAATATCAGTTTTATAAAACCGATTTTAGCTAATTCGATATTATCCTGTAGTGTAGACGTGGCCTCTGGCTACGACTCCCCGCCATGTCTGCGGGTTAAGATTGATTGCTCGGGGGTCGATATATCGCGTCTCATCTAGACGCGATATATTGATCCCCGACCGCGCTTATATCAATTCCGGAACTCCACCAACCCCAAACGGAGTTCTGGAATCAACAAGGGAGAGCTGCGGACATTGATCCCGCGTGGTGAGGATGGGTGAGTAATCCAATCTTAGATATTCGACTTCAGCTACGTTATTCACGTAGCTGAAGTTGCTTACCTAAGATCGATTTTCCCTCATAGTGTAGAGCAGCCCTCACTGTTAAAGAACTGTAGCTTGCTTTGCAGCAATATGATCTCTTAAGTGAACTTTGTCAAATTGTACAAATGGGAAAGTGTCCAATTCTGGACAAATTTATTCCATACTGGAGACCTGAAAATGAACTGTATACCCAGGATAGTATTGTGTTAACAGGAGACTGAATCATAATTCCAATGTGCAAGATGAAATGAACAGTATATTTGGTTTATGAAACTCATGCAGAAAGTGTTCTAGTCTGAACACATTTTTGAGTAATTTTTTTCTTCCCTAACATGGACTCAGATATTGAAGAGTAGAACAGATATTGTATTGCATGTGCAATTAATATCACTCTATGTGATAATCAGATGTGGCAACTGTCAGACTGATGGATACACTTAGGTCTAGATGAACCTGTATCTTTTGAACACTATTACAAAGCTGCCATGAGTATCCGTTGTTCATCATCCCCTGAGTCATTCTGAATCACAGATTTTTTCATCACTTCATCACAGAAGGAAACTGGAGAAAGTCTTTTAATATTATGGAAATCCTTTGAAGGTGAAACGGAAAATGGACATCAAGAAGAGGCCTAGTGCATAGGGAAAGGTCCTGGTTTATGGGGTAGACACTCCAATTTTTTAGCATACCAAGATTGGGATCCTGTGGTGAACAGTGAGCATGCGTTGGTTCTATGCTGTCACCCTGTCGGGGCGTGGGTGAATCCCCTCTTGTGTACAAGGGGAAGAAGAGATTGATTGGAACCCAGGAGGGCTGGAAGCTGAGCCCAAGATAAAAGATAAAAGTGTCACAAAAGAGAATGGGCTGTGCCTGATAAGAGTCCAGGGTGGAGGATTGGGGTTGTTTTTCGTTTTGGATTTTGATTAACTGGAAGTGGTGGACTTTTACGAATTAGCCAGAGGGCTGAGCCACCTCTGTGACCTAACGAGGCTGGAAGCTAAAACTTGAAACTGAGCATAAATACCATCGACTACATCAAGAGAAAATGTAATACAATGCTGATCGGATACATAGAACTAAAGACAATGGTTAGAACACTGTAGAACTGAGACCGTTTCATATCCCAGTGCCCTGGGAACAGGAGACAATGCACGCTTGATGGAGCAATTTGGTGTTATTCTAATTCAGAGTTCTAATTCTCAAATGGAAAAAGATCCTCCAGCTTGGCCTACAGTGAGAAGTGAAAATGCTTTACACTCCAGCTTCTCAGGCACTAACTCTCCATGTAGACAAAACCATTGTGTTGCTGATGTCATTGTTAAATAAAAGGTCTTCTCTGAACCTGGAGACTCTCTGCTTCCTCAAGACTACAATGGTGAGATTTCTTCTATGGGCTTTTGATCAGGGCCTTATGTTGTATTTTTTGTGACCTAGTGTGTGCCCATGTCACTGCAGTCTCTGTGGCACTAGTGCACCTGCACAGATGGACAAGCTGAGGCCCAGTGCACGAAAGAGTCCCTGTTCATTGCATGCTTTGGTGCTTTTCTGGACTGTGGCCTATTGTGAATGTTTGACTCCAGGTTTTCTTTCCCCTCAGCACACTGCATTAACTTGGAACCTCATAGAAGGTCGACCAAGAACCTTCAGACGCTGCAAAAGGTGCAGCAGTGGGTGGGGAGAGGGCGGCCCAGAGAGACTTCCTGCTCATCTATAGACCTGGACTTCAGCTGGAGGCACCTCCATTCCACAGTCACATGGGATGGACGAGGGGAGGCAGCATTTTTCACTGGTCAGGACCAGTCCTCATGCAAGCCCCTGGCAGCAGGATCCCCCTTCCCTGACCTCCTACAGGGATTTGATTCCTGTGTCCCAGACAGTAAGGCACAGAAGGACCAGGTTTATGGCATTCACCAATTCACTCCAGCTCCCAAAACCAAGAAGAATTTCCTACAGAGCCAACAAGCCTGTCATGTTCCCAAGGAGGCAGAGAGGGACAGGTTTTGAGAAAAGGCTTCAATTTTACTGTTATAGAAACAACTTAATGGATAAAACTGAATTCAGCATCTGATTCAGAGAAACCCTAATTTCTCTTTCCCCATCTGTCTAAACACTGCAATGACTTCAGTTTTCTGGAGAGCTGAGAAGGGAGAAATTCTGACTTTGCACATGCAGCCAGTTCACAAGCACAGCAGTCGCTGGCTGCATGGTGAGCATTCATTCTGTAAATGCTCCCATCTGCAGTCTCAGCTAGAGTCTGTGTTTGCAAATTGATACAGTTGGATTATTTCAGATACTTTTTATAGGACTGCAAGAATTCATCATACAATGTTTTGTGAAAACTGCACCATGAGATGAACATGACTTCCTGTGTTTCAAATATGCAAAAATCACAAGATTTAGCTCATTCCCCTAAAGCATTTAAATAGACATAAATGGAGGGAATGCTGCCTAGATTGTTGGGCTCATTGGATAATGATCAACAGATCAATATGTATTTGGCAGGAGAGTGCCCCAAGGGGCCGATTGTGTTCAACATCTTTATTAATGATCTGGATGATGGGATGAATTGCACCCTCAGCAACTTGGCAGATTACACTAAAATGGGAGGAGAAGTGGACTGGAGGATAAGGATAGGGTCCAGAGTGACCTAGAAAATTTAGAGGATTTGTCCAAAAGAAATCTTATGAGGTTCAACAAGGACAAATGCAGAATTCTACATTTAGGAAGGAAGAATCCCATGCACCACTGCAAGCTGGGGCAGACTGGCTAAGCATTAGTTCTGCAGAAAAGGACCAGGGGATTACAGTGGACAAGAACCTGTTTTTGAGTCAGTAGTGTGCCCTTGTTGCCAAGAAGGCTAGCAGCATGTTGGGCTGTATTAGTAGGAGCACTGCCAGCAGATCGAGTGATTATTCCCCTCTATTTGGCACTAGTGAGGCCACACCTAGAGTATTGTGTCCACTTTTGGTCCCCTCACTACAGAAGGGATGTGGACAAATTGGAGAGTTAGTTCCTGAGAAGCACTAGGATTAGGATGCTAGGGCACATGACTTACATGGAGAGGCTGAGAGAACTGGGCCTATTGAGGGCTGGTCTACACTAGGGGAGTGGATCGATCTAAGATAGGCAACTTCAGCTATGTGAATAGCATAGCTGAACTCGAAGTATCTTAGATCAAGTTACCTACCATCCTCACGCCATGGGATCGACGTCCACAGCTCCCTTTGTCTACTCCGCTACCGCTATTCCCATTGGTGGAGTTCTGGAGTCGACAGGACTGTGTTCGGGGATCGCTATATTGCTCTCATATATCGATCCTAGATAAATCATTTGCTACACGCTGGCTTACAAATGGACTCACTACATTGCTTTCTTTCTAAGCAATAAATCTTTCCCCCCGTTCTCATGCAGTCTAGGCCAGACAAATTCAAATTGGAAATAAAGCATAGATTGTCAACAGTGAAAGTTGGAACAAAATACAAGAGAAGTGGTGATTCTCCATCTCTTGATGTCATCGGATCCAGACTGGCTGTCTTTCTGGAAGGTGTTTAAGGCATACTGAAGTCCGTTCTTAGTAATTCCATGCTGCCTGCTAGTGATTACCTCTTCATCCTCCAGGTATTTGCCATCAGAATGTTTTCTACATTGCTTTAGTAGCGTCTTACGCATTGAAATAAGGCTGAGTGGTCTATTGTTCTCCATCTCCTCTTTTCCCCCCTTTTTAAAAAATGGGCTCTACCTTAGGCCTTCTGCAGTCTTCTGTGACCTCTTCTGTCATCTATATTTCCGCTCTCACTGAGCTTTCTTCAGGTACAGTAGATCCTCAGAGCTCTGAACACCTCCACAATGGAGTTTGTTACTAATTGAAATATTCATAAATCTGAACAAAACATTATGGTTCTTTCAAAAATTTACAGCTGAACATTGACTTAATACAGCTTTGAAACTTTACTATGCACTTTTAACCAGCTTAATTTAAATGAAACAAATACAGAAACAATTCCCTTACATTGTCAAATCTTTTTTACTCCTTTATTTTATAAAGTAGTTTATATTTAACACAATACAACTATACATTGTTTTCTTTTCTTTTTGTTCGCTGATGTCTCATTGCCTACATCTGGTTCCAAATAAGATGCGTGGTTGGTAAATCTCGCGTGTGTAACTCTCATTCTACTGTAACTCCTTCAGTGACCTGGGGTGAAGAACATCAGGTACCGCTGCTTTGAATTTATTCAAATTGGTTTGAAGATCTCCCACATGTTATTTCTTCATCCCAATCTGCATCCTTCCCCTTTATAGTCTGCAGTAAGTTCACTAGTCATCTAGTCACATATTTTTTGTGACAATACTGCAGAAAGCAAGGTGCTTAGCAGCTCTGCCTTCCTATCATCCTCGGTTACCAGTTATCTTCCTCATTGAGCAGCAAACCCACAACATTCTTGAGCTTTCTTTTTTGTATGATATATTTGAAGAACTCCTTGCTGTCTGTGATTGGCATGCTGCCCTGCACCAGCCCCGAAAGGGTTAACTGTACTTTGCAGGCTGAGGAAACTCCACCCCTCTGACTCCGCTGGATATGGTCAGCCTGGAGGCAACATATAAAAGGAAGCATCCCAACTCAGTCTGGGCAGGCTACTGAAGGGGGAAGATGCAGACTGCAGGCTCTTCCTAGGGAGTTGCTGTAGGCTCCAATCACAGAGCCATGGCAGGTTGAGTTCAGACTGCCTGACGAGCACGGAGACGAGACCTTGCTGTCAGGAGCTATACTACTCGAGGATCCCAGAGTCCTGGTGGAAGGATGGCGCATCGCTGAGGGAGAAAGAGTAGGAAACAGTGCAGGGAAGTTAAACACATCTCCAGTCAGTGAGCCAGGGAACCAATCAGCGTGTTTCAGTAGGATCTCCACTAACTCAATGGTGAACACTCCCATCATTGCCAGGGCCCTGGGCTGGGACACAGATGAGCAGAGAGGGCCAGAGCCCCCCTACCCTGGGCACTACACACCCCTAGTGACACCCCACTTCCCTAATGACAAATAGACCACACAATTCCATAGAATAGGGTGACTTTATTGACTTTGAGCATTAGGCAACACAGCCCTGACTGTAAGCACTGCTTTATTGACTCTAGCCATTAGGCCACTCTGCTCCGAGTGGAAGGGCGATCTTATTGACACCAGCCACTAGGCCATACTGCCACATTTATAGTAAAGGTCATCAGCATAAGGTCTAACTGGCTGCAGTACAGCCATTTCCCTTCCTTTTGTGCACAAAGGACCCAGTGACCTGTGATGGAGTGTACTTACCCTCCAACACTGTCTTTATCATTTATTGTCAAATGCAATGCATTATTTGCCTTGGCTTTCCTGATTTTATTCCAAAATGATCATGCTATTCCCATATACTTCCTTGGTGACATGCCGCCTCCTTCCATTTCCTTTATATATATATCTTTTAGTTTTTAGATAGCTAAAAATTTCCTTGCGAAGCCATATTGGTTTCCTCAGGCTCTTCTTATCTTTCCTCTGCTTTGGAATAAGCTGATGTTCAGCCTCCACTCTTACATCTTTAACGAACAGCCAGTCCCCTTCAACTCTTTTTCTCCCTAATTTGTCTCTCCATGAGCCTTTGGCTACTATTTTTCTGAATTTGGGTTTAAATCCATCTTTCTGAAGTCCAGTGTCCTTTGTTTGTTGTTTTTGTATCTTCCTTTACACAGAATCTTGAATTCTATTCCTCCCAAGTTCCTGACCACTTTCACATTCACAACTAATTCACTCCTGCTAGTCCAAACCATGTCCAAAATGGACAACTGAAAGCTAACCCTACACACACTAAGAACTTGCAGGACAATGCAATACCCTTCCACGAGCTACCAAGGCCATTAAAATTTCCCATTAATACTAGCTCATGTATGTTTTTTAATCTTGTTACCTGCTAGCAGAATATCTACTTTCTCCTCGTGATTTGGCGGTCTATAATAGACCCTCACCATAACATCACAGAAGTTTTCTTATGTATAACTTTAAAGCCCACAAACATTGAACACCAGCATAATTTGCTAAAGAAGTCCCTGAATAGACGTGGACAAATAACTTTTTTTTTTTTTGCTTCCCTGGCAATTCTTAAAGAGAGAAAATGGGTCAGGTCAAACTAAAACTGAAAATTCCAAAAAAAGTTGTTGAATCAGAAAACTGACAAAAATGTGCTTCTGTTGAATGAAACATTTCATTGCTGAAAATTTTGAAAGAGAAAGCAAAGGAATGAAGGATTAGTTCATAAAATATCAGGACAAAGAGGTGTTTGGTGCACTGACCTAGGTAAATCCCCCTCCCGCTAGTCCCTGAGTGGGAGAATGAACTTGAACATATCTTGTACATTGCTAAAGAGTAGCCTAGACATGGGGCTGTGGCATATTCTGGTATTTGTATCTCTCAAGCTCTCCCATTGAAGATGTTCCACTTTGCATAGATAATTAAATTGTATGATTCGTGGTTTTCCAGGCACACTACTGGGACCTTATGGGATTTATAGACTCCAGCCCTACCTAGCCCCAATAATTATAACTCCTCTTGACACGCAGAACATATAGGGGCACCTTCTCTGCCCTGTGTTATCCAGGAGGTCAGATATGATTACAACAGTCCACCTGGCCATGGAATCTATGAAAAGCTACCCACCTCTGTTTTTTCCAAAATTGGATCTACCTAGGAAGTAAAGGCTGTGAGGAAAAGAGTCACACGAACAGCAGGATTAAAACAAATAAAAAGAAGTTCTTCGTCACACACTGCACAGTTAACGTGTGGATTTCTTTGCCTGTACAGGATGTGAAGGCTAGGGCTATAACAGCGATTAAAAGAGAATTTGATAAATTAATGGACGTTAAGTCCATTAAAGGCTATTAGCCAGGATTCGAAAGTAACGGTGTCCCTAGCCTCTGTTTGTCAGAGCGTGGTGACAGGGCCGCCCAGGGGTGGGGGAACAAGTGGGGCAATTTGTCCCAGGCCCAGGGCTCTGAGGAGGCCCCACGAAAATTTCTGAGGCTTCCCCCCCAGCCTCATACACCTCAGCCTTCCCCCTTCCCCCAGAGGCACAGCATAATGTGTCCAGGAGCGGCCCTGGACACCACTGCAGTGGGGCGGGGCTGCGAACTCCCGCGGGCTGAGTGACAGGAGCAGCAGCGCTGTCCAGGGCTGCTCCTGGATGTGGCTCGCTGAGGCTCCAGGAGAAGGGGAGGCGGGGGTAAGGAGCCCAGGCGGGGGTTGGATTAGGGGCAGGGAGTCACAGTTCAAATTGTTCTGCAATACACGGTGTACAATAGGAATTTTTCAATTAACTACCTGTGAGGGTTTGGATCACAGAAACCCCTGGGAGCTGCTACCTGATGCACTCAGACTATTTCAACGCCTGCTTTCCCTGCCAGTTCAGGTCTCCAGCACACTGTCTTGCTGAGACACTTCCATCTGCTCTAATAGATCCTGGCTCTGCATTACTTTCCCCAAAGCTCCAAGTTTACATGAAAACAGCTAACAGAAGTTTTCCTGCTTTTAGCATTAAGGGTATGTCTACTTCAATATTTCTTTCTCCAGGAATGACCAAATGCTCTATTAAGGTGATTTAGAAATCAAGCCAGTACACAGCCAATATTCATAACTTCGAATACAAAAATGATACTTGCATACAAATAGGAGGAATATATTCAATAGATCATAACCTTCATATAGATACAGGTCCGTTGGAACTTACGTGCATTTAACATGCACGATTTCAGCTTTATGGGATCAGCAAAAACAAAACAAAAAACAGAGAAAAATAACAATTTTAATATAATCAAGCTGTAGATTCTTAAGAGGCAAGCTGCAATTGGTTTATAACTTAGAACCGCCAGATCTTTCATACACAGGCTAGAAATCCCTTTAGTCTGGTTCCAGCACTTCCCTCAGCTCAGTCTTTGCTTCCCAGGTTTTTCCAGAGTCTTCTTGTGTGGAGAGTGAAGAACCCCATATGATGTCACTCAGTGCCTTACATAGCTTTTGCAGATGGAGGGAACTCTTTGTTTCACAGCTTGATTCCCAGACTACTTTGTGGAAAAATACTAAAATATCAAAATGGAGTTCAGCAACATATAGCCTGGTTATATGTTCTTGCAGAGTCATAGCAAAATACAGGTGGGGGGGGGGGCTAAGCGTCTCCTAAGGCCTATTGTTTTTCCTAATGGCCCATTACCCTGAATAGTCCCTTCCCCACCCACTATCTTGACTGAAAGCATGTTATCTAGTAGGCATTACCCAGATGTAACTACATTTGAAGAACAGATACATTGTCAGTATTTATAACTTCAGATACAAAAATTATACATGCATACAAATAGGATAATCATATTCAGCAAATCATAATCTTTTTAATGACACCTTACACTACCAATCTTTCACAAAATGCATCATAATTATGCTATTTGTTTAGATATTGGATCATGCCTAGGTTATCCTTAACCTCCACTCCATCCTCAGTGTTCAGCACTCCCACTTCTTCTTTCTTTGTTTTCTTATTTATATGATTATAGAACCTTTTACTGTTGGTTATGAAATAGGCCAGGCAGTTGGTGGATAGTTTATGCACAAAGACAGTGTGTGAGAGTCTAACATAGCTATGGATGCCGTCAGTATCCTCACACAAGTCCCGGCATGAGTCAACAAGGGGATGGAATCTGGGACCTCCAGATCCATTGCCCTGGTCTCTGGCCCTTCAGCTAAAGGTATAACTCCATTAGCTGGCAGTAGTGGACTTTTACCCTTTGCTGTAGATCAGCTACTAAAGGGAGAGGTGCTTTCCTCATGGCCAGTGGCAGACTGGAACTCCCATCTGCAGAAACAAAGAACTACAGGAGACCCCAACACATCTGTCTTTCCTCTAAAGAAAACTCCTAGCTGATTCCTGCTCATACCATGCATATACTTCCTCTCCTGGAGGCAGAGGGCAAAGAGGAGCCAGGCTTGACAGATGTTACATAAGAATCATCATACTGGGGCAAATCAGTAGTCCATCTAGCCCAGTATCCTGTCTTCTGATAGTGGCCAGGGCCAGGAACTTCAGGGGAGGGAAAGTACAGAACAGGGTATGAGTGATCCATCCGTGTTATCCAATCCCAGCTTCTGTTAGTCTGAAGTTTAGGGACATACAAAGCATGGGGTTGCATCCAGACCATTTTGGTTAATAGTCACTGATGACTCTATCTTCCATGATCTTATCTAAGGGCTGGTCTACACTACGGGGGGAAATCGATCTTAGATACGCAACTTCAGCTACGTGAATAACGTAGCTGAAGTCGAATATATAAGATCGGATTACTCACCCGTCCTCTCTGTGCGGGATCGATGTCCGTGGCTCCCCCTGTCGATTCTGGAACTCCGTTGGGCTTGATGGAGTTCTGGAATCAATATAAGAGCTCGGTAATCGATATATCGCGTCTAGATGAGACGCGATATATTGATCCCCGAGCAATCGATTTTAACCCGCCGATACTGCGGGTAGTCTAGACGTAGCCGATGTCCGCGGCTCCCCATGTTGATTCCGGAACTCCGTTAGGGTTGGTGGAGTTCCGGAATCGATATAAGCGCACTCGGGGATCGATATATCCCGTCTAGATTAGACACGATATATCGATCCCTGAGCAATCGATTTTAACGCGCCGATACGGCGCGTAGTCTAGACGTGGCCGTAGCCTAATTCTCTTTTGAACATAGTTATACTTTTGACCTTTACAGCCTCCCCTGGCAATGAGTTACACAGGTTGACTGTACATCGTGTGAAGAAGTACTTCCTTATGTTTGTTTTAAATCTGCTGTCTATCAGTTTCATTCAGTGATGCCCAGTAGTTGTGTTATGTGAAGGGGTGAATAAGGAATTCTTATTCACTTTCTCCACAATATTCATGATTTTAAAGATGTCGATCATATCCTCTACCTTAGTCATCTCTTTTCTAAACTGAACAGTCCCAGTCCTTTTAATCTCTCCTGATATGGAAGCTGTTCCAGACCCTTAATAATTTTTGTTTTTCATCTCCATACTTTCCCCAATTCTAATATATCTTTTTGGAGATGGGGCAACCAGAGCTGCATCCAGTATTAAAGATGTGGGTGTAGCATAGACACATATAATGACATTATTACATTTTTGGTCTTGTTTTCTATCCCTTTCCTAATGGCTCCTAACATTCTGTTAGATTTTTTTGATTGCTGCACCCATGAGCAGATGTTTTCAGAGAACTATCCTTAATGACCCCAAGAATTCTTTCTTGAGTGATAACAGTTAATTTAGACTCCATCATTTTGTATGTATAGCTGGGATTATGTTGTCCAATATGAATTACTTTGCATTTATCAGCATTGACTTTCATCTGCCATTTTGTTGCCTTCTTACTCAGTTTTGTGAGATCGCTTTGCAATGCTTTGCAGTCAATTTTGGACTTAAGTATCTTGAGTAATATTGTATTGTCTGAAAACTTAGCCATCTCACTCACTCACTTCTGTTCCCCTTTTCCAGATGATTTATGAATATGTGGAACAGCTTTGGTCCCAGTACAAATCCTTGGGGGACCCTGCTATTTACCTTTTTCCACTGTGAAAACTGACCATTTATTCCTACTCTTTATTTTCTAAGTAGTTATAGCCTCGATAGCATTCATCACCATACAAATTTTGACAGGTTTCCACGCCCCTTTTAGGGCTTATGTCCCGCCTTCCCACCCACCGTTTCCATTGGCACCGTCGGCCATTTTGAAAAAATGGTCATGTGTGTGTGTTTGACTAGGGGAAGTGTTTTGTACTTTGGTGCTTGGTGACATGAAGAGAAAAAGATTGAAAGAAGAGTCTGAGTAAGGTTTAGAGGAAAAAAGGGAAATTGGAAAGAAGAGAAGTAAGATTTTTCTTTTTAAAAGGTTAGTTAGTTTGAAAGAAGAGAGATTTTTAGTGAGTTTGAGTAAGGAGAGATGAGGGGAAGTGTCGTGTACGTTGGTGCTTGGTGACATGAAGAGAACAAAGGTGAAGAGGAGCAATTTGAAAGCATAGAAGACAGAACTTAAAATGGGTAGTAGAAAAATGTTAAAAACAAGGTTTAGAGAGAAGCCTGTTTAGTAAGCCATGGCCAAAGACTATAAGGGATACTAGGTTTAAAAGAAAATAAAGCGCGTTTATTTACCTGAACACATCCTACCCCTACCACTGCCGGTAGTGAAATGAAAGTGTTCTGGGTGGTGTGGCTAGATAGCTAGCCCTCCTTTTGGCGGACCAATGAGAGAGGGTATTTACAGTTAGGTCACAAACACCTTTTCTGGCGACCAATTAAATGGTATTTACAGTTAGGTCACAGAACCGATTGTTAACCATCCTAAAGTCCCAAGATTTTAACAAGAACATGTCCATGTACAAGACGCCTCACAGAGCCAAGAGCCGGAATCGCCCCGGGTGCACCAGTCGTGTCAGAGAGAGAGACCCTTTACTGTTATTTTACCAACGAGAAAGGGATGGGAGCCGGATAAAGAGCCAGAGCCTTTGTAAAAGAGAAAAGAACCAAGCGCGAAAAAATTGTGTCGGATTTGAAAAAAAACGATCAGGCAGAGATAAGCCCTTTTTATAAAAAGTAATGAAAAAATTACAAAATTTTTAAGATAATTTTTGTTTTTTATAGGTAGATGGAAGAAGAGTGTATATGAGGACATGGTAATGGAGGAACCGTCGCAAATAGCAGTGTCGAAACCCGCCATGACCGAGTCATGGAAGATGGTGATATTGCTGTGGTAAAAACAAGTAAAGCAAAAATTATCGTTTTTACGCTTTTAAAAACGGTTATACAAACTTCTTTTTTTTTTTTTGGACAGTAACCAAGCCGGGACCGTACAAGATTACAGCTTGGTGTGTGACAAATGCAACTTTGCAGAGACAAAAGCACACAGGAGTAAAGCGGCTTAACTTATTAAAAGAAAAGAAATATTTATGTATGACACCTATTAAACATTACTATACATTTGGCTTAATAAATAGGTTGCAAAACTATGATCGACGAGCCGGCCGGTGTTTGATGCAGACACAGGGGTCAACGTAAGCAAAGAACTGTGAGGTAAAAGTTACTTAAATAATCTTAAAAAATATAAATATAAACATATATAAGGGAGGTAAATAAAACTAATGTTTTGTGTTAATAACAGGAAGGTGCTACGGGCTGACGGTGCATCAGCTGAGGATGATTCGAAATCACGAGGGTACGATTGAGGTAGCACAATAACTGTAGATTTATTTTTTTAATTTTGCAACAAGAATTTAAAACATGTTTTACTAGTTTTAACAGCATCTTCAGAGGATGAGAAGGCGGCCTTCGAGCGAATATCCTAATATTGTACCTGGTTTTTTTGCGTAGCAAGATGTTAAAAAAAAGTTTGTAAAAAGTAAGGAGGGAAGATGCGTTATGCCGATATTAGACGGTTGTCGTAAAGCCATTTACCACTTTTGAAAAACAACTTTGAAAACTGTGCAGCCTGCGCAGTAAATGGTCCAACCTTTTAGGCACCCTTGTATTTTTGGGGTCGCTCAGAAGTATTTTATCAGTTAGACGTTTTCTTCAAACTGAATGTGCCCCAGCTTTAATATAATATAGCTGAAGTTACAAACTGAAAAGCTGACATAACACTGAACTATAACCAAGTTGTTAAATGATTAGGGAGGTTGCAGAAATCTGACGCGGTGGCCTGCTGGTAGACTGTCAACGAGGTTGCACCGATATTGCCGATCGGTGTTGCAGGTCGTAATGGATTATAAAACTTTACATATTAGCTTTGACTCTAAAAACTGAATAAAAAAGTTTTGTATAGCCGTTTTTTATATTATTTTGCTTTGCGCTTAAAAAATGTATATAATTGCACGTTATATTACTTGTGTTGCTTTAAAAGTAAATGTTGTTGTATTGTAATAAAACAAAACCAAAAACAGATTTTTGTGTATACGGTGTTTTTATAGCCAGACGGGTTAAAATGCAAAGTTGCTAAAGAATTTATTACTCTCCCAGAAAAGTGGAAGTTTTGGGGGTATAACACCCTTATTTTCAGGCGCTAAAACACCCGTAAACTTTAAGCAGAAAGCAGGTTGCCGCTTGGCTTGCAGATCAAGAGCTTACACTTTACATAAACTGGCAAGGCTTAAATTTAAAAGAATAATCAGTTGTTGTCTAATGTGGATGTGGCAATGGCAGGCGGATTTGGTCGATATGGCCGCGCATTCTAACACAATACGCGTGTAAAGTATATTGTTAACAGTGATAGATATTTTATCTAAATTAGCCGGGTGTACCCTAAAAATAAACAGGAGAAGAGGTGGCAAAGGCTTTTAAGCTATTTTTAAAGTCATGTGCCTCAAAAAAATTACAAACGGACCGAGGAAAAGAGTTTTTAAACCAAACTTTAAAAAAATTGTTTAAGCAACATGGGGTGCACCATTTTGTTACCAATAACGAAGTCAAAGCAGGAATCGTGGAAAGGTTTAACAGAACTTTAAAATAAAAAATGTGGAGGTATTTTACGCCCGTAACACCTTTCGGTACATCGATGTGCTCCAGGCCGTCATAGATGGGTACAACAGAAGTTATCACAGAACTATTAAAGGGTGCCCAATTGATGTGACACAAGCTAATGCGCTGAGCGTGTGGAAAACCATCTATGGGGGTAGTTTTAAGATAAAGACGCCACATGTGATTTTTAAGAAAGGAAATCACATAAGAGTATCTAAAACGAAGGGCGCTTTCGAAAAGGGCTATCAGCAAACCTTTGCTGATGAAATATTTATCGTGTCAGGGGTTTTATTACGAGGACAAAGGCCTGTGTATGCATTACAAGATTACGGAGGGGGAAAAAGTCGCTGGGTCTTTTTACCCTGAAGAATTACAAAAAGTAAACCCTAACAAGGACCGCGTTTACAGGGTAGAGAAAATTTTAGCAAAAAAAGGTCGGGGAAAAAACAAGTATTTTTTTGTAAAATGGAAAGGCTGGCCTAAAAAATTTAACAGTTGGGTTAAAGCATCTCAAGTGCACGACCTTTAATTAAAAGGGGGGAAAAAATGACTGAACAAGGTTTTTACATTACCTTACTGAGCAACGCCTCTGCGGAGGCTTTTTCTCGAAATACTAGTTCCAATTTTACAATACAACTAGCCAAGCCTTTAAATTTAATAGATCAGTGGGATGTCGCTTTATCGGAAATTCATTATTGTCACTCGTGGAACACGCTTCTTTACGATGCAACATTTACATTAGCATCGGAAAAAAGAATTCGAACGACAGCATAGACGCCGGCTATTATTCAAGCATTCACCATCTAATAGAGAACATCAACAAGACTATTGACAAAGATCCCGAAAAACCAAATGTTAGTGTCCTTTACAGCTCGGTAACTAGAAAGGTTTATTTACAAGCAAACGGGGGAAATTACTTTTTTTCCACCGGGGGAAAATTGGCAACAATATTGGGAATGCTTTCGGATAATCCGTGCAGAATAGCCCCGTACCCCGCAGACATTACGGGGGGATTTAACTCTTTATACGTGTACACGGACATAGTGGAACACCAGTTAGTGGGGGACTACTATGGGCCGCTGTTGCGCTGCTTTCCCATTTGCGGTAGCAACAACAAATTTGTGACCATCACGTATGACAAACCGCATTACATCCCCGTGAGTAAGCAGCATATTGGAACCATTACTATTGAAATAAAGACGGACCAGAATAAACACGTTTCATTTAGTTTTGGGAAGGTAATTGTTAAACTACTTTTGCGCCCCCAAAAAGCTGAAGAATGGTGACTATGAAAAACTACGGGGACCCCTTTTTGTATAGAAACTACTACAAGGCCCAGGCTGGTTATGGCTTACCAGGATATCAAGGATTACCCGTTATGTACGGGCCAGTTTAGGAGGGAATTTCGCAGTCTTTTAGAAAAGCCGTGCCGCTTTAAAAAGAGTTTTGACATTATAAACCCCACATAAAACAGCCACAAAAATATAACCAAAGACGTTGTGAACCACTGTCTAGCGTCATTAATAAACAATAGAGCAGCAGCACAGGAAGGTTCCGGTTTAGTGGTAATGAAGAAAAAGAGCACGTCGCGCCAGCCTCTTAAAGGACTCCTAGACCTTTAAAAAAAAAAAAAGCGGTCAAAGACGTCTTAGCCATAAGCCTAAAAGGCCCTAAGAAAGGAAGCGTCGCGTCGCCCATGGTAAAAGAGAGATATTTA
>NC_133775.1:70551290-70553703 GCF_003597395.2 Chelonoidis abingdonii | reverse complement strand
ATTTCCAGGGGCCCCTAACCCTAGGGGCCCCAAACCCCGATTTCAAGGGGCCTTTAACCCCTGGGGCCTCAAAACCCCATTTCCAGGGGCCCCTAACCCCATGGGCCCCAGAAACCCATTTCCAGGGGCCTCTAACCCCTGGGGCCCCAAATCCCCATATCCAGGGGCCACTAACCCTAGGGGCCCCAAAAGAGCATTTCCAGGGTCTCCAAACACCAGGGGCCCCAAATCCCCAAATCCAGAGGCCCCTAACACCTGGGGCCCGAAAACCCCAATTTCCAAGGGCCCCTAACTCCAGGGGCCCCAAAAACCCATTTCCAGGGGCCGTAACTCTAGTGGCCCAAATTCCCCATTTCCAGGGGCCCCTAACCCCAGGGGCCAAAAAACCGCATTTCCAAGGGCCCCTATCCTGTAGCACCCAAATATCCATATCCAGCGGCAGCTAACACCAGGGGCCCCAAAACCCCATTTCAAGCTGCCCCTAACACCAGGGGCCTTAAAACACCATTTCAAGGGGCCCTAACACTGGGGGCCCGAAAGCCCCATTTCCAGGGGCCCCTAATCCTGCGGGGCCCAAACCCCCATTTCCAGGGCCCCAACCCTGGGGGCCCCAAAACCCCATTTCCAGGGGCCCCAAACCCCTGGGACCCCCAACCCACATATCTAGGGGCCACCAACACCAAGGGCCCCAAAACCTATTTCCAGGGGACCCTCACCCAAGGGGAGCCAAGCCCCCATTCCAGGGGCCGCTAACCCTAGGGGCCCCAAACCCCCATTTCCAGGGTGCCCTAATCCTGGGGACCCCAAAACCCCATTTCTACGGGCCCCCAACCGTTAGGTCCCCCAACCCACATATCCAGGGGCCACCAACACGAAGGTCCCCAAAACCCTATTTCCAGGGACCCCTAACCCTGGGGACCCCAAACCCCCATTTCCAGGGGCCCCTTACCGCTGGGGCCCCCAACACACATATCCAGGGGCCACCAACACCAAGGGCCCCAAAACCCTATTTCCAGGGGCCCCTAAACCTAGGGGACGCTAAACAAGATTTCCAGGGCCACTAACACAAGGAGCCCAAAAACCCCATTTCCAGAGACCCCTAACCCTAGGGGCCCCAACCCTCCATTTCCAGGGGCCCCTAACCCCAGGGGCCCCAAAACCCCATTTCCAGGACTTCCAGGCGGCCCACGTAAGACACGTTAGGGGATCCCAAAACCAGCATTGAAGGGCCTCATAACCCCTTGGGCACCCAACGCACATATCCAAGGGCTCCTACTCGCAGGGCGACCCCAAACAAGATCATCCGAGGACCCCATAAAACCCCATTTTCCCGCGGTCCCTGACCCCAGAGGTCAAAGGCCCAAAACCTCTAATTTCCAGAGCGGGGCCACCCAGAAGACCCCTACGGGTCCCCCAAGCCTTAATTCCCCCCCATATCCAGGCTGGGTCGCCAGCCCTGTGGCCCACAGCAGGCGACATGTCAGACACACAGAGCGATTTTCCCTGTAAGAGCAACAGTGACACACGCTGTAGCTACGTGTGGCTGAATGCACCAGATCATTCGCTTCACAGAGCTAACAGTGACACTCTGTGGCTACGCTGGGCGGGGCGCGGGGCGCCAGGCGGGGCGCGCGCGGGCGCGCGGTCGGGCGCCGTGCGGCCGGCGGCGGGCGCCGGGCGGCGCAGGGCGGGGGGGGGGGGGGGGGGGCCGGGGGCCGGGCGGCGGGGCCGCTAATGGCACAGAGCATTTCCCTCACAGAGCCCAACACTGTCCACTGTGTGGCCATGCGGGGGTAATGCACAGACTATTTCCCTCATTAGAGCAACAGTGACCCCCATGGTCCATGGTCCCTAACCCCTGGGGCCCAAAAACCCCATTTCCAGCGCGGCCCCTAACCACAGGGGCCCCAAACCCCCCATATCCAGAGCCCCAAAACCCTATTTCCAGGGCCCCTAACACTGGTGCTCTTGTGGGGAGCATATCTCTTTGTGCATTAACCTGCGCGTGGCACAGGTGGTGTCACTGTGTGGCTTGAGCAGGAAATGACTCTGTGCAGTTACACTACCGCGCGACACAACCAGGGGTCATGTGTGCTGCCTGTGACAGTGTAGAATGCTCTGGGATTACCTCACTTGGCCACACACGTAGGGTGTTCGACTGTGCTCTAGTGAGGGAAAATGGTCTGTAGCACGTGGCCACACGTGGCCACAGGGGTGGTTTCACTGTTGCTCTGTCAGGTGATAGCCTTAGTGGCATTAACCTGGGTGGCCACGGACGGTCGACTGTCACTTTACTCAAAGTAGACAATTTACTCTGTCATTACCTTGCCATGGCCGACAGGGTGAACACTGTTGTCTATGAGGCGAATATATTCTGGTGCCTTACCAACGTGGACACACAGTGTCACGTGTT
>NC_133775.1:70548229-70551190 GCF_003597395.2 Chelonoidis abingdonii | reverse complement strand
TGTAGCATTGTAAGAAAACCGTTTATGGCTCCAGCTTAACAGTGGTACTCTACAAAGCACCTGAGGTTGGCCCATGAGAGCACTTTGCAAGCCAATCTGATCCCTACTGCTAATGCAGAAAAGGAACGGTTTTTTTTGGTTTGGTTCCTGCACATTACTTCATTGTCATGCACACTGAGCACTTTGATAATTACTTAACACTTTGTATAGCACTCTGAAGAGGTAAGACCCTTAAAAAAAAAAAGTGTACTGTCTCATAAGACCCATCTGGGCGTAAGTTATTTTCCATTTTACAACTGAGACAGAGAAGTGTGACTGCCA
Source organism: Chelonoidis abingdonii (assembly GCF_003597395.2). Classification (NCBI taxonomy): domain Eukaryota; kingdom Metazoa; phylum Chordata; order Testudines; family Testudinidae; genus Chelonoidis; species Chelonoidis abingdonii. Next base: position 70,550,869 of record NC_133775.1, on the reverse strand, counting down.
AAGGCCCACAGATAGTTGTAACACCAGCTCTAAACTAACTCTGTTCTCAGTGAGTTGCTAAACATTATCATTGTCGGCTCTCTGCAAATCACTCCTAAAAGCCTGTCTGTTCAATGAACATACATGTGCCACCAAATGTCCACACACAACTTCCCTGAACTGGTGTCTGTATTCATTATGACTTTACATGTTTATTGACTGAGTTGTTCCTTCAGGACAGGAACGCTTGGGACAGAGTCTTATCTATTGTTACCAGTTTTAAAGCTTGAAATTAATGAAATTATTCTAGATTTACACTGGTTTATTTAGAATTTAGTCCTTTTGTTTTTATTTCATTAGTTTTTAACACCTGTAATAGATCCTTATAAATAATATATGTGTTTATCATTTAGTACCAGATGTATTTTCAGTGAAATTCTACGAAATAGACACCCTTCTTTGTAGCACTGTGCTAGCAACACAGGCCTGCTAACTACGCTTGGTTAAATCGATTTAAACGCTTGCCACCCGTCCACACTACGAATCTGCCTCTTCTATACTCATTTAAGGGCCTCTTTAAAATCGATTTTCTATATCCTACAAAACGAGAGGAGTAATGCTAAAACGATATTACTATTATCGGATAGTGTTAGTGTGGGCGGAAATCGACATTATGGGCCTTGCATTATGTTACAGTAGCTACCTCACAGTGCACTGCTCCAGAAATCGATGCTAGCCTCGGATCATGGACGCACCACACCGAATATGTGCCTAGTGTGGACGTGCACAATCGACTTTATAATATCTGTTTTATAAAATCGGTTTAAGCTAATTCGAATTTATCCTGTAGTGTAGACGTAGCCACAGCTAATGCAGACTGCTGCTGACCCTTTTAACCATTCTATTTTCTAACTATTCAGAGATGGTCTAAATGACACAGTGATAAAATTGCTGGCAACTGACATTCCCATTCTACAGTGAGAGAATTGCCTAAAATCATCACTGTAGATGAGGCCATAAATACTCTTTAAAGGCAATTAATAATATGTATCCAGGAGTATGTAACTGAGTTTTAACCGTGTATTGTTGCTAGCTATAATTTGTAAAACAGTTTGTACAAAGATATATTCTGAGAACATACAACAGATCAACAGTTGCAGCATTGCTGGACAGAGCTAATTTTCTCCTTCTCTAGCCCAGTTTTTCCATTGATCTAGTGCTAGTGTAAATCCATCCTAAATGTTACACAGCCACTTGTCAATTGTGGTTCTTCTTTTATTGCTTTACATTTTTTAGCTTTCTGTCTGAGGTTTGCACTTCATATATTGATTTCAATGTCACCAAAATGTACCTGAGCATTTCATAACAGTACATGTTCTTTTCTTAACTAGCAGAAAAATGGCACTGATAACCTACAGTCAATACATAAGTGCTGGAACTAGGGAGGGCTGGGGTGCTTCTGAAACGCCTGTCTAAGTGATTTCCATTATATACAGGGTTTACAGGTTGGTTCAATGGCTCTCAGCACCCTCACAGTACAAATTGTTTCAGCTTCCCTGAGTCAATAAATTTCAGAATAGAAGGAGCCTTGGCCTTCAATTTGCAGCTGAATAGAGACACCACAGGAAAAAAGTAGTTGATGATACTTCAGCCAAGGAGTCTTATGTGTTTGGGAATGTAATTTGTTCCCTGGCATTTGACCAGGGCATAGGGAAACTCTCTTTTCCATTTCTCCTGGCATGAATGATATGGCATTAAGGGCCCCAGAGTTTGGCTCTTATTCCCTGTTAACATGAAATACTTTGATAGTATGGTGTCTGGGAACAAGAGGATGAGGGGGGGAGGACTTTTTAAAGAAAAGGATGTACTAGTTAAAATGAATTTTCCCCGTAAATTCATTTTTCTTCTTCAAGTGCTTGCTTATATCCATTCCAGTTAGGTGTGCGCGTGTCGTGTGCACGTTCGTTGGAAGATTTTTACCCTAGCAACACTCGATGGGTCAGCTGGGAGCCCCCTGGAGTGGCGCCGCCATGGCGCCGGATATATACCCCTGCCGACCCAATCGCCCTCAGTTCATTCTTACCGCCCGTGTTGGTCGTTGGAACAGTGGAGTGCGGTTTCACTGACCTCCACCTCCCTAGCTACTCGTAGTTCTCTAGTTGTTTTGTTGTGTATATAGTTCAAAGTTATATAGTTATAGTTAATTTTTATTGTTCATAGTTAGTGTATAGTTAAGAGGGGTTCGGGGATTAGCCCCTTCCCCTCACCCGATGCTGGGGCCAATGCCCGGTTCACCGGGTTTCAAACTGTGCTCAGCCTGTCATAAGTCGATGCCGACAGGAGATCCACATGACTCCTGCCTTAAGTGCCTCAGGGAATCTCACCTGACAGATAAGTGTCACATTTGCAAGGCTTTTAAGCCGAGAACAAAAAAGGAGCGGGACTTTCGGCTAAAGCAGCTCTCATGGAGGCGGCTCTTACCCCTTCGCCTTCGGCACCGAGCACTGGTCAATCGGTGGGCAGAAGCACCTCCTCAGCACCGGATCATGCCGGTACTGCCAAGGCTTCTCGGCACCAGCCGTTGCCGGCACCGAAGTCGACTCGGCACCACTCCCTTTCCCCGAGGTCGAGAAAGCCTAAGACTCCTGCTGCTTCCGTGCC
>NC_133775.1:70540779-70543305 GCF_003597395.2 Chelonoidis abingdonii | reverse complement strand
AATTTTGAGGATTTCAATAACTCAGTCATGGGTTCGGGGTTGTTATAAATGTGTATGGGCAGGGTTTTGTGGCCTGCCTTGTGCAGGAGGTCAGACTAGATGATCATATTGGTCCCTTCTGACCTATGAGTCTATGAGTCTATGAGTAATGTAGACGTAGCCCCTACCACCTCAATTCCTGGAAATCCTCAAAAGGATCCCACAATCCCATAGACCAACTCCCTTTGTCCTCTCTGTCCCAAAAATCTTCAATCTGCTCTATTTAAAATGATAGCAAACTTTTCCAGTGCAGTGCAGCAGCTAAGTGAATCAGCATGAACCCTTCCATTGTCTTCTGAGCACTGAGCCGCAAACACACCATCAGAGAGCAGAGCCTTCTGTATTTGCAATGGAGACTGAACAGAGGAAGCTTTTTGCAAAGCATGCTGCTTCATGCCACAGGAACACAGCCATTCCTAGGCCAGCAAAGCTGTGGACATTAGTAAAAGTACTAGTAACGTACCAACAAATAAAAAAGTTTACAAGAAAAGTGACCAGTGCAGAGAATGGATATAGTGGCTCAAGAGTGAACGTTGGAAAACCAGATATCAGAACTGCACCTCAGGCAATTTGCCAAAATTATACCCCTTTTATGAGGAATTTGGGTGCTGGGCATGGAGACAACCATGGTGCAGGATGTCTGGCCCCTGAATCCAGCATCGGGATGGAGGGGCACAACCAGCAGGCATCAAGTGAAGACAGTGAAGTCACTCCGTTGCATCTCCTGAAAAACAGCCCACTGCATTTCCTGCAACAGAAAAGAAAGGGACAGAAGCTGCCTCTGAGTCTGGTAAGTTTCTGCCCCCATTTTAATGTTTATTAATGCAGTAATTGGGCCACCTAGAGAATTCAAGGGGCCTGGGTCAAAGCAATTTTGGGGGCCCCTTCCATAAAAAAAAAATTTCAATACTATACTCTCGTGGTGCCCCCTGTGGGGCCTGGCATAAATTGCCCCACTTATTTCCACCCTACAGGCGGCCCTGGGAAAAATAAACTTTGTGCATCACGGCACAAACCCAGTTTTCAGAAAACTTCTCTACAACGCATCACTGGTTCTCAGCATCAGATAGTCCTAAAAAGCATTGACTCATTAAAAGGGTTGGAAAAAACTAGAGGTGTTTAAAAAGCAGAAAAAAAATCAAGGACAATGTCTGCGTTCCTTCAAAAATTTTTGTGTTTTTTTAATTGAAATTAGTCTGCCAAAATCTGAATATGGTTGGGGTTTTCAGAAGTGTGTGGCCAAATATATGCTGCTTGCGGTGTTTGATTCTTTAAAGAAACAATAAAAAAATTCTGCTTAAAAAAAAATATCCAAAACTTTTGAACCACCTCAGCTTGTGACCAAATGCCTAAGCCCATCCAGTCAGAAATTTTTCCAGGTTTCTGATACTCTGCTGGCTTCCTTGATTCATATCTGTCTCCAAAACTTTGGGTTCATTTAGATTAGACATAAGAATAGCCATACTGAGTCAAACCAAAAGTCCATCCAGCCCAGTAGCCTGTCTACCGACAAGGCCAATGCCAGTGCCCCAGAGGGAGTGAACCTAACAGGAAATGATCAAGTGAGCTCTCTCCTGCCATCCATCTCCACCATCTGACAAATAGAGGTTAGGGACACCATTCCTTACCCATCCTACCTAACAGCTATTAATGGACTAACAACCACTGAATGCATCTGTTTCTGAGAGACTGGCTCCACAGGGTCCCCTCACAAACTGGAGACGGTTACTGTGGGTTTGTCTTTAGAATAGTTTATGTACATACGTCACAAACTCAGCATTTTGCACTTGTTCAGAATCTGGATTAGCCTATTGTGTGAAAATTGAATTCTCAAAATAGCACATGCATCTGAATGGTATAGGATGGTACAATTAAATTAACCAGGAGTTTCAGCATAGGGTCAGAACTTTTCAGTGGGTCATGAGGTTATTACTGGGGTCGCGAGCTATAAGCCTCCACCTCAAACCCCGCTTTGCCTTAGCATGTGTAATTAATGTTAAATATGTAAAAAAGTGTTTTTAATTTACAAGGCGAGAGAAGGGTGTTGCAGAGGTTTGCTATGTGAAAGGTATCACCAGTATAAAAGATTGAGAACCACTGAACTAACGCCTCTGAGCCTCAGAGAATGCAGAGGAGCGGGGTGGGGTCTCCCTTTGTAGGGTTGGAAGGATATTGCTCTCTCATTTTGATCCCTCCCCCAGTGGGTGATTTTAAACGAAGGTACCTTGACTTCCCTATGGCACTGAAATTAAAATAGAGTATAATTCGGCATTTGAGACGTGAAAGGGATGGTAGCCCTAATGGAAAAGCAAACACTTGCTCTTCTGGAACGTCAAACTGATGAATGAGCTTTAGGTAGGGAAGGCTTTTGCCTCCCAAAGAGCCTGGCCTCCCCCCTATCCAACTCCCACCCACTTCCTGCCCCCGACTGCCCCTTCAGATTCCCCAACCATCCTGCTCCTTGTCCGTCACCATCTCCCAGAGACC
>NC_133775.1:70504616-70540754 GCF_003597395.2 Chelonoidis abingdonii | reverse complement strand
GGTCTCTGGGAGATGGTGAGCGGACAAGGAGCAGGATGGGTTGGGGAATCTGAAGGGAGTCGGGGGGCAGGAAGTGGGTGGGAGTTGGATAGGGGGGAGGCCAGGCTCTTTGGGAGGCAAAAGCCTTCCCTACTAAAGCTCATTCATCAGTTTGACGTTTCCAGAAGAGCCAAGGTGTTTGCTTTTCCATTAGGCTACCATCCCTTTCACGTCTCAAATGCCGAATTATACTCTATTTTAATTTCAGTGCCATAGGGAGAGTCAAGGTACCTTCGTTTAAATCACCCACTGGGGGAGGGATCAAAATGAGAGAGCAATATCCTTCCCAACCCTACCAAAGGGAGACCCCACGCCCGCTCCTCTGCATTCTCTGAGGCTCAGAGGCGTTAGTTCAGTGGTTCTCAATCTTTTATACTGGTGATACCTTTCACATAGCAAACCTCTGCAACACCCTTCTCTCGCCTTGTAAATTAAAACACTTTTTTACATATTTAACATTAATTACACATGCTAAGGCAAAGCGGGGTTTGAGGTGGAGGCTTATAGCTCGCGACCCCAGTAATAACCTCATGACCCACTGAAAAGTTCTGACCCTAGCTGAAACTCCTGGTTAATTTAATTGTACCATCCTATACCATTCAGATGCATGTGCTATTTTGAGATTCAATTTCACAAATAGGCTAATCCAGATTCTGAACAAGTGCAAAATGCTGAAGTTTGTGACGTATGTACATAAACTATTCTAAAGACAAACCACAGTAACCGTCTCCAGTTGTGAGGGACCCTGGAGCCAGTCTCTCAGAAACAGATGCATTCAGTGGTTGTTAATCCATTAATAGCTGTTAGGTAGGATGGGTAAGGAATGGTGTCCCTAACCTCTATTTGTCAGATGGTGGGATGGATGGCAGGAGAGAGCTCACTTGATCATTTCCTGTTAGGTTCACTCCCTCTGGGGCACTGGCATTGGGCCATTGTCGAGACAGCTACTGGGCTGGATGGACTTTGGTTTGACTCAGTATGGCTATTCTTATGTCTAATCCCCCCCCGGCTCCTCCCCTCACCCGGAGCCTCAGCACATCCAACAGTGTCCCTTGACAGCTGGACCATGGCTCCGGCAAGGCCCCTGACCTCAGCCCGGTTCAGAGTGGTAAGGGAGCGGGGCTGCGAGCTCCACGCTGAGAGGAGTGAGCTGAGCTCAGGCTGGAGCTTGCAGCCCCGCCTCTTTACCACACGACTCTGAGCAGGATGGAGCTCAGGGTCCCTGCCAGAGCCATGCTGCTGCTGTCCGGGAAGCTCCTGGATGGGCTGAGGCTTCGGGAGAAGGGGGGAGGCAGGGTCGGGCCGGGGCTGGGGAGGGAGTCGCAGCCATTCTCAAGGGGGACCCTGCAGAGTCCGGGGCCGGCGGCAAATTGCCCACCCACTTTCCTCCCCCCGCCCCGGGCGGCCCTGATAGGAGGGATTTCCACTGTATGAAACAATGCAAAAGTAATGAGAAGCCATAGGTAGCAGCATATATGGGAGAAATCCAGTCCAGTCTCACAGGATCAAAGGACACTGGCCTAGGCAGCAACAAAGGATCTGTTGGCCTCTTGAGTGAGTCACCTCCTCCTTCCCTTGGTCAATTTGGGACTATGATGAGGTAATGCTCACCTGATCCTGAAGGCGAGGCAAAGCCAAGAGGGAAGAAAGACCATGATAAAAGGGAGAGATATTTGCCGTGGTCTTCCTTTCCCTTCCACCTCCATCTACAGACATCACCACCAAGGAACTGAAGTGCTTATCGAAGGGAGAGACTGGCTGAAGGTCAACAAGCAAATCTGTGGTGAGAATCAGCTAAGTTTGTAAGGGCATTGAGAGTGTTAAGATCAGTTTAGAATGCATTTTCCTTTTATTTCATTTAACCAAATCCGACTTGTTGTGCTTTGACTTTATAATCACTGAAAATGTATCTTTGGAGTTAATAAATTTGTTTCATTAGTTTATCTGAAGCAGTGCATTTGGTTTGAAGCCTCAAAGACTCCCCTTGGGATAACAAGCCTGGTCGTATCAATTTCTTTGTTAAATTGATGAACTCGTATCAGCTTGCAATGTCCAATGGGCATAACTGGGACACTGCAAGACAGAAGTTCCTAGGGTTGTGTCTGAGAGACTGGAGATATTTGCCAGTTTCACTGGGTTGCATGATCCAAGCAGATTACATGCCAGAGGCTGTCTGTGACTAGCCTAGGAGTGAGGCGGGGGTTATCACAGCAGAGCAGGGTAAGACTGGCTCCCAGAGTCAACAATTGGAGTAAGCCGATCACCAGTCCAGATATCACCAGGGGAATGTCACGGGGGGACGTAGTTGACATGATATATCTTGAATTTAATAAAGCTTTTAATACTTTCTTGCATGACATTATAAACAAACTAGGGAAATGCAACTTAGATGAATCTAGTATAAGGTGGGTCCATAACTGGTTGGAAGCCATTCCCAGAGAGTAGATATTAGGGGTTCACAATCACGGTGGCATGGCATGAAGAGTGAGGTCCCGCAGGGATCAGTTCTGCATCTGGTTCTGCTCAATATCTTCCTCAGTGATTTAAATAAATACAACTATGACATTGTTTTGCATCACTGAAACTTGGTGGGGTAATACACATGATTGGAATGTTGTTTTGGATGGGTACAGCTTGCCCAGGAAGGATCGATACGGGAAAAAGAGAGGATGTATTGCCTTATATATTAAAAATGTATGCACTTGGCCTGAGGTGGAGATGGACATAGGAGATGGAAGTGTTGAGAGTCTCTGATTTAGGATAAAAGGGGTGAAAAACAAGGGTGATGTCGCGCTTTGAGTTTATTACAGGCCACCTAACCATCTGGAAGAGGTGGATGAGGCTTTTTTTAAACAATTAATAAAATCATCCAAAGCCGAAGATTTGATGGTGATGGGGGACTTCAACCATCCAGATATATGTTAGGAAAATAACACCGTGGGGCACAGACTCTCCAATAAGTTCTTGGATTGTATTGCAGACAACTTTTTATTTCAGAAGGTTGAAAAAGCTCCTGGGGGGAAGCTGTTCTAGACTTGATTTTAACAAATAGGGAGGAATTCATTGAGAATTTGAAAGTAGAAGGCAGCTTGGGTGAAAGGGATCATGAAATTATAGAGTCTGCAATTCTAAGGAAGGGTAGAGAGGAGTATAAAAAAACAGAGACAATGGATTTCAGGAAGGTGGATTTTGGTAAGCTGAGAGAGCTGATAGGTAAGGTCTAATGGAAATCAAGACTGAGGGGAAAACAACTGAGGAGGGTTGGCAGTTTTTCAAAGGGACACTATTAAGGGCCCAAAAGCAAACTATTCTGCTGGGTAGGAAAGATAGAAAATGTGGCCAAACACCATCTTGGCTTAACCACGAGATCTTTCATGATCTAAAAAATTAAAAGGAGTCATATAAAAACGGAAACTAGGTCAGTTTACAAAGGATGAATATAGGCAAACAACACAGGAATGGAGGGAGAGGATTAGAAAGGCAAAGGCACAAAATGAGCTCAAACTAGCTATGGAAATAAAGGAAAACAATCAGCCTTTTTAGCAATTCATTAGAACCAAGAGGAAGACCAAGGACAGGGTAGGCCCACTGCTCAATGAAGCAGGAGAAACAGTAACAGGACCCAGAAAACAAAACAAACCCTTTGGGGATTTCTCTAGCTCCAGTAAAGCAGCAAAAAAGACATAATAACGATGTGATGGGTTCAGTCACACGGAGCCCCTTGGCACTGTCAAATGAGGTGCTGAAATTACCTCTGAGCCCATTTTCCCTGCCAGATTGGGCCTTCTACAACACAGACCCAGGGTCTGGCCAAGACCCCAAAGCTATAGGTTTTAACTGAAAATAGCTCAGCAGGTTACCTGTCTTCAGCACCCAGACACCCAGTTTCCAAAGGGATCTAAACCCCAAATAAATCTGTTTTACTCTTTATAAAACTTATTCAGGGTAAATGCATAAATTGTCTGCCCTCTACATCACAAATAGATAGATATGCACAGCTGTTTGCTCCCCCAGCTATTAATCACTTACTCTGGGTTTATTAATAAACAAAAGTCATTTCATTAATTATAAAATGTAGAATTTAAGTGGTTTCTAGTAATAACAGGCAGAACAAAGTAAATCATCAAGCGAAACATGCAAATACACAGGTAATAGTTCACCCTCAACGATGTTCCAATAAGCTGCTTTCACAGGTTAGACTCCTTTCTAGTTTGGGACCATTTTTTCCCCTGGTACAGTCTTTGCTAGATTCAGCAGACATCTCAGGTGGTAAGCAGGGCTTTTCTCATGACTGGCAGCCTCTTTTGTCCTGCTCCCTGCCACCCCTTTTATAGCTTTGGCACAAAACAGAAATCTTTTGTCTGTGCTTGCCCTCACCCCTGCCTTATCAATGGAAAAATACCAGGATTAAGATGGATTCCAATATCACATGACATGGCTACATCACTGTAAGACCCCCCCCTCCCCAGTCTCCATTCTCCTTGGCTTGGCCAACGTGTACACAGAAAGGCATGAAGGTAAATAAAACATTTACAACCAATTGGCCTAGTCAAATGAGCTGGAAAACGCTTATGTCTGTATAGATGTAGTTGTGAAATCCTCACTTCTGTATTGTTTCATATATTTATTTACATGGTCTCTGTCTGGTTCTGTAATTGTTTCTGTCTGCTGTATAATCACTTTTGTTGGGTGTAAACCAACGAAAGTGCTGGAATATAATTGGTTAAATAACCATATTACAATAGCTTAGGATTGGTTGGTTAAATTTCAGTAAAATGATTGGTTAAGGAATAGCTAAACAACACGCAGCTCTGCAGTCAATCAGGAAGGGGGGAGGAAATGGGAACAGGGACTGGGGATGGGAGAATTAGGATCATGTTTTGCTAAAGGGGGAATGAGAAAAGGGGATGGGAACAGGAACAGGGACACAGGCAAGGTTCTGTTATGTCAGAGCTGGGAAGGGGATACTAAGGAAGGAAACTGGAATCATGCTTGCTGGAAGTTCACCCCAATAAACACTGAATTGTTTGCACCTTTAGACTTTGGGTATAGATCTCCGTTCACAGGAGAAGGACCAAGGAATTGAGAGGATGACGGAATAAGCCCCCGAATTGCACAGCATTTACCAAATGTTCTTGAGTTAAGCACAGAGATTGCATTGCATAATCTATGGCAACAATAGTGTTAAATCAACTTTTAAAACACAATTTAACACGGGGTTCTGTAGCTTGCAGTTTATATCCTCTGAAGTCCAAGTCACACAGTCATGGCACAGCCCTCAGGATTGGTGTTGAGCAAAAATGAGACAGGCCCGGTTCATCTTTCTTCTCTGCTGCAACGCTGTCCAGGGCCCCCAGGTTCTCTAGAAAGACATGGTTGAGCTGTCAAGAGGTTTTCATAAAAGAAACAATTGTAAGCCTCCACTGGTTATTTTTAGATTTATGCACTCTCGGGTTGGTTCCTGACCCCATTACACGTCATCCTCGACTGTCACTTCTTAATTGTTCATTTACCCGAGTGATGTGTTTTTCCATTCAACTTGTCCACTAGTGACTCCCACAAGCCTCGGTCACCTTCCTCCATAGAGGCGGACAACAAGAGGCCATCACGCTAATAGGTCTTCCTCATGAATGTTTATTTTTCAGGGTTGGGTTCCAATGTATCTAGCAACGGCTGGGCCAAAAGGCTCCTCTCAGTTGCTCTCTCCTCTTCCTTCTTGGAACTTTCACAGATGTAGTGCTTTCTCCGCAGGTGGTTGAAACCCTCAGAGCTAAAACAAATTCGGAAGGTCTCATTTCTAAAACACACATTATTGAAACCAGATGGCCTCTTCCATAGGGCACTGAGACTTACAGGGTGGTGGTGCTGCACTCTGGTAGAGGGTGATGGGAGAAGTTCTTAGGTGGGTCACGTGACCCACTTCCAGACAAATCACCCCGCCCCAGAGCTCTCCCAATTGGTCATATCTGCTCTCTGAATGAGCCTTTGTGGCTGAAACCCATCCTGATTGGTAGCGGGTGATAGGAGGAGTTCTTAGAGAGGTCGCATGACACCCCTTATTTCGGGTCATGTATCTATCTTGACGCTGGAAGTAATATCTCAGTGGGCGGGTCTTAGGGTGACCGGTGGGTGGGTTAACAGGTCAGGGGAAGGAGCCAATGTTTGACTGACTATAGGCCCCTTATACTAATCTCCATGTCTTCCCCCCTTTTGCAGGGAACAACAGTGAGGGATGAAATGATCACAATGTGTCCTCAGCAGGGGACAGTACAAACAACACACAGCAAAGTGGTTCGTAGAATCTCCCTGTGACACACATGAGCCTGGGTTACCACTGCTGAAATGGAAGCACTAATATCACATATCTTCAGTGAGAGTGTGAACATGGTAATGTATGTGTATCATGCGCTATAGGTGTGTCCAGCACAGCCCAGTCCTCAATTATGCAAAACGGTAAACATAGCCTTTGGCATGGTCTTGTTTGTTTCTGCAGCTTCCAATTTATTCTACAAGCAGCACCACCCTCCTTTCAGAGGGCCATATGCATGCTCTACTGTAATTCTGGAACTGCTGAGGTGGTAGTTAAACAGTACCTTTCTACTGTCCTAGTGGCCTGTGACAGGGTGGCAGAGGGTAATCCAGCAATCTTCACACCAGTAATCTATCTCCCTAGTGATCCTGGGAGTAAACTTTCCTTTATTTGTTAAGGTAAATAGAACTGAGTTCCTAGCATTTTGGACTTTTCCAGACTTCTCTTTTTTAAAGATGGGCACTGTATTTGCCTTTTTCCAATTGTCTGGGATCTTCTCTGATCACCATGAGTTTGCAAAGATAATGACCACTGACTCTGCAAGCACATTAGCCAACTCCCTCAGCACCCTTGGATGCATTGCATCCAGCCCCATGGACTTATGCATGTCCAGCTTTTCTAAATAGTCCTTAACCTGTTCTTTCACCACTGAGGGCTGCTCACCTCCTCCCCATACTGTGCTGCCCAGTGCAGCAGTCTGGGAGCTGACCTTGTCTGTGAAGACCAAGGCAAAAAAAGCATTGAGTACTTCAGCTTTTTCCACATCATCTGTCACTAGGTTGTCTCCTCCATTTAGGGGGGGGCTCTAGACATTTTGCCACTCCAAGCACGGAGGGTCCGCTGGTCCCACAGGACCAGCGGACCCTCCACAGACACGCCTGCAGGAAGTCCACCGAAGCCACGGGACCAGTGGACCCTCTGCAGGCAAACCGCTGAAGCCATTCTGCCTGCCGCCCTAGTGGCAACTGCAGCTTGCCACTGCAGGCACGCACTTAGAGCGCTGGTGCTTGGAGCTGCCCCTGTCTCCATTCAGTAAGGATCCCATACGTTCTCTGACCTTTTTCCTGTTGCTAACATCATAGGTACCAACTTTTCCCAGTGCCGGTGGGTGCTCGCTTGCCCCCGGCCCCGCCCCAACTACACCCTTGCCCCACCGTGACCCCATTCCAACCCCTTTCCCCAAGTCCCCACCCCAACTCTGCCCCCTCCTTGCCTCTATTGGACCCCTTCCTCAAATCCATGCCCAGGCCCTGCCTCTTCCCCAAGCACATCGGATTCTCCCTCCACCCCCCTTCCAGCCATGCAAAACAGCTGTTTTGCGGCACAAGCACCGGGAGCTAGGGGGGAAAAGCTGGAATGCAGTATTGTCAAGGGAAGAGACGGAGACAGAGCAAAGGCAGAGGCGAGCAGGGAGCTGTTTTTCCCCATGGTGCTCTAGTTCCGGAGCACCCACGGAGTCAGAACCTATGGCTAATATAGCTGTAGAAACCCTTCTTGTTACCCTTTGCATCCCTTGCTAGCTCCAAGTCTAACTGTGCTTTGGCATTTCTGATTAAACTCTTGCGTGCTCAGACAATATGTTTATTTTCCTCCCTAGGCTTCCACTTCTTGTAATCTTCCTTTTTTGTGTTTAAGCTCACTGAAGAATCCTCTGTTAAGCCAAGCTGGTCGCCTGGCATATTTGCTATTCTTTCTGAAAATTGGGATGGTTTGTTCCTGTGCCCTCAATAAGGCTTCTTTAAAATACAGCTAGCTCTCTTGGACTCCTTTCCCCCTCATATTAGCCTCCACGGGGATCCTGCTCATCAGTTCCCTTACAGAGTCAAAGTCTGCTTTTCTGAATTCCAGGGTCCATATTCTGCTGCTCTCCTTTCTTCCTTTTGTCAGAATTTTAGCATCTCCTAATTATTGTGTTCTTGACTTTTCATCTTTAATAATGTTCTTCTAACATACTTTACTTGTATGTAACATCTATATAAATGGGATATGCATCTGGCTGGATTAGGGTTTCTATAGTCACAATATTATGAAATTTTCTGAATATATTAAAACTGTGCTGTCTTAATGTACTTATGCATTCAGTATTGTTAGAATGAAGAAAACCTTTCTGCAATGCTATTGTTTAGATCTGACATACACAAGAAAACTCAAAAATATGAGTCCTGATGAGAACAAAGCAGATTTAGTCCAGACAGAATCCTCCTGTGGATTTTAAGATTTTGTTCTGGTTTTTAACAGCATAAGCATAAGAACTGTGCCTGTGTAAGAAATTGCGCAGAGCTCGTGTTTAGTGTTGCACCTATGTGAGAAACTGCCAGGTAATTGTGTTTGTGAGAAAAAGAAAAGATAAAATAACTTACAAGCTAGAAAAGACTGGTCTGAACTTACACTAACCCTCCACTGACAGGAAAAGAGAGCTAACACGGAAATGAGAGACTAATGCAAATGTATACAAAAAAAGATAACAAAAAGTTTTAAATAAGTTTCTGTAACAAAGGAAGGTTGAAGCGGTATGGTCTGGTGCTGGAGGAAACTGTTATGAGATCATTCCAGTGAGTTTGTGAGCTGCTGATATCAAGGATAGTGACTCTGGGAAATGTGCAGGTCATAGTGGATGGCTTTGCTGAAATGGGATTCCCTAACTGTAGTGGGGTGATAGATGGAACCCATATCCCTATCTTGGCTTCAGAGCACCAAGCCAGCGAGTACACAGACCGAAAGGGGTACTTTTCAATGCTGCTGCAAGCAGTGGAGGATCACAAGGGACGTATCGTCATGGCAAACGGTGGACTTAATCTCATGGCAAATGATGGAGGTCCCAGATGACTGGAAAAAGGCTAATGGCTAATAAACATTTAAATCTTTAAAAAAGAGAAGAAGGAGGATCTAGGTAACTACAGGTCAGTCAGCCTCACCTCACTCCCTGGAAAAATCGTGGACCAGGTCCTCAAGGAATCAATTCAGAAGCACATACAGGAGAGGAAAGTGATCAGGAACAGTCAGCATGGATTCACCAAGGGCAAGTCATACCTGACCAACCTAACTTGGCTTCTATGACAAGATAACTAGCTCTGTGGATGAGGAGAAAGCAGTAGATGTCTTATTCCTTGACTTTAGCAAAGCTTTTGATAATATCTCCCACAGTATTCTTGCCAGAAAGTTAAAGAAGTATGGGCTGGATGAATGGAATAAAAGTGGATAGAAAGCTGGCTAAGGGCTTGGGGAAAGCCAACAGATATGGAGGAGCATGTGGTTCGAACAGACACATTCCTAAGGGGAGGATCTATTAATGGAGATTCTCTATGTTCTAGTAAGGAGGAGAGGATGGAAGATGATAAGAGACAGGTAGGATCTGATGAGAAACAGTCAACTAAAAAAAAGTACCATTCTATTACATCATGTAAAGGCATACAGCTAAAAAGTGACAAGTTTTCGAAATGCTTATCTACAAATGCTAAAAGTCTAGTTCACTCATTTAATTATTTAGCGTGACATATTAAATGAGGCTATTGATATAATAGGCATCACAGAAACTTGGTGGAATGAGGATAATCAATGGGACACAGTAATACCAGAGTACAAATATATCAGAAGGACAGAACACGTCATGCTGGTGGGGGAGTAGCACTATATGTGAAAGAAACTGTAGAATCAAATGAAGTAAAAATCTTAAATGAACCAGACTGTACCATAGAATCTCTATGGATAGTAATTCCATGCTCTAATAATAAGAATATAGCAGTAGGGATATATGATCCAGCACCTGACCAGGATGGTGATAGTGACTGTGAAATGCTCAGGGAAATTAGAGAGACTATTAAAATAAAAAATTCAATATTAATGGGGGATTTCAACTATCCCCATATTGACTGGTTACATGTCACCTCAGGTTGGGATGGAGAGATATAGTTTTTTTGACACCTTAAATGATTACTTCTCGGAGCAGCTAGTCCTAGAACCCACAAGAGGAGAGATAATTCTTGATTTATTCCTAAGTGGAGCACAGGATCTGATCCAAGAAGTGAACATAGCTGGACCACTTGGTGATACTGACCATAAAATAATTAACTATAACACCCTTGTGGTGGGGAAAACACCACAGCAGCCCAACACTATAGCATTTAATTTCAGAAAGGGGACCTACGCAAAAATGAGGAAGTTAGTTAAACAGAAATTAAAAGGTATAGCACAAAAAGTAAAATCCCTCTAAGCTGTGTGGGAACTTTTTGAAGACACTATAATAGAGGCTCAATTTAAATGTATAACACCAATTAAAAAAACGTAATAAGAGAACCAAAAAAGTTTCACCGTGGCTAAGCACAAAGTAAAAGAAGCAGTGAGAGTCAAAAACAGCCTTCTTTAAAAAGTGGAAGTTAAATCCTAGTGAGGAAAATAGAAAGGAGCATAAACTCTGGCAAATGAAGTGTAAAATTATAATCAGTAATGTGTACCAGGGTGGTCCCCTGCTCCTGTCCTGAAAGGCTTGCAGAGGGCAGCCCAGGGGTAGGCCAAGGCAGCAGGTCCAAACCCAACCTTGCCACTGATGAGTAGGCTGATACTGCAGTCTGCCCCAGGGCATGGGGTTAGACAATGACTGGCAGTAGCCTTATATTGAGGCGAGGTGGGAATAGTCGGTGGGAGTTCCCTGGGGAGGGCAGATGCTGAGAGAAAGGGGTTACTGCCAGGGTTTACTGCCCCATGTAAAAGGGCTCCGGGTCTAAGGAGGGACATGGGGGCCAGAGGACAGGTGGATCACCAGCCTGCAGAGGGCGCTCTGGAGCTGAATCAAGCTAATTCCCAGAAGTCACCAGCAGGAGGCGCTGCAGGGGTGAGTCTGCTCATCTACAGAAGACCAAAAAAGAATTTGAAGAAGAGCAGGCTAAAGAATCAAAAAGTAATAGCAAAGAAAAAGTAAGTACATCAGAAGCAGGAAGTCTGCTAAACAACCAATAGGCCCACTGGAGGATCAAGATGCTAAAGGAGCGCTCAGGAACAATAAGGCCATTGTAGTGAAACTAACTGAATTCTTTGCATTGGTCTTCACAGCTGAGGATGTGAGGGAGATTCCCAAACCTGAGCCATTCTTTTTTAGGTGACAAATCTGAGGAACTGTACTAGAGCGAAAGCTGTACTAGACTGCGATCTCAATAGGGGAGGTTTTGGAACAAACTGATAAACTAAACAGTAATAAGTCACCAGAACCGGATGGTATTCCCCTGACTTCTGAAGGCACTCAAACGTGAAATTGCAGAACCACTAACTGTGGTCTATAACCTATCATTTAAATCAGCTTCTGTACCAAGTGACTGGAGGATAGCTAATGTTATGCCAATTTTTAAAAAGGTCTCCAGAGGTGAGCCTGGCAATTACAGGCCAATACACCTGACTTCAGTACCAGTCAAACTGGTTGAAAGTATAGTAAAGAATAAAATTATCAGATGCATTGATGAACATAATTAGTTGGGGGAGTCAACATGGCTTTTGTAAAGGGAAATCATGCCTCGCTAGTCTACTAGAATAGTGTGTGGGGTTCAACAACCATGTGGACAAGGGGGATCCAGTGGATATAGTGTGCTGATCAAAACTTCCGACCACTACCCTCTCCTACTTCTCCATGTGGGCACCAATGATACTGCCAAGAATAACCTTGAGCAGGTCACTGCAGACTATGTGGCTCTGGGAAGAAGGATAAAGGAGTTTGAGGTGCAAGTCATATTCTGATCCTGTTGAAGGAAAGGAACAGGAAGGGGCCGTTGAACTGCAGAAGTAAATGCATGGTTGTGCAGGTGGTGTCAGAGAGAAGGCTTTGAATTCTTCAACCATGGGATGTTTTTCCAAGAAGATGGTTTGCTAGGAAGAGATGGGATCCACCTAACGAAGAGAGGGAAGAACATCTCTGCAGGCAGACTTACTAACATAGTGAGGAGAATCCTGTAGTGAAAACAAATCTTTTATAAAGGGGGTCAAATAAGGTGTCTAAGACAAGGTTATGGTTGGCTCGTTATGATTATGCTGTCTATATGTGTGTATCATTTTTGTAGTTGAAGTTATGAATATTGGCTCATACTGTCTGTATTTCAAACTTATGCTATGGTTCTGGGTGACAAGTTGGTTTCAGCTCTGCCTAGTTTGCTTGATGGCCCATTAAGGATCATCAGCTATACAACTGACCCACTGAGAGAAGGCAGATACACCTTGTAACTCAGCAAAGTATGCAGGGACTTGCCCATGTGACTCCAGACTCCATTTTGCTGTAATTTTCCACAGTAAGGACAAAGAGGTGTTCTTACACCTGGAAAGACTGTAAAAGGCTGATGCCTCATCTCCGTCTTTTCTTCAGTCCTGCTTCTTACCTCTGGAGGGACTTTGCTACAAACAGAAGCTCTACACAGAGAACTGATGACCCGGCACAGCTGGGGATATACTCCAGAGACTTGATTTGAACCTGTAGTTTATTCTACCACTGCTACAAGCCTGAACCAAGAACTTTGCCATTACTGTATTAATTGATTCCATTTAACCAATTATTGTTCTCATCTATAGCCTTTTCCTTTTATGAATAAACCTTTTAGATTTTAGATTCTGAAGGATTGGCAACAGCGTGATTTGAGGATAAGATCTGATTTGTATATTGACCTCCATCCGGGGTATAGTCCTTGGGATTGAAAAAACCGTTTGTCTTTTACGAGGATATTGGTTTTCATAACCATTTGTCCCCATAATGAGTGGTACTGGTGGTGATACTGGGAAACTGGAGTGTCTAGGGGAAGTACTTGTGTGACTTGTGGTTAGCCAGTGGGGTGAGACCAAATTCCTCTTTGGCTGGTTTGGTTTACCTTAGAGGTGGAAACACCGCAGCCTTGGGCTGTAACTGCCCTGTTTTAAGCAATTTGTCCTAAATTAGCACTGTCAGTTGGGTCCTGCCAGAACCAGCATCATTACAGGGGTCCCGAGAGGAAACATAAGGAAGAGGGTGCAACAGAGAAGGTCTCCTGATTCATACTGAGAAAGCAGGTCAATCAGCTAATTATTTTATGTGCCTCTATATGAAGTCAAGAAGCCTGAGAAAAAAAGCAGGGAGAATTGGAAGTCCTGGCACAGCCAAGGAACTGTTATTGGAACAACAGAAACTTGGTGAGGTAAGTCACATGACGGGAGCACTGTCGTGGATGGGTATAAAGTGTTCAGGAAGGACAGGACAGGGAGAAAAGGTGGAGGAGTTGCACTGTATGTAAGAGAGCAGAATGATTACTCAGAGCTTCAGTATGAAATTAGAGAAAAGCCTGTTGACATCTTTGGGTTAAGTTTAGAGAGGCGAACAATAAGGGTGCTTTGTGGTGGGCACAGGGCTGGCTCCAAGCCCCAGAGGAGGAAGTACCTGCCTGGGGAGGCACAAGCTAAGGGGTGGCATTCTGTTGATTCTTGGGGCAGCACAGTCCATGCAGATTTTTTTTGGGGGGGGAGGGCAAAAAATGGTAGAGCCAGCCCTACACCCCGGTCCCCCTGCAGGACCATGGCAAGCCCCAGATCCTGCTTCCCCTTCCAGAGAGCGGCAAACCCCAGTCCTGCTACCCTGGCTAGAGCACTGGGTGGCGCATGGCAAGCGCCCCTCCCGCTCCCCCTCCATGAGCATGGCAAGCCCCTGGTCCTGCTCTCCTGGCTGAAGGGCCGGGTGCAGCGTGGCAAGCCCCTGTCCCTCTCTTCCAGCTGGAGCACTAGGTGGAGCGTGGCAATCCCCTGTCCTGCTCCCCCCAGCCGGAGTGCTGGGCAGAGTGTGGCAAGTCCCTGTTCCGCTTCCCCAGCCAGAGATAGAGGGCTGGATATAAATGTCCTGCAGGTTGAAAGCAGACTGCGACTCCTAGTTTGCCCATCCCTGCCCTAGACTCAGTACTGTGTTATCCCACTGATTGGCGGAGGCCCCAGTGCTAATCCCTCTGCGGGGCCGGGAGAGCAGTTTTTTACGCTACAAGTTGAACAAATTTTCATAGTGAGGATGCTTAAAGCTATTCCCATCTATTTAGTTGTTGTTACTACTTCAAGCCAGGGGTACAAGCCACATCCCCTGCATTCCTAATTCCAGCACCAATGAGCTGAGCCCTCTTGTAGGCACTTTTGCAGGCAGGGGACAGATTCCCAGGGGCTGCTAGATCTGATTCTCCTGGGGCCATTTGTGCAGACTCACTGTCCTACCTCTCCCGAGCAGGGCCCCCCAAGTCTCTCTTAGTCTGTCAGCAAAGCCTGGGGCTGCCATAGGAGCTAGTTCCAGCAGGAGAAAGCCTCAGTCCCAGTGAGCGCTCTGAAGTTAAGGACAGAGGAAGGGGCTGGGGCAGAGCAGCTAAAAGTAGTGGGTGCTGGGAAGAGGTGGGGCACAGGCATGGAGGAGTATATCAATATCTTCATCAACGACTTAGATGTTGACATAGAAAATAAGCTTATTAAGTTTGCAGATGATACCAAACTGGAAGGGATTGCAACTGCTTTGGAGGACAGGGTCATAATTCAAAATGATCTGGACAAATTGGAGAAATGGTCTGAGGTAAACAGGATGAAGTTTAATAAAGACAAATGCAAAGTGCTCCACTTAGGAAGGAACAATCAGTTTCACACATACAGAATGGGAAGAGACTGTCTAGGAAGGAGTATGGCAGAAAGAGATCTAGGGGTCATAGTGGACCACAAGCTAAATATGAGTCAACAGTGTGATACTGTTGCAAAAAAAGCAAACGTGATTCTGGGATGCATTAACAGGTGTGTTGTAAACAAGACACGAGAAGTCATTCTTCCGCTCTACTCTGCGCTGGTTAGGCCTCAACTGGAGTATTGTGTCCAGTTCTGGGCACCACATTTCAAGAAAGATGTGGAGAAATTGGAGAGGGTCCAGAGAAGAGCAACAAGAATGATTAAAGGTCTTGAGAACATGACCTATGAAGGAAGGCTGAAAGAATTGGGTTTATTTAGTTTGGAAAAGAGAAGACTGAGAGGGGACATGATAGCAGTTTTCAGGTATCTAAAAGGGTGTCATCAGGAAGAGGGAGAAAACTTGTTCACCTTAGCCTCTAAGGATAGAATAAGAAGCCATGGGCTTAAACTGCAGCAAGGGAGATTTAGGTTGGACATTAGGAAAAAGTTCCTAACTGTCAGGGTGATTAAACATTGGAATAAATTGCCTTGGGAGGTTGTGGAATCTCCATCTCTGGAGATATTTGGGAGTAGTTTAGATAAATGTCTGTCCAGGAAGGACTAGACAGTATTTGGTCCTGCTAAGAGGGGAGGGGACTGGACTGGATGACCTCTCGAGGTCCCTTCCAGACCTAGAGTCTATGAATCTATAAGTTGCAGATTTTGCTGCATTGTATCTCTGATTCTCAGATGTCACTTTAAAACCTTGGCTTTGGGGTGTTTGCGCACGTGTTTTATCTGCAGCATATCGTCCTTGTTTAGGTGGATAATTGGCACCCTGAGTCATTCACCCCTGTGGAGGGAACTGAGTTGCAGCAGCCTATGGGGTGGGAAGGACGACCCGTGCGGTCCCTTCTAACCCTATGGTTCTATGTCATTATCTGCCAGCAACTGGGCATGGAAGGAGAATAGAAGGAGAAAGATGTCCCAGGTTACCCTGTTCCACTGACTTCACCTTCTCTCCAGCAGTGCCCTAGCGATCAGCTGCCAGGCACAGTTCCCAGATCCCACTGCCACCTCCACCCCACAGCCAGCAATCCTTCTGCCTCCTTTCCCCCACCCCTTCTTCTTCTGTAAAAGAAGCACTACCCATACAAGTATCAGGCAAGAAAGACTCATAATTTTCTGTTATTTATTGACTATTGCTGCATAGTCCCTTCAGACTCCCCCCACTTTCCCTAGAATTGCTGAATATCCCTCTAACGTCACCTTAAATGTTGTTTTGCTTTTACATTAGCAGATATTTTGTTTTTCCCCCTTTCTCTCTAGTTATCCATGCTTGATTTTATTATCCCCTGAGATTGTCCTGTCTAATTATCTGCTATTACCATAAAATCTCCTCAAATGTTGCCCTTTGATCAAATTCTTGAAAAATTCCTTCCTGTAAAATCCTTGCAAATTTTGTCCCCTTTTCTCTTTAATCACCAAAACTGATATGAAATCCACTTAAGTTTTTACCCTTTACCTTAAATAATACTATTGGTGTAAAATTCCTCATACATATCCACTTTCCTGTAATTTTTGACAGTGGATCTTAAATTTCTCAGATTTGCATCCTTTTATTTTTAATCATTAAAAGCAGCTATTAAATTTCAGATTTTGCCATTTCCCATTTTTTTAAAAAATCCTTTCAGATTTTGAGCTGTTCCCTGTGTTTTTTTAGTTGCAACCCTTCTTTCCTGGAGGAAGTCCATGCTTATTAGGCCTTAGCTGGAGTATTATGTCCGGTTCTGGGTGTCATATTTCAGGAAAGATGTGTACAAATTGGCGAAAGTCCAGAGAAGAGCAACAAAAATAATTAAAGGTCTAGAAGATTGAAAAAATTGGGTGTGTTTAATCTGGAGAAGAGAAGACTGAGAGGGGACATGATAACAGTTTTCAAATATATAAAAAGTTGTTATAAAGAGGAGGGAGAAAAAATATTCTCCTTAACCTCTGAGGATAGGACAAGAAGCAATGCACTTAAATTGCAGCAAAGGCAGTTTAGGTTGGACTTTAGGAAAAACTTCCTGTCAGGATAGTTAAGCACTGGAATAAATTGCCCATGGAAGTTGTGGAATCTCTGTCATTGGAGGTTTATAAGAGCAGGTTAGACAAACACCTGTCAGGGATGGTCTAATATCTCATCCTGCTATGAGTGCAGGGGGCTGGGCTAGTGACCGCTCAAGGGCCCATCTGTTTCTATGAGTCGGGATATTGGGGTTGTGGGAGAGGGGAGGTTTCAAGCTCTGCCCCTGTGCCTCTCTTTTTCCTCACTAGTTTCTTTCCTGCAACAGGTAGGAGTGGGAGCTGCCATATGATGTGCCAAGACTTCTACCTCTGCTTTCCTTCCCTGTCAGCTTAGGACTTCAGTGCCCTGCCTGGTTTGAGCCAGACCCACAACCCTGCTGCAAACCCTGAACCACGTCCCCTAACAGCTGTAGGCTTAACCTGAAAGTAGCTTACAGAAGTGTTCTTATCTTTAACACTCAGATGCCCAACTTCCAGTGGGTCTAAACCCAAATAAATCCCTTTTACCCTTTATAAAGCTTATACAGGGTAAACATAAATTGTTTGCCCTGTATAACACTGATAAAGAGAGATGTACAGCTGTTTGCCCTTCCACCCCAGGTATTAATACATACTCTGGGTTAATTAATAAGTATAAAGTGATTTTATTAAATACAGAAAGTATAATTTAAGTGGCTCCAAGTAGTAACAGACAGAACAAAGTGAATTACCAACAAAAAAAATAAAACACGCAAGTCTATGTCCATTACAGTAAGAAACTGAATACAGCTAAGATCTCACCAGTTCCAGTAAGCTTCCTTTTACAGACTAGTCTCCTGCTAGTTTGGGTCCAGAAACCCCCTGTAATTATTGTCCTTTGTTCAAGTTTCTTTCAGGTATCTTTGGGGGGTAGAGAGGTTCTCTTTTTACTCAGCTGAAGACAAAATGGAGGGGACTCCCAAGGGCTTAAATCAACGTTCTTTTGTGGGTGGAGACCCCCTCCTCTCTCCTATGCAAAGTCCAGGTAGAGAATGGAGCTCTGGAGTCACCTGGGCATGTATGCATGACATAGTTTTTACAGGCAGAAGCCATTGCCCCTATGGTTTCCTGAATGTCTCCAGAAAGACGTCTTATGTGGATTGGAGCATTCCAAGATGCATTGTTCCTTAAGTGCTTCTTGATTGGGCACTTAACTTTGCAAATTCTTTTCTCCAGGAAGTGACCAAATGCTCTACTAAGGTTATTTAAAAATCAAGCCAATACACAGCCAATATTTATCACTTCGAATGCAAAAATTATACATGCATACAAATAGTATTAATAGATTCAGTAGATCATGACCTTCACATAGATATGTGACAAGGCGTATGTATCATAGAACATATTCCAGTTATGTCATATATACTTATAAGCATATTTCCATAAAGCCTTATTGGGGGTGCCATCATTGGGGGTTTCAAGCTCTGCCTCATGCCTCTCTTTTTCCTCACTAGGTTTTCTCTTCCACCAGGTAGCTGTCTTTGTGAGCCTGGCTTGCTCGGTTGGCAGAGCTTCAGACTTTTAATCTGAAAGTCCACTGTTCAAACCCCTAATCAATAAGGCTGTGTTTTAGTCACGGGTATTTTTGGTAAAAGTCATGGACGGGTGCATGGGCATGGGCTGTGCTGCTCCCACCACAAGCGCTGGCTACTGCAGGTCCCTTTGGCTGGAAACTGCAGCCAATGAGAGGTGTGGAGGCGTTGTCTGCAGGCAGTATACAGTGCGAAGACCCTTCTCCTCTCTGCCACCTAGGAGCTGCAGGTGGCCATGCCAGTAGGAGCCAAGGAGCCCCCCCACTCCCCCCTGAAGTAAGCATCCCCCTGCACTCCCCATCTCCCTGCTCTTGGTCCTGAGCCCCCTTCTACACACTTCAAACTGCTGCTGCTGGCCCAGGGGCTGCCTGACTCGGTCAGCCACTGAGACAGCACCAGCCACTGCAGAAGTGACGGAGGTCACGGAAAGTCACAGAATCTGTGACTTTCCTTGACCTCCATGATAGGCTCACAGCCTTACTGATCAGGCAGGGATCCTTTCTCTCTCGTGCATGCCCCAGGACGTTCAAAAGGCCTCTTTTCAGAGGCATCCTTGATGTTACTCTTTCTCTTCAGTATGTGGCCTTCCTGAGAAAAGGCCCTTTAGTACTTAGCACTGTAGGCACAGTTTTCTGTCCTTGCAATCTGGAGGGGAAAAGAGCTTTTGCTCTCATAAAAAGCACTGAGTGTTGCTGTCTCTCTTAGGTGGTTGCTTTCACTGTTGATGGTAGTGTGACCTGTATCTCTGCTTCCATCTTTAAGTGAATTTGCTGACTTGGATTTCCTTTCTGAGGCAGGATGTGTAGAATATTTGGCACATTTGCACCTTGAGTGCTCTCTCCTGCAGCAGTGCAAGGCTCTACACCGGGGGTTGGCAACCTTTCAGAAGTGATGTGCCAAGTCTTCATTTATTCACTCTAATTTAAGGTTTTGCATGCCAGTAATACATTTTAATGTTTTTAAAAGGTCTCTTTCTATGTCTATAATATATAACTAAACTAATGTTGTATGTAAAGTAAATAAGGTTTTTAAAATGTTTAAAAAGCTTCATTTAAAATTAAATTAAAATGCAGAGCCCCTAGACCAGTGGCCACAACCCGGGCAGTGATACTGCTGCTGAAAATCAGCTCGCGTGCCACCTTTGGCATGCGTGTCATAGATTGCCTACCCCTGCTCTACACAAAGTGTGAAAAAAAAATCCACCTTCAGTTTTTATTGTTCACCCAGGGCCTTATGTGCCTTGGAGGGAGCAGCTTTTAGCATTAGGCTGAACCTCTCCCCCACCCCCACAATTCTGGTTACTACAGCTGTTGGGGCTAGTTCCTGTTGCTGGAGGCAAGTGGGAAGTGCGCTACTGTAACCCACGCACCACCTGGGTGTGGTGTTCTGTTCCATCTAGTGGCACCAAGACCATTTAGAGAGTGATTAATGAATCTATTTCACAACATTAGCTTTGACCTATGTGGCTTTTAGCTCATGCAATAGAGGCTCATGCATTAGTTTCAGAGGTCCCAGATTCAATCTCAACTGCCAATGACCGGGATCTGTTGGTGATACACTACTGGAGGATTAGGCCACCAAGAGAAGGAGCTTTCTCCTTCCATTCAAATCTCTTCAGACCAGCTCTACAGTCTCAGCTTGCCCTGACCAGGGTTGCCAGATGACAGGCTAAGCCTGGATAGGACAGTAAATGCCTAGCAAGGTCCACCCACTCATAACGCCCCCCAGTTCAGTGATCCCTCCCTCAGCCACGCAGCCCTCACACACACTGTCAAAAAGCCTGCATTGGGGAGTTTATTTTCCCTTGTACTGCCTTGAGTGCTACAGGATTCAACTGGTCCTTAGATTGCTGCCCACCTCAACTGCTCTCCTGTGAGAACCAGAGGTTAAATTATGAGGGAGCCAATGGGGCTCTGTGGTGGAGGGCTGATTTCCACCCAGATTCTCTATAGTTCCAGGTCATGGTGCTCAGTGAAAAAAACGGTTACTCACCTTTGTAACTGTTGTTCTTTGAGATGTGTTGCTCATATCCATTCCAAGTAGGTGTGCGCGCGCCGCGTGCATGTTCGTCGGTAGAATTTTCCCCTAGCAACACCCGGTGGGTTGGCAGGCGCCCCCTGGCGTGGTGCCTTTGCGGCAATATATACCCCTGCCAATCCGTCTGACTCCTCAGTTTCTCTTGCCGGCTACTTCGCAGCGGGGAAGGGGGCGGGTGTGATGGATATGAGCAACACATCTTGAAGAACAACAGTTACAAAGGTTGAGTAACCGTCTTTTCTTCTTCGAGTGCTGCTCATAACATTCCAAGTAGGTGAATCCAAGCCTTACCTAGGCGGTGGGGTTGGGTTGTGAGACTGTCGAATGCAAAACAGCCAAGGCCAGAGACTGCATCGTCCCTGGACTGTTGTACCAAGGCGTAATGGGCAGAGAAGTGCACCGAGGACCACGTAGCTGCACGGCATATGTCATGGATAGGGACACGGAAGGCAATCGAGGAGGCCTGAGCTCTCGTGGAATGTGCAGTCACTCGGCCTGGAGAGGCGTGAGCTAACTCGTAGCACGTCCTAATGCAGGCCATAACCCAGGACGAGATTGTTTGAGACGAGACAGGGCGACCTTTCATCCTGTCTGCCACGGCAACAAAAAGTTGGGACGTCTTACGGAAAGGTCGGGTGCGGTCGATGTAGAACACCAGCGCTCTACGAACATCGAGTGAGTGTAGGCTCTGCTCTCTACAGGATGCGTGAGGTTTAGGATAAAAGACCGGGAGGAATATGTCTTGGTTAAGGTGAAAGGAAGAGACCACCTTGGGAAGGAAGGCTGGATGCGGGCGCAGCTGCACCTTGTCCTTGTGGAATATTGTGTAAGGTGGGTCCGCCACAAGAGCGCGAAGCTTCAAGACTCTCCTGGCCGATGTAATGGCCACAAGGAATGCCACCTTCCACGATAGATACAGGAGAAAGCAGGTTGCCAAGGGTTCGAAGGGAGGGGCCAATAGCCTTGAGAGAACCAGATTGAGGTCCCAGGAGAGGGCGGGGTGGTGGACCTGGGGGAACAGGTGCTCCAGGCCCTTGAGGAACCTCGAGACCATCGGGTGAGAGAAGACAGAGGAAGGGCCTTCTCCTGGATGGAACGTCGAAATGGCAGCTAGGTGCACGCGCAAGGAGGAGAGTGCGAGGCCCTGTTGTTTGAGGTGCCATAGATATTCCAAGATAACTTGGATGGGAGCCTGTGTAGGTGTTACTTGTTGTGTCTGACATCAGCAGGAGAACCTCTTCCACTTCGCCACGTAGGTAGCTCTGGTTGCAGGTTTCCTGCTTCCCAGGAGCACCTGCTGCACTGGGGTAGAACAGCGCAGCTCTGAGCACCTCAACCAGCCAGGAACCACGTCGTCAGGTGGAGGGATTGGAGATCGGGATGGAGAAGCCTGCCGTGGTCCTGGGATATCAGGTCCTGATGGATCGGCAGGAGAACCGGAGTGGCTATTGATAGGTCCAGCAACGTGGTGTACCAGTGCTGGCGAGGCCACGCCGGGGCGATGAGAATTATTCGAGCCTTGTCCCTGCGCAGCTTCACCAGGACTTTGTGCACTAGCGGAAATGGTGGGAAGGCATATAGGAGGTGGGTCGACCAGGACAGGAGGAATGCGTCCGAGATCGAACTGCGGGAGAGACCGTGAAAGGAGCAGAACCTGGGGCACTTCCGGTTGCTGCGTGAGGCGAAGAGGTCGATCTGGGGAAACCCCCACCTCCGGAAGAAAGAATGGACTATGTCCGGACGGAGGGACCACTCGTGGGCCAGAAAGGACCTGCTGAGGTGGTCCGCTAACTCGTTCTGGACTCCTGGAAGGAAGGAGGCCACCAGATCCATGGAGTGGGCTATACAAAATTCCCATAGCCTGATCGCCTCTGAAAGAGGAGAGAGCGGTCCTCGTGCTTGTTTATATATGCATCGCGGTGGTGTTGTCCGTGAGCACTAAGAATCAATGTCCTCAGCAGGTGGACGAATAAAGGCCTGACAGGCGAGGCGGGACCGTCGCGCTCCCGGACGTTTATATGGCAGCGACAGCTCTGAGTGGACGCAGTAGGCTTGTGTCCGACGAGACCCTGTGAGCTCCCGCCAGAGAGGATGGGCGTCCGTTGTAAGATATGATGGTTGCCCTGGGTGGAAAGGCAGGCCGCAACACGGGAGGGGTCTTGCCACACGGAGGGAGTACAATAACGCTCTCTGGGAGTGTGACGACGACGTCCATGCTGTCCCTCGCGTGGACGGTAACCGGAGGCTAACCAGTCTGCAGGGGCGAAGGGCGGAGCTTGGCGTCTTACGGTGACAAACGGTGCAGGCCGCATGTGGAACTGAGGAGGCTGAGACAGACCCGGCCAGTCATGGGAAGCGAGTAGGCTGTCCTATGACGGAGACTATTGCTGGAACAGCTGGTGAGCGAGCTGTAGCGAGCGTGGAGTCAAGACAGGCAATCGAAACTTCTAATTCCTCCTGAGCTGGAACGAGGATGGACTCATCAGAAATTTATAGGAGGCCCAAGATTCGACAGGTCCTGATAACTCGCTATAAGTTGCGCGGCGACCTGAGCCTCTGAGGACCTCGAACAAGCCAGTCGTCTAGGTAAGGGGAGACACATATGCCTTGCGACGGAGGAAGCGGCCACTACTGCCACTACATTTTGTAAACCCCTCAGCGCCAGAAGAAAGGCCGAAGGGCAGGACCGTGAATTGGAAGTGTGTCCCGTACCACAAAGCGTAGATAGCGTCTGTGGTGGTGGGTAAATTGAAACATGAAGTACGCAGTCTTCATGTTGAGAGCAAGCAAACAGTCTCCCGGATCCAGGGACGGGAATAATGACCCCAAAGACACCATGTGGAACTTCAACTTCTTTATGAAAGGCGTGAGTCGCGAGGTCACAGGATGGGTCGGGAGACCTCCTTTCGGACTTGGGATTAAAAAATAGCGGGAGTAAAACCTCTGCCTGAGATCTCGAGGTACCTCCTCTATGGCTCCGATTTCGAGAAGCGTGTGGCCGCTCCTGGCAGAGGAGATGCTCGTGAGAGGGATCCCGAAGAGGGACCGGGGAGGCGGCAAAACAACTGAAGATGGTAGCCAAACTCCACCATGCGTAAAACAACAATCCAGTTAGTCGGGTCCACGCCGGGAGGAAGGGAGAAAGGCGGTTGGAAAACAGGAAAGGAGTCCGGGGAAGGACTGGTGCTCTGCTCTCGATCGCACCTTCAAAAGTTTTGTTTCGGTCCCGACGGTGGTTTGGTGGAACCATTATTTTGTCCCCCCTGGGAACCAGACTGACGTCTCCGGTTTACTCGGCCCCGCCGTCTGTTAAAGTCCTGACGAGGGTGTGGTGGGAGGTAGGGGCGCTGAGGTTGTGCCCGAAAAGACCTCCGCTGGGTCTGCAGTGTGTGCATGCCCAGGGAGCGCATTATGATGCGATTGTCCTTAAGGCTTTGTAGCCGTGGGTCCGTCTTATTAGAGAAGAGGTCCTGCCCTTCAAACGGGAGGTCTTGAATCGTATGTTGCAGCTCCGGAGGTAAGCCGGAGACCTGCAACCACGAAATCCTCTTCATTGTGACCCCCGACGTGACAGTCCTAGCCGCCGAGTCTGCGGCATCGAGCGCGGCCTGCAAGGAGGTTCTGGAGATCTTTTTTCCCTCCTCCAGGAGGCTCTTGAACTCGGGGCAGGAGTCTACCGGGACCAGCTCAGTAAATTTGTCGATGGACTGCCAGGTATTAAAATTGTACCTACTGAGCAGCACTTGTTGGTTTGCCACATGCAACTGTAGACCCCCTGCGGAGTATACCTTGCGTCCCAGCAGGTCCATACGCTTAGCCTCCCGTGATTTTGGGGCGGGGGCTGGCTGGCCATGGCGCTCCCTCTCGTTTACAGATTGTACGACCAGAGAGCATGGAGGAGGATGGGTGTACAGGTAGTCATACCTTTTAGAGGGTACCATATACTTCCTCTCCACGCCTCTGGCCGTCGGAGGGATGGACGCCGGAGACTGCCAAATAGAGTCCGCCTTCACTTGAATCGAGCAGATAAAGGGCAGGGCTACCCTCGTCGGGGCATCGGAGGACAGAATGTCCACGACAGGGTCCTCAACTTCGGGAACCTCCTCCGCCTGGAGGTTGATGCTCAACGCGACGCGGCGGAGCAGGTCCTGATGGATCCGAAGGTCGATGGGGGGCGGGCCAGAAATTGAAGTGCCCGCCACCGCCTCATCCGGCGAGGAGGAGGAGGAGGAGAGACCAGGGACCGCAGGCTCCTCATGAGGTTCTTGCTTCAGAGGGGGGGCCGATTCTGGGGCGGCCTCTGGGTCCTGGGTCACGGTGGAAATGCCGTCCTCCGGAGGAGGGCGACTGATGGTGGCCTGTGGTACCCGACGGGCGGAAACCGCAGATCTCGACGCCGAGATGGGATCGCCTTGGGCTTGATGGTACGCACAAGGCGTCCAGAAGGACCATTGCGGAGGTTGTTCCAGACCCTGGTCCACATCGCCGTAGAGGGCGCTGTCTGGGCGGGAGGAACCCGAGGGGTGTCTCAACGGCCAAGGCGGAGCGGATAGCCTGTGAGACTGGTGCCGGACATCACTCCACGTGGGAGAACAGTACCGGGAATCGTACCGGTGCCGAGATCGGGAACGGGACCTACGACCAGCACGGTGCCGGGAGGTCGACCAGGATCGGGTGTAGCGACGGTAGGATGGGCTCCGTCGAGAGCGGTGCTGGGAGGTAGACCGTTGTACTGAATGTCGGTCCAGGGACCGGGACCTGGACCGGTGCCGCGAGTACGACCGGTGCCGAGAGTGGGATCGGTGCCGGGACTGCGAGCGGCGTCATGAAGGTGAACGGCGGTGCGAGCGGGAGTGGTGCCAAGATCTTGACTGCTACCGGTGCCTGTCCGCTGCTCCTAGAGATAATGGTCGGAGCATAGCCGGCTTCCCTGTTGATGGAAGGACCCGCACCGGCGGTGCCGGGGGTTGAGGCAGGGAAGGCTCAGTTAGGGCTATTAGTTCCCTTGCCATTGCAAAAGTCTCCGGCGTAGTGGGAACAGCGAGCTCGACCAAGGCATGCGCCGGGGAGCTGTCATGCACTGGACTCAATGGCTCTTGCCTGGCCAGAGTCAATGGTGCTGGGATAACCGGTGCTGCGGCAGATGGCGGTGCCTGCCAGCACGGTTTCCCATGCTCAAACTGCGGTGCCGGAACTGCAGCCGCAGGAGCCTTCGCCTTCTTCGTTTTAGGTGAAAGGGAGCGGTGCCAGGCTGGCTTCTGCGCTGGAGACTGTTGGTGCCGTGGTGTTCTGGTGGTACCGGCTGTCTCCGGTGCCGAGGAAGAACTTCTGGCCGGTGCGGAGTGCGGTGCGCTCGGTGCCGGAACTGCAGGGGTCAGGGCGGCCTCCATAAGGAGCTGCTTCAAACGGGAGTCCCGCTCCTTTTTTGTCCTTGGCTTAAAGGACTTGCAGATTCGGCACTTGTCCGTAAGATGGGATTCCCCCAGGCACTTCAGGCAACGATCATGGGGGTCTCCCACTGGCATCGGCCGACGGCAGGCCAAGCACTGCTTGAAACCGGGAGAGCCAGGCATGAGCCCGGATCCCGGGAGGGGCGAGGAGGATTAGACCTCAGCCCTCAAACTATATACAAAACTATACTAACAACTATACTAATAAGTACTAAGATCAACACTAAACTACAACTATAACTATGAACTAGAGATAAGAACGGGTGGAAAAGCTAGGGAGGTGGAGGTCAGCTAAGCCGCACTCCACTGTTCCAACGACCGACATGGGCGGTAAGAAGGAACTGAGGAGTGGCCGGGTCAGCAGGGGTATATATGCGGTGCCGCAAAGGTGCCACTCCAGGGGGCACCTGCCGACCCACCGGGTGTTGCTAGGGGAAAATTCTTCCGACAAACGTGCACGCGGTGCGCGCGCACACCTACTTGGAATGGATATGAGCAAGCACTTGAAGAAGATGTCTCTCGCTAAGGCAAAACTACAGTAAACACTACTCAGTTAGCTAAGGGAGAAACAATACTGTTATCACGTTTGGGTCAAATCAATGAGTTAACAATAATATTGTATTGGAACCAGGTCACCAGCTTAAGCAAATCATCAGATCAATACAGCAGAAACTCAACTCTTATAAATCCCAAAACAGAGAATTGAAACCATCCAGTACAATTCAGACTGAGCTAACTGAATATTTCAGTACTGAAAACAAATTATTGCTTACTTTTTAAGCCACAACCTCAGAGCCAATTGAAGCTGCCACCTCACCACAACCACAAGATCTTTTTGAGACAGTTATAAGCAGTAGCTTAAAAAGGTCTCAATGAATCAATTATATCCAATGGCTTAGTTTCTTTGAACCCTTTCACAAATGAGGAATGTGCAATTAATGACTTAATAGAGCAGCAATTTAGGGATATTTGGAGTTGAGGAACTACTCTTTCTAGTATCTTCCCCAAGTCTTTTTCTCTCTTTCACCCATCAACACACACACAATCACCCCCCACTATACTAGAAAATCTGTGCTATTAATGAAGACAAAGTATAAAAAAAGGAACCACAGTTTTCTAAATTGACAAGAGGTTGAAATTTTGCAGCCCTCTCACACTTTGGATTCAAGTGGCGTAGGAGCTGTAGCTGCAACCAAGGAAACAAGTGATTGTATAGCTGGCCTGGCATGTCAGGGTAGCACCTTTTATCAGGTACACAGAAACTAGTGGAGGCGGGGCCGATGCTACAATTTAGGCCAACTAGGCGGTTGCCTAGGGCGCCAAGATTTGGGGGTGCCAAAAAGCGGCACATCCAATTTTTTTTTAAAGCATTTCAGCTGCCATTGTGCTGGAAGTGAGAGGGAGTCTGAGCTGTCCCAGTTCCCCCAGGACAGCACACTGCCACAAAGAGGCAGCCCAGGTGTTCCTCTGGGTCAGCGCATCACTGCCGGAAGCCAGCCCAGAGGTTCCCCTGGCTCAGTGTGCCACCAGCAGCCCAGGGGTTTGGGCTGCCGGCAGTGCGCTGACCCAGGGAAACGCCTGGGCTGCCTGCCGATGGCTCAGACTTGCTCTCCCTCCCAGCGCAGCGGCTGCTCATCCCATGATTCTTCTCATTGCTGGCAGTGGCACCAGTGGCTGGGCAGAGCTCCACAGCTCTGCTTAGCGCACATGGCATGAGCCTGGCAACGGGCGTGACAGCAGGGTGGGGAGGTGCCATGGGGGGTGTCTCAGGGCAGGGGAGGCGCTGCCATGGGGGGCACCTCAGAGCGGAGATACAGGAGGACTGGGGGCGGGGGGCACATCTGCCCCTAGTTTAGGCTGTTGTTGATGTCATGACTTCCTTCCCCAAGGGGATCAGTCTCCCTTGGAAGACTTGATGCCCTGAAAGGCAAAGTACATCCACCTTTACCATGATCTTAAAGGTTCTCAGTTCCGCCTTACCATGCCTTCCTCAAGGTCTCCCTTTAAATTAAGTGTGAAGTACACCTTGGAAACAGACAACACATCCCTATCTCAGTTGATGTGTGGCTGACTTTTGGCCAATGTCAGCTTGGAAAAGTGCTGCTTAACCCATCAGCTTCCTTAAAAATATCTGCTGTTGCAAACCACTCACAGTGTGTATGTATGAACCCCAAAGATCTCAAATATGAAAGAAAAACAAGGCCAGTTTTGAGGAAGTTCTCATAACCTGGCCTAAAGGGTAAATGGCCATGCTCTTAACAGAAGGTGTCCTTAAAAAGAGAAGAAGCCATACAATTCATTATTTGGAAAAAATTAACAGAAAAGCTGCCATCATT
Organism: Chelonoidis abingdonii; assembly: GCF_003597395.2. Classification (NCBI taxonomy): domain Eukaryota; kingdom Metazoa; phylum Chordata; order Testudines; family Testudinidae; genus Chelonoidis; species Chelonoidis abingdonii. The sequence continues at coordinate 70,512,343 of NC_133775.1, read as the reverse complement.
CATATATCACCATCTTCAACTGAGACATCTCCTGAGATCAGTGACATCTTTGCTTTGTAAACAGAAGAACTGGGAAACTCAGTGATCTTTACAGACGGACTGCATAAAAAGTTATACAAATTGTCTCTTTAAGTAGTTTTCCTCTTAACAGCAATGTACCTTATAGTTTATTGGAATTAATTCCATTGGAAATCACAGAACATAGAATATCAAGGTTGGAAGGGAGCTCAGGAGGTCATCTAGTCCAACCCCCTGCTTAAACAGACCAATCCCCAGCTAAATCATCCCAGCTAGGGCTTTGTCAAGCTGGGCCTCAAAAACTTTTACAGGAGATTCCACTATCTCCCTAGGTAAGCCATTCCAGTGCTTCATCATCCTCCTAGTGAAAAACTTTTTCCTAATACCAACCTAAACCTCTCCCACTGCAACTTGAGACCATTACTCCTTGTTCTGTCATCTGCTATCACTGAGAACAGTCTAGACTGACCAAGGGAAGGTCATACCTGAGCAACCTGATTGCCTTCTATGATGAGTTAACCGGCTCTGTGGATATGGGGAAAGCAGTGGATGTGATATATCTTGACTTTAGCAAAGCTTTTGATACAGTCTTCCACAGTATTCTTGCCAGCAAGTTAAAGAAGTGTGGATTGGATGAATAGACTATAAGGTGGATAGAAAGCTGGCTAGATTGTTGGGCTCAACGGATAGTGATCAACAGCTCAATGTCTAGTTGGCAGCCGGTATCAAGCGGAGCACCCCAGGGGTCGGTCCTAGGGTTGTTTTTTTTCAACATCTTTATTAATGATCTGGATGATGGGATGAATTGCACCCTCAGCAAGTTCGCAGACAACACTAAGCTGGTGGGAGAGGTAGATATGCTGGAGGGTAGGGATAGGATCCAGAGTGACCTAGACAAATTGGAGGATTGGGCGAAAAGAAATCTGATGAGGTTTGTTAAGGTGTCACCCCCCACTCTGAACTTTAGGGTACAGATGTGGGGACCTGCATGAAATAACGCCCTAAGCTTATTTACCAGCTTAGATCTAGTAGCTGCTACCACCAAATACTTTAAACAAATGTTTATGGGAGAGTGATTTGCAAATTCTGTCTTCCCCCCAAATATTTCCCCAGTGTTTATCCCCTCTTCCTGCCAGGACTGAGACTGACTCACCTCCCACCAATTCCTGGTGAGCCCAGATCCAAAAACCCCTTGGATCTTAAAACAAGGAAAAATAAATCAGATTCTTAAAATAAGACTTTTAATTAAAGAAAAAGATGAAAGGAATACCTCTGTGAAATTAGCATGCAACCTACTCTCACAGACAACAGATTCAAAACACAGAGGATGTCCCTCTCGGCAAAACCTTAAAGTTACACAAAATAAACCCGATTTGAGTCTCCCTCTTATGCAAAGGAAGTCACAAAAGAAAATAAAAATAATCTAATACATTCCTTCTCTAAATACTTACTACTTTTAAGAAATGTAAAGAAATTTTTAGATGGATGATTTCTGGATCCTTCACTGCAGCACAAACTTACTGAAAAGACAAAGGACTTTTTTCCCTCCTTCCTCTTTGAAAAACATCTTGTCCCCATATTGGTTCGACTGCTCAGGTGTCAGCTAGCCTATTTGAACTTCTTAACCCTTTACAGGTAAAAGAGGAATTAACTCTTAACTGTCTGTTTCTGACAAGGTTCAACAAGGACAAGTGTAGAGTCCTGCACTTAGGAAGGAAGAATCCCATGCACTGCTACAGACTGGGGACTGACTAGCTAAGCATCAGTTCTGCAGAAAAGGACCTGGGCATTCCAGTGGATGAGACGCTGGATAAGAGTCAGTAGTGTGCCCTTGTTGCCAAGAAGGTCAACAGCATGTTGGGCTGTATCAGTAGGAGCATTGGCAGTAGATCCAGGGAAGTTATTTTTCCCTTCTATTTGACACTGATGGGGCCACACCTGGAGTACTGTGTCCAGTTTTGGTCCCCCCAGTACAGAAGGGATGTGGACAAATTGGAGAGAGTCCAGTGGAAGGCAAGGCAAATGATTAGAGGGCTGGGGCACATGACTTATGAGGAGAGGCCAAGGGAACTGAGGCTATTTAGTCTGCAGAAGAGAAGAGTGATGGGGATTTTATAGAATATTAGGGTTAAGGGTTAAAAAGGAACCTCAGGAGGTCATCCAGTCCAAACCCCTGCTCAAGCAGGAGCATTACCCAGGCAGATTTTTACCCCAGCTTCCTAAGTGGCCCCCTCAGGATTGAATTTATAACCCTGAGTTTAGCAGGTGTGGGGAGAGGGGCAAGCTCCAGTAATTGCTAATATGGCATAAGGTCAAAAGTTTAGTTCTCAGGCCTGCACTACCCCACGAATGAACTAGGGATGATCAATAGGTTGTTTTCCAATTAGAATAGGTACATGGAATCGCTTAATCATCTTCCTTTGTTCTTTTGTTTATGGGTGTAGCAGGTCAGAGCATTATTAATCAAAAGGAGGGATAAATGTTTAAGTAAAGGATATAGTTAATATAAAGATCCTGTTGTTAATGAACTGTAAATAATGAATGATGGTACTATGAACACGGTGTAAACAAGTAGGGTATAAAAGAGACAAGGCAACGAATAAGTGTCTCGGGGCATGATTTGAGAGTTGCATCTCCGTGCACCTTTATTTGATCAATAAACTGTTTCTCCACTCGGTGTGGTTATTTGGGGACAAGCACACCGGCCACGAAACCGAACCCTTAGCTGTTGCCCTGCACAGTTTTGGCGAGCCAGCAGGAGTCTGAGGCTGAAAATTAAGCCTTGCCGCGGACCCTCTTCGGTGGCCGACGCTTGGGAGTTGCTGATGCCAAGCGCGCACTGGTGATTTCATCGGCCTCAGCAAAGTCTGTACGATCGCCCTAAGAGGCACAACGGTGCAACGCCCCAAAAGGTGGAGAGCTCGAGCCCAGCGACGTGAGGAACCGGTCTCGTGGGTAAGTAGGTTTGGTTTAAGAGGTTTAATCTGCTACCTGTTAGGACCTGGGACGCCAGGATCTCCCTGTCAGGAATGGGACAGGAGCAGTCCTCAAAGGACAAGGCCAGCGTGCACGCCTTGGAATGTGTTTTGGTTATTGGAAAATCTTTGGGTATGCCCCCTAACTAAGGATAAATGAAAAAATATTGTACCATAGACTGGCCTCTGTATCAGTGAGGATCAGGAACGGTGGCCACCGGAAGGATCAACTAACTATAACACTATCTTCAACTCCTCCGTTTTGTCAGCGAACAGGTAGCTTCTGAAGCTGTTTGTATGGAGAGCTTTTGTAAAAAAAAATAAAAATAAAAAAAAAAAAATCCCCACTGTGGCTCCTGTTCTTCCCCTGTCTGGCGGAGTGCAAGGATTCAAAAGCAGGTAGGATAGTGCAGGACAGGGAGGGACCTGTCTAGAAAGGGGAGACCCTATGTCCTAGTGCACTCTCTCTCGTGTAGCTAAAAAGCAAGATCAAGATGCAGAATGGTCGGGGAGCCAGTGTGAGTGACTGTTACCGGAAGACGCCCAGAGTACCTGTGAAGCGAAAGCTCCGTGACAGGAATACTCTAACAAGCCATGGTAACTAGTGATCTTTAGGAGGTCCGACCCATGGGGCTGACTTGGCTGGCATTGTCCGGTGAGGAAGCTACCTAGGTCTAGGAGTGTGTGTACCCATCTTCCCTTCCCCTTTCCTTTCCAGCGGGCTACTGACAGTCTGATCATCTCACTGGATGCAATTAGAGAAGCGCTCCGTCTCCCAGAGACTAGCCGACGCTCTTTGCTGAAGGGAGGTGTAGGAGGGTTGTGGCCATCCTCGTTAGCCTCTCCTGTGTGAGTACCCTGTAGGTAAAATCCTTAGTTTATGAGCCGCTAGCGCGGACAGGGCACCCTCCCTGTGTGTGTGTAAGTGGAAAATGGTGGGAGACAGTCTAAACATTCCACCTCACCCCTGAGACTACCCTAGCATTTTACTGTACGTACATTATGTTTTCAACGACCTACAGGTATTTTAGAGAATTGAACTTTACACGCGTGAAATCAATCTAAACAATGGCCCACTAGAAGCGTACTTCAATCTAGATAAGATCAACATCTAAGAGGGAGTGTTTATATCACCCAAAAATAACCCTGATACAGTGTGAGCAAATTTGTCTATTGGGAAAGGAACGGGTTAATTTGAAATTCACGCTTGGCCACGGATAAAAAGAAGTTGCTCTGTGTGTCAAGGTCAAAATCAACCAGACTATGCTAAGTACAAGAAAAATGCTTTCCGCCCCAGCTGGCTGTGAAAAAAGGAAAATTGACAGAGATGAACCAAATTGGCAATTAAATCCAACAGTGGTGCCTTGTGTGTCCAGAGCCGGTGTGGCTCTGTGACCACCAAAGAAGCCACAGGCAGCCGATTTGGACTGGAATCTCTGAAAGAGATGCCGCAGAGATTCCAGGGTGTAGAAGAACAGCCTTTCCCAAAGAGTGGAGCATAATTGGAAATTCTGGACACGTTGTATACAGGATAATCTCCTGTTCTACACTCTCCCCCTCTCCTGAACATTATACACAGAAGTGGGCCGTCTGGACGTACGTGGTGAGTTGAAAGGGGCTTAGGGTTGGGGCATTAATAGTTTTTCCTGAGTATGATGTGGGAGCGTTGCCCACTTCCGTTGTTGTTTTATTATTTTATATTATGGAGCTTTAAAAATTCCAGTGATATGGGTGTTTCTTTATTCTTCCCCAATTATCTGTAGTGCAGCCTGATCACTGACACGAGGGATAGCTTATGGTAACAGAATTTGTCACAGTTTGCGTGAGCATATTGAGAAGGGGGTTAGCCCTGCAGAATTTACACCATCATTTGTCTATTACCCTCTGTTATTTATACTTTTTGTTGGTATGCTAGTGTTTATATGTTGAAAACTGTATGAGTTAAAAGTGACCCTGAATAGGATAAGTAAAAGCTTTTCTGGTCTGGTTATGTTTAAATAAAATGGCTTCTGTCCAATGCGGCCATGTGTTTTTGTCCATGGTAGTCTTCGTGAGTTAAAAATGTTTAATGGAGAGACCAGGAGACAGTAGGGCTAGTGAGAAGCCCATCTCCTAGCTAAATTGGTAGTGGAAACAAGTTTGGTGCCCATGGAAGGACGTGCAGCAAAAAAAGCAGGATCGGGCCCAGGCGGGCAGGCAACAACAGAGAGAGTGGGGGAAAAGAAAAAAAGAAAAAAAAAAAAACAAGAGTTGAGCAGGTTAACTCTGTAGTTTGCTGGAGGGAACACAGGCTGAACTTTGAAAAAATAATGCTAAAGAAGAAAGTTCTTGCGTGTCTGTGAAAGTTTGTTAAATAAATTCAGGCAAAGAATTATTGGATTGCAATCATTTGGTTTGGCTAGAACAATTTAGTTGAAATAGGTCTGAAGAAATGCATACAGTGTTATGTAATTGAAACCTTGGCTGCCTATGGAAACAAATACAGAAACATGGCTGGTAACTTTCCTTCTGTTTGCTGGAGTCACAAGGGTATTTGGTATTATTTAAGCGATGAATTAACTGCCCAGAAGGGGTAACCCTCTGTTCTTTGTCTTTAGAACCAGAGAAAACTGATGCCAGCTGAACAGCATCCAATGTACCATGCACTTACTGGCACACAGGAATTTTATTTTTGTGTTCTATGTTTCTGTTTCTTGGTGGGTTTGTCTTGTGCCGGAATTGGTTGTGTTTATATTTTTATAGAATAGTCTGATGTTAAATCAAACAAAAGGTAAATAAAGCAGATACTTGTCCTTGTTCAACTGGAATTACAAAGCGTTTGGATAAATCAGGACAATGTGATATTATATTAAGTCTAAGATATTTGCTTAAGTAAGAAAAAGAAACTCATTAGCCAAATTTTAATTCAAAAATTGTTTTGTTAAAAGTTGCATACAACCGTCTTGAAAGCAAAGAACATGAAAAGTTAAACCCACTCCGCCATATTTTGTAACCATGGAATTTTTCTTTCTGGCTAACTCAAGAATTTCTAGCCAGGGGGCGGGGATGGTGGAAACTATTGGACTAAGGTTGAATTGAATGAACATCCTCAAAGTGGGTGTGCTGTTCTAGCTGTTGCTCCTAAAGTTCTGTTAATAGGGTTATTTTAGTAGAAGGGTATGCTGTGGTATATTAGAGTAATAAGACAAATAGTATACTGTATAATGACAAATTTTAATATGTTCATTTTTTTTGGAAAAAAAGGTTGTAAGTGAAAACGGAATTCCCTTTTCAGGTTAAAAGAAGCCAAGAAGGAAAAAAAAAAGGACAAAGAACAAAATGAGTTTACATGAAAAAATAATTAGAACACTGACCCCACTCACATCAGAGACTGGCTGACAACCAAGAAAAGGGGGGTGCTTGAATGTGCCGCACGCGAGCTATGAGATCTGCCAAAAACAACTGCCAGGTACTAATGAAAAGTGTTAGGTTTCTTTTTCTACAGAAGTGAAGTGCTACCAAAGCCTAGCAGCCCTGCCACTCCTTGGACCAGGAAACTGGATGGATGTAAAGGTCCACCATGAAGACTGCTTTGCTCCATGCTGAAAGCCCTTATTAAGTCCTGCCTGACTACCGAAACACCATGTTGAAGCGCCATAAGAGACTGAACTGCCAAAGTCCAGAATTCCTGACTAGAAAGGACATTTGTGAGGCCCGATGCTGGGGAATGGGTATTGTTTGGATTATTGAACAGGCTGCCGCCTGTGTCCTGGAGAGTGACTAATAATGTAACCCTCCTCCTACTGCTATTATGTCGATGCCATGTTTGAAAGTAACCGAGAATAGTTAAATAACAGGTATTATAGTACTACACCAAGGAAGGTCGGTATGAATTATCACTGAAGGCTGGAAGGCATGCAGGGATCTAGTATCTTAGGGAATTCGGGAATTCTTTTCCCCCGGGGAATGACCAGACTGATGCCATCGGAGTATCTTGAGATACCAACTTGGCCCACTGCTCCTTACAGGCGCATCTAGAAATACCATCTGATCTGTGATCATGGAGACAATGTGGACACTTCTCTGGGTGAAAGTGTGGCTCCCAGGGGCGGGGTGTGCGCCCTTTATAGGGATGAATGTTGTCTTATGTCCCAAAATGACACAGGACAGTAACCAACACATCCTGTTGCGAACAGGCTTTGAGCAGTGAATGGCTCGAAGAAAGGAACCTACCACGTTTGACTCCCTCTGGAGTTGGGTTGTCCCAACCTGGGAGAAATAGGAGGCTTTGTTGCATCTTCTCCTCACAGAGCGTTAAGGCTGTGCCTGTCACCTCATTCTGATTGTTTTGTTTTTAAGATGCCTCCGTCAGTTTGTTGTGCCCCCCCATTCCCCAGAGCGCTCCTGATGTACCCCTTAGGACAGCTTCGTACTTTACTGCTTGCCCTTAATCTTATCCTCGAGTAGGCATAATGAGAAAAACTCAACAGAAAGCGTTTGCGTGATTCTCAAGGGGTATTGTGGTGGAGAGGGAGCAAGCTTCCAAGTAATGGCATATGCTGGTAAAGGTCAAAAGTTTTTATGTTCTCAGCCTGCCCACTAACCCCGAATACTGGGAATCTCATATAAGGTTGTTTTTCCAATAGAATAGGATACATGGAATCGCTTAATCATTCTTCCTTTGTTTTTTGTTTATGGTGTAGCAGTGTCAGTAGCATATTAATCAAAGGACGGGAAATAGTTTAAGTAAAGGAT
>NC_133775.1:70491993-70504516 GCF_003597395.2 Chelonoidis abingdonii | reverse complement strand
TATAACATTTAATTTTGCATTTGTTTCACTGCATTCTTACCCGGTTAGGCACAGACATCTACCACCAGTATTACCAGTTAGACTGGTATCTATACTACCTTCCTCCTTATGTCCATTCTCCTGCCCACGTGCTGATCCTCTCTTAGTTTGTTTTCTCCTCTCAGTGTTGAATTCTGGCATAAAGATTACCAGGACATCTCCAACTATCTCCCCAGATTCCTAGTTTAAAGCTCTCTAATCAGTTGTGCCAGCCGCCATCCTAGAAGTCTATTTCCCTCCTTTATTGATGAATCTGTCCTGAGAGAACAAGTCCTCTGCATGATGCTTCCCAATGCCATACATCCCAAAGCCCTCTTATAGCACACTGTCTGAGCCATCTGTTGATCACCATAATCTCATCATATCTTTATTGCCCTTTCTCTAGGAACAGGCAGAATCCCACTGAAGATCACCGAGCCTCGATTTCTTAAGCGTCTCCCTCTGGCATATGTCTCCTTGATACTTCCAGCGAGAAATTAGCCATATCATTTTTCCCACATAAGGCAATCAGCGGATTCTTTCCACTCATTAGGATCCTTTCAGCCTCAGGTCCAATCCCGTATCTTAGCATCCGGCAGACAGCACACCCTTCTGTTCTCCGGTCAGCTCTAGTACAGACCTGTCTGTTCTTCTCAGTAAGGAGTCCCCCAATCACGTAGACCTGCTTTTCTGGTGATGGTGTGATTCTCCAGTCATCCCTGTTCCCTCTGGCTGCAATCCTCTCGATTTCTATTGTCCCTTGCAATCCTCCGCAACCCATCCCGTATCCTCCTGGGGCTCACATTTGGTGTTGTCTCCATTGACTTTCTCTTCTTCCTATAGGACTAGCTGCTCTTCTCTTCTTCCTTGCCCTTTCACCTTCAGCGACCACCTGCTGTGCCCCTTCTTCATTTTCCACTCTGCAAATCTGTTCCTGAGCTCTATTTCTCCTTCACTGGCCCGTCTTTTCCTCTGCCTGGTTCTCTTAGCCATGCTTCCACCATCCACTTCCTCACCCAGCGTGTCCCTCAAATTTTTGTCCTGTTTCCATCTTCAAATCTGAGCTTATCCCTTCAGCCTCCTCATGTCTTTGCTCCATCATCCACTCAAACCCCCTTCTACACTCTACCAGAGTTTCCACCTGCATCTCCAGTCCTCGGATCTTTTCTTCCATCATCTTTATCAGGCAGCACTTCATGCAGACAAAACTCTTTTCAGGTACCCCCTCCAGGATCACGTACATGCCGCAGCCTCCACATCCAGTCATCTTCATTGTATCTTTCACTGCTGCCTCTGTATCGGTCATGGCCTTCCCACCTAACATCTGTTAGTCCAGGAAACACAAACCAAAACAAACCCCCAGCAGGCACCAGAACACCTGCAGACCACCACCCACTCCCTTCACTAGTCTGTCAGTTCCTCTACCTAGGTCTCTAAGTCTCTCCCGCACACTCCCCCGTAAACTCCCCCTGAAACTCCCCTGTTTACAGCTCTGTTTACGGGGGAGTGTGCCACTGCAGCACTCTGTGCCGCTGCCTGACTGGCTGGCTACCTTTTATAGGACCCCTAAGCAGAGAAACACCGTCCCCTCAACAGGGCTCAGCTTCCTTCCCCATCCCCCTCCCCTTTCCTCCCTACACTCCTACATGCCCCTGCCTAATTCCCCTATGCTCATAGTCTCATGGAAATGATCAAGTACATGTAAAATGAGGAAAACAATCAAATAACACAGCTGTATGTCCTTCACCAGACATAGCATTGTGTCTGGATTTTTCTACTGAAATCCTGTAGGCAGGCAGAATCACCCCTACATTTTCTTCACATCAGGACCAGGACTTGCAGCCAACTGTTCTTGGGGCTGAGGGACAGAACTGAGCTTCACTGGCAACAGCAAAGGAGGACAGTTGGGACTGAGCTGTCTGTGGAATATTTTAATCCTTTATGTATATATTAGGGCTGTCAATTAATTGCAGTAAACTCACATGATTAACTCAAAAAAATTAATCATGATTAATTGCATTTATAACAATAGAATACCAATTGAAATGTATTAAATATTTTTGGATGCTTTTCTACATTTTCAATATTCATTTCAATTACAACACAGAATACAAAGTGCACAGTGCTTACTTTATATTATTTTTTTGTTACAAATATACTCTTAAAAATGATAAACAAAAGAAATAGTATTTTTCAGTTCACCTCATACAAGTATTTAAATGCAATCTCTTTATTGTGAAAGTGTAATTTACAAATTCAGATTTTTGGTTACATAATTGCACTCAAAAAGAAAACAGTGTAAAACTTTAGAGCCTACCAATCCACTCAGTCCTATGCCTTATTCTGCCAATCACTAAGACAAACCAAGTTTGTTTACATTGAGGGGAGATACTGCTGCCTGCTTCCAGGGATGCCCAGAGGATTCAGGGGGCCTGGGGCAAAGCAGTTTCAGGGGCCCCTTCCATGAAAAAAAGTTGCAATACTATTGTAACATGTATTTGAAAAGGTAAAAAATAACCAGTGAAATACATTCAAAAAAAATTTTTAATAATTTGAAAATACATAAAATACATTATTTAAAAACATTGAAGCTTTAATTGGATGTATACATTTGAAATTACATAATGCTTCTTATGAAAATCATTTTTTTACAAATTGTTTTGAACATTAATTATACAGCTGTAAATGTTTTCCTCGCTTTCATTTTGGCAAACTCATTAATAGTGTCATCAAAACTTATGTCTTTGGCCATTTCATGTTCTATGCTCAAAGTGAGCAAATGGTTCAGCCTTTCTTCCCTGGTGGCTGAATGCAAATGATTTTTAATCAATGTTAGCTTACTAAATGCATGCTTTCCTGATGCTACCAACACTGGCAACACAGTTAACAGGTGTAAACAAATACAAATCTGCAGAAACACATTTTCCAACCCTTTTTTGAAGAAAGCATTAAGAAGTATAAGTGCAGAGGTTATATGTCCATCAACTCTTAAGTTGGAATCTTCTTTTATTTTCTAAAAGATTCTAAGTTCCTCTTTAAGATCTTCTCTCTGGAGGTCTTTTGGATATGCTGTGTCCAAGTGTCAACTAAATTTTCTATAGAAGATTCAGCCACTTTATCTGGTGGACACAAAATGGATGAAAATAAATTTGAGACTTCAGCCATTCTTTTGCCAAGACCTCCTAGCTCTGATAGAAGCAAATCCATTGTTGAGAAGAACACCTGTGCTTTGAACAGACTATTAGGAGAGTCAAATGTATAGTCTGAACCCCCTGTGTCATCAAAGAATCGCTTGTTCTTCCGGATCCTTGAGTCGTTTTTCATTTTTGGGTCAATGCTGAGGCTTGAAGTGACTTGTTTAGCTTCTTCAAAAGAAATTGGCCAAGAATCTTTCATTTGTGAAGAGTTATTTTTCCCTTTTCTTCTTGTGTCTGTCTAGCTTTCTTAGAATATTAGGGTTGGAAAGAACCTGAAGAGGTCATCTAGAGCAACCCCCAGGCAGCTTTTTGCCCCAGACCCGTACATGGCCTCCTCAAGGATTGCAACTCACAACTGTGTGTTTAGCATGCTAATACTCAAACCAATGAGCTATCTCTCCCCCCACTTAGCTCTCCCCCCAGCTATCTTCTCAAACCCTGAAAGATATGTACATTTAATTTTTCTAACCCCTACAATCATTGACTATGTGATGATGCCTGCAAACAAATTAATTCCCTTGGTGTCTTTCATTTTGTTGGTAGTGTGACGCTGTACCCCATAATGCTTTATAGGAATATGACATAACTGGAGTATGATCTTCTGAATCTATCTAAGCTACATATGCTATGTAACATATCTATATAAAGGTTATGATCTACTGAATATATTAATCCTATCTGCATGCATGGATCATTTTTGTATTTGAAGTTATAAATATTGGCCGTGTACTAGCTTGATTTCTAAATAACCTTAGTAGAGTATTTGGTCAGTTCCTGGAGAAAGGAATGTTGAAGGTAAGTACCTAATCAAGAAACACTTAAAGGAAGATGAATCTTGGAATGCTCCAATCCACATAAGAAGTCTACTTGATGACGTTCAAGGTAGCATGTAAACAATGGATGCTACTTGTAAAAACTGTGAGTCGTGCATGGACATGTGACTTGCCCAGGTAACTCCTAAACACCATCTTGGAGCTGGACTGTGCATCGCAGTGAGGAGACAGTCTCCACCCTCAGGAAAAAAGTCTATTTAAACCCCTCGGAGACCCCTCCATGGTGGTCTTCAGCTAGCTAAAGAGAGAGCCTCCCTCTCTCAGGATACTTGAAAGAAACTGCCAGTTCTCACTTTCAGGTGATATTGTAAACAAGAAGAAGGGAGCATTATCTCCTGCAAATATAAACAAACTTATTTGTCTGAGTGACTGGCTGACCAACAGGTAGGACTGAGTGGAGTTCTAGGTGCTACAATTTTACATTTTTATTTTTGAATGTAGTTTTTTTTATATAATTATACATTAGTTAGTTCAACATTCATGATAAAGAGATTGCACTACAGTACTTGTATGAGGTGAATTGAAAAATCAATTATTTTTGTTTTATACAGTGCAAATATCTGTAATAAAAAAATTAAGTGAGCACTGTACACTTTGTATTCTGTGTTGTAATTTAAATTAATATATTTGAAGATGTAGTAAACATCCAAAAATATTTAAAACGGTAGAAACCATGACAGTCCCTGTGGGGGGAGAGATAGCTCAGTGATTTGTGCATTGGCCTGCTAAACCCAAGGTTGTAAGTTCAATCCTTGTGACGGCCAAGTAGGACATTGAGCTGGAGCAAAGGGAGAGGTTTTTTGGGCAGTTTCATTTTAACCAACCACACATCCTTTAGTCCCTCGTGACCTAGAGCATCCACACTGGCAAAGCCACTTGTGACTCCTGAGACAGGGCCACTGGTTTGGCTCTGCTCCCCACTGCAAAACTGCAGATACCCCAGGACTCCCTCTCCCAACCAAATCCCATAGCAGGCAGAGCTCTCCACAGAGCTGTGGTGGTTACTCTCCTAGGTGTCTGTTCGAGGATGGCTATCAGCTTATCCTGAGAGGGCAGCTGAGAAATGACTCCCCCTTCTCTAGATTCTCACTTGTGGGCTCTGAGAAGCAGGCTGGGATCTGAATGATAAAGTCCATGCAGCATTCCCCTTTCATCCCAGCCCTGGTATATCTCCAGTAGCCCCCTGTCCCCTAGCAGCAACAAAGGATGTTTCCTACTGTCCAGGAGACCCCAGCCTGGGATTAAATCAGCTTCAGGTCTTTAGGAATAATAGAATATTAGGGTTGGAAGAGACCTCAAGGTATCTAGTCCAATCCCCTGCTCAAAGCAAGACCAACACCAACTAAATCATCCCACCCAGGCTTTGTCAACCGGCTTTAAAAACTTTCTAAGGAAGGAGATTCCAACACCTCCCTATGTAACCATTCCAGTGCTTCACCACCCTCCTAGTGAAACAGTATTTCTAATATCCAGCCTAGACCTCCCCACTGCAATTTAAGACCATTGCTTCTGTGTTCTGTCATCTGCCACCACTGGAGAAGCCTAGCCATCCTCTTTGGAACTCCTTCAAGAGCCGAAAACTAGGATAGATCAGTGGTTTGAGATCTGCCTGCTAAACTCAGGGTTATAAATTCAATCCTGAGGAGGGGCACTTAGGAAGCGGGGTAAAAATCTGCCTGGGTATGCTCCTGCTTTGAGCAGGGGTTTGACTGGATGACCTCCTGAGGTCTTTTAACCCTAATATTCTATAAAACCCATCACTCTTCTCTTCTGCAGACTAAATAGCCTCAGTTCCTGCCTCCCTCATAAGTCATGTGCCCCAGCCTCTAATCATTGTGGCAACAGCTGGGTTCGTTCGTGGCCCAGTGTGCTTTCCCCAAATAACCACACCGGAGTGATAAACAGTTTATTTGATCAAATAAAGGTGCACGGAGATGCAACTCTCAATCATGCCCGAGACACTATTCGTGCCTTGTCTTTTATACCCTACTTGTTTACACAGTTCGTATAGGTCTCATTCATTATTTACAGTTCATTAACAACAGATCTTTTTAATTAACTATATCTTTACTTAAACTATTATCCTCTTTTGATTAATAATGCTACTGACCTGCATACACCATAAACAAAAGAACAAAGGAAGATGATTAAGCGATTCCATGTACCTTATCTAATGTGAAAACAACCTATTGATCATCCTAGTTCATTCGGGGTAGTGGGCCTGAGAACATAAACTTTTGACCTTACGCCATATTGCAATACTTGGAAGCTTGCCTCTCCCACAATCCCCCTTGAGAATACGCAAAACGCTTCTTGTTGAGTTTTCTCATATGCCTTACTCGGATAAGATTAAAGGGCAAGCCAGTAAGTACGCAAGCTGTCCTAAGGGGTACATTCAGGAGTCTGGGAATGGGGGCACACAATGCTTACGGAGGAGCATCTTAAACAAACAATAGAATGAGGGTGACCAGCACAGCATTAGCTGCTGTGAGGAGAAGATGCACAAAGCTCCCTCCTATTCTCGGTGGGCAACCACTCCAGAGGGAGTCAAACGTGGTAGGTTCCCTTTCTTGGGCCTTCCACTGCTCAGAAAGTCCTGTTCGCCAACGGATGTGTTTGTTACTGTCCTGTGCATTTTCTGGAATAGTACAACATCATCCCCTATAAGGCGCAACACCCCCGCTGGGAAGCCACCTTCACCAGGAAGTTCCCTAGTATCTCATGATCACAGATCAGATGGTATTTCTGATGCGCCTGTAAGGCAGTGGCAAGTCTGGTACTCAGATCACTCCGAATGGCCATCACTGGTCATTCAGGAAATCCCGAATTCCTAAACAACTAGATCCCACTGCATGCTTCCCAGCCTCAGTGATATTCATACCACTTCTCCTTGGTGTAGTACTATATTACACTGTTATTTAACTATTCTCAGTACTTCAAAGGCATCGACATTAATAGCATAGGAGGAGGGGTTAATTTATTAGTCACTCTCCGGACACAGGCGCAGCCTGTAGAATAAATCCAAACAATACACATTCCCAAGCATGGTCTCCACAAATGTCCTTCTAGTCAGGAATTCCTGGACTTTGGCAGTCAGTCTCTGGCGCTTCACAGTGTGTTGGTAGTCAGCAGACTTATTAAGGGCCTTTTCAGCATAAGCCAAAGCAGTCTTTCATTGGTGGACCTTTACATCATCATCTGAGTTCCAAGGTGGCAGGGCTTGCTAGGGTCTTTGGTAGCACTTCTTACTTGAGAAAAGAAACCTATACACATTCATTAGTACCTGGCAGTGTTTTGCAGATCTCATAGCTGCGTGGACATTTCAAGCCCCCCCTTTCTTGTTGTCAGCCAAGTTTCTGTGACTGTGATGGTTCAGTGTTAATTATTTTTTCAGTTAACTCATTTTGTTTTTGTCCTTTTTTTTCCTTCTTGCTTCTTTTAACCTGCAAAGGGAACTTCCAGTTCACTTACACACCTTTTTCCAAAAAATGAACATAAACATTGTCATTATACAGTACATTTGTCTTATTACTCAATATATGCACACATACCCTTCTATAAAATAACCTCATTACAGAACTTTGAGAACAAGCTAGACAAGCCCACACTTTAGAGAGGTTCATTCATTCAACCTGTAGTCCAATAGCTTTCCACCATCCCCAGCCCCTGCTAGAAATCTGAGTTGACAGAAAGATCCCATGTACAATATGGGGAGTGGGTTAACTTTCATGTCTTTGCTTTCAAGACTTTGGGAGATGGTTGGTATGCAAATTTTAAACAACATTTTTGCAATTACATTTGGGCTAATGAAGTTTCTTTTTCTTACTTAAGCAAATATTTAGACTTTAATATATCACATGTCCTGATTTATCAAACGCTTTGTATTCCAGTTGACAGAAAAGTATTGCATTTTAATTTAACCTTTTTTTGATTTTAACAGACTATTCTATAAAAATTTAACAACAACAATTCCGGCCACAGACAAACACAAGACAGAACATAGAACACAAAACATAATTCCGTTTGTGCAGTAAGTGCATGGTACATTGAATGTCGTTCAGCTGGCATCAGTTTTCTCTGGTTATCTAAAAGACAAAGAAACAGGGTCTACCCCTTTTGGGCAGTTAATCATCGCTTAAATATACAAATACCCTTGTTGACTCAGGCAAAACAGAGGAATACCATATTTTCTGTAGTTGTTTCATAGCAGCCAGGTTTTCAATAATAACACGTATGCATTCTTCAGCTAATTTAACTAAATTGTTCATAGCCAACAAATATTGCAATCCAATAAGTTCTTGCCTGAATTTATTTACAAACATTTCACAGACACAGAAACTTTCTTCTTTAGCATTTTTCAAAGATTCAGCTGCTGTCCTCCCGCAACTACAGAGTTAACTCTCACCTTTTTTTTTTCTTTTTTTTTTTTCCCCACTCTCTTGTTTGTTGCCTGCCGCCTGGGCCCGATCCTGCTTTTCTTTGCTGAACCGTCCTTCCATGGGCACCAACTGTTCACTACCATTTAGCTAGGAGATGGGCTTCTCACTAGCCCCTATTCTCCTGGTCTCTTCCCTTAAACTTTTACTCAACAAGACTACCTGACAAAAACACATGGCCCATTGGACAAGGCCATTTATTAACATAACAGACCAGAAAGCTTTTCCTTATCCTATATAGGCTCACTTTACTCATACGTTTCAACATTAACACTAAGTACAGAGCAAAAAGTATAAATAAACAGGTAAACAAATAATGGTGTTAAATTCTGCAGGGCTTACCCCTTCTCAATGCTCACAAACTGTGACAATTCTGTTACCAATCTATCTCGTGTCAGGTGATCAGCTGACACTACAGGATCATTGGGAAGATAAGAAAACACACCATAATCACTGAATTTTAAAGCTCCATTAATAAATAATAAAACAACAACGGAGATGCTGGCAACGTCCCACTCACTCAGAAAAACATTAATGCCCAAGCACTAAGCCCTTCATACTCACACACGTACGTCCAGACGGCCACTTCTGTGTATAATGTTCAGAGAAGGGGAGGTAGTACAGGAGATATTCCTGTATACAACGTGTCCAGAATTTCAATATGCTTCCACTCTTGGCAGGCTGTTCTTCTACACCTGGAATCTCCTGCGGCATCTCTTTCAGAGATTCCAGTCCAAATCGGCTGCCGTGTGGTTCTTTTGTGTCACCAAGCCAACCGGTCTGGGATCACAAAGGCACACTGTTGAATTTATATTGCCTTTGTTCATCTCTGTCATTTCTTTTTCCCACAGCCGCTGGGCCGAAAGCAGTTTTCTTTGTACTTAGCATAGTCGCGTTGAGTTTGACCTTGACACAGAGACAACTTTCTTTTTATCCCTGGGCCAGACTGAATTTCAAATTACCGTTCCTTTCCTCAATAGACAAATTTGCTCACACTGTATCAGGGTTTTTTGGTGATTAAACACTCCTTAGATGTATGATCTTATCTAGATTGAAGTACTCTAGTGGGCATTGTTTGGATGATTTTCAGCGTGTAATGTTCAATTCTCTAAATACCTGTAGGCGTTGAACCATAATGTACGTCATGTAAATGCTAGGGTAGTCTCAGGGGTGAGGTGAATGTTTAGACTGTCTCCACCCATTTTCCACTTACACACACATCAGGGAGGGTGCCCTGTCCGCGCTAGCGCTCATAAACTAAGATTTTTCCCTACGGACTCACACAGGAGAGGCTAACGAGGATGGCCAAACCTCCTACACCTCCTTCAGCACAAGAGCGTCGGCTAGTCTCTGGGAGACGGAGCCGCTTACTCTAATTGCATCCAGTGAGATGATCAGACTGTCAGTAGCCCGCATGGAACAGGAAGGGAAGGGAAGGTACACACACTCCTAGACCTAGTAGCTTCCTCACCGACAATGCCAGCCAATCAGCCACCATGGTCGACTCCTAAAATCCACTAGTTACCGGGCTTGCGTTAGAGATTCCTGGTCACGAGCTTTCGTTCACAGGGTACTCTGGCGTCTTCGGTAACAGTCACTCACACTGGCTCCCCGACCATTCTGCATCTGATCTTGCTTTTAGCTAAACGAGAGAGAGTGCACTAGACATAGGGTCCCCTTTCTCAGGTCCCTCCTCTGTCCCTGCACTATCCTAACCTGCTTTGAATCTTGCACCCGCCAGACAGGGGAGAAAGGACACAGTGGGATTTTTTTATCTTTATACTTTAACCTTACAAAGCTACCTAGCGTTCGTGACAAACAGGAGGAGTTGAAGGATAGTGTTATAGTTAGTTGATCTCCCGGTGGCCACCGTCCTGATCTCCAACGATACAGAGCCAGTCTATGGTACATATTATTTTCATTTTATCCTTAGTTAGGGGGTCATACCCAAAGATTCAATTAACCAAAACACCATTCCAAAGCGTGCAGCTGCCTGTCCATTTGAGACTGCCCTTCCATCCTGACAGGGAGATCCTGGGCGTCCCCACAGGTCTACAGGTACAGATAAACCTCTTAAACAAACCTACCTTACCACAGCACGGTTCCTCACCGTCCTCGGGCTCAAGCTTCTCCACTTTTGGGGCGTTGCACCGTTGTGCTTTAGGGGCGATCGTACCAGACTTGCTGGAGCCCGATGAAATACCATGCGCGCTTGCATCAGCAACCGTCCGCAATGCGTCGGCCACCGAAGAGGGTCGGCAAGGCTTAAGTTTCAGCCTCAGACCTCCTGCTGTCGCCAAACTGTTGCAGGGGCAACAGCTACGGGTTCGGTTCGTGGCCCGTGTGCTTGTCCCCAAATAACCACACGAGTGAGAAAACAGTTTATTTGATCAAATAAAGGTGCACGGAGATGCACTCCTCAAATCATGCCCGAGACACTATCGTTGCCTTGTTCTTTATACCTACTTGTTACACACGTGTTCATAGGTACCATCATTCATATTTACAGTCATACAAAGGATCTTTAATTAACTATATCTTTACTAACTATTATCCCTCCTTTGATTAATAATGCTACTGACCCTGCTACACATAAACACAAAGAACAAAGGAAGTGATTAAGCGATTCATGTACCTATTCTAATTGGAAAAACAACCTATTGATCATCCCTAGTTCATTCTGGGGTAGTGGCAGGCCTGAGAACATAAACTTTGCCTTATGCATATGCCAATTACTTGAAGACTTGCCCCTCTCCCCACACCTGCTAAACTCAGGTTTATAAATTCAATCCTTGAGGGGGCCACTTAGGAAGCTGCGGGTAAAAATCTGCCTGGGTAATGCTCCTGCTTTGAGCAGGGTTTGGACTGGATGACCTCCTGAGGTTCCTTTTTACCCTAATTTCTATAAAACCCCATCACTCTTCTCTTCGCAGACTAAATAGCCTCAGTTCCTTGGCTCTCCTCATAAGTCATGTGCCCAGCCCTCTAATCATTTCCTTGCTTCCACTGGACTCTCTCCAATTTGTCCACATCCTCTGGTACTGGGGGGACCAAAACTGGACACAGTATCCAGTGTGGGCCCATCAGTGTCAATAGAAGGGAAAAATAACTTCCCTGATTACTGCAATGTCCTATGATACAGCCAAATGCTGTTGACCTCTTGCAACAGGGCACACTACTGACTCTTAATCCAGCTGTCTCATCCACTGGATGCCCAGGTCCTTTTGCAGAACTGATGCTAGCTAGTCAGTCCCCAGTCTGTAGCAGGTGCATGGGATCTTCCTTCCTAAGTGCAGACTCTCACTTGTCCTTGATGAACCTGGTCAGAAACAGACAGTTAAGAGTTAATTCCTCTTTACCTGTAAAGTTAAGAGTTACAATAGGACTAGTGCGACACCTGGCAGTCGAACCAATATGGGGACAGATGTTTTTCAAGAGAAGAGGGAAAAAGTCTTTGACTTTCAGTAAGTTGTGCTGCAGTGAAGATCCAGAAATCATCCATCTAAAATTTCTTTACATTCTTAAAATAGTAAGTATTTAGAGAAGGAATGTATTAGATTATTTTATTTTCTTTTGTGACTTCCTTTGCATAGAGGGAGACTCAAATCGGTTTAGTTTGTGTAACTTTAAGTTTGCCGAGAGGGACATCCTCTGTGTTTTGAATCTGTTGTCTGAGAGTAGGTGTGCTTCAATTCAGAGGTATTCTTTCATCTTTTTCTTTAATTAAAGTCTATTTTTAAAATCTGATTTATTTTTCCTTGTTTTAAGATCCAAGGGTTTTGATCGGCTCACCAGGAATGGTGGGAGTGAGTCAGTCCAGTCCTGGCAGGAAGAGGGATAAACACTGGAAATATTGGGGGAAGACAATTTGCAAATCACTCTCCCATAAACATTTGTTTAAAGATTGGTGGTAGCAGCTCACTAGTCTAAGCTGGTAAATAAGTTAGGCGTATTCATGCAGAGTCCCACATCTGTACCCTAAAGTTCAGAGGGGGTGACACCTTAACAAACTCATCAGATTTCTTTGTTCGCCCAATTC
>NC_133775.1:70474912-70491893 GCF_003597395.2 Chelonoidis abingdonii | reverse complement strand
ACACTTCTGTGGGGCCTAGGTAACAAAATGGAGAACTAGAGCTACTGGTGCAGAAGTGAAACCAGATATCATAGGGATAACAGAAACATGGTGGAATAGTAGTCATGACTGGAGTACAGGTATTGAAGGATGTGCGCTATTTAGGAAAGACAGAAATAAAGGCAAAGGTGGTGGTAGCATTGTATATCATATGATGAGGTTAACTGTAAAGAAATAAGAAGTGATGGAATGGATAGACAGAGCTGTCTGGGCAAAAATCGCAATGGAAAGAAGCTACTAGAGCCTCTTCCTGAGATAGTACTTGGGGTGTGCTACAGACCGCTGGGAATCTGATCTGGATATGGATAGAGACCTCTTTAATGTTTTAATGAAGTAAACACTAATTGGAATTGGTGATCATAGGAGACTTAACTTCCAGATATAGACTGGACAAGTGCTAGTAATAATAATAGGCTAGATTTTTCTGGATGTGATAGCGGATGATTTCTTCACCAGTAGTTGAAGAACCAACAAGAGGGGATGCAATTTTAGATTGGTTTGGTGAGCAGTGAGGACCTCATAGAAGAAATGGTTGTAGGGACAACCTTGTTCAAATGATGATGAGCTGAGCAGTCAAACTGTCTGGATCCAGGGTTTGTGATTCAAAAGGCTAACTTTAAAGAATTAAGGAAATTAGTTAGGGAAGTGGATGACTGAAGAACTTGTGGATCTAAAGCGGAGGAGGCTGCAATACTTCATGTCGAAGTTGCAGAAACTATCAGAAGCCTGATCCCAAGAAAGGGAAAAATCATAGGTAGGAGTTGTAGACCAAGCTGGATGAGCAAGCATCTTAGGCTACATCTTCACTACCGCCGTATCGGCGGGTAGCAATCAGATTGCTCGGGATCGATTATCGTGTCTCATCTAACTCAATATATCGATCCGAACACGCTTATATCGATTCCGGAACTCACCAACCGAATGGAGTTGCGGAATCGACAGGGGAGCGCGGACATCGATCCCGCACTGTAAGACGGTAAGTAATTTGATCTTAGATACTTCGACTTCAGCTACATTATTCATGTAGCTGAGTTGCGTATCTAGATCGATGTTTCCCCGTAGTGTAGACCAGCCCTTAGAGAAGTGATTAAGAAAAAGCAGAAAGCTCAAGGAGTGGAAGATGGGAGGATTAGCAAGAAAGCTACCTTATTCAGCAGTCAGAACATGTAGGGAGTGAGATAGGCAAAAGTCATGTAGAGTGGACCTTGCAAAGAGAATGAAACCAATAGTAAAAGGTCTATAGCCTAATAGAAGTGGGACGCTAAAACACTGAGGATGGAATGGAGGTTAAGGATAATCTAGCATGGCCCAATATCTAAACAAATACTTTTGCCTCAGTCTTAATGAGGCTAATGAGGAATCTTGGGGATAACGGTAGGATGACAAATGGGAATAAGGTTATGGAGGTAGATATTACTACATCTGAGGTAGAAGCCAAACTCAAACAGCTTAATGGGACGAAATCGGAGGGCCCAGATAATCTTCATCCAAGAATATTAAGGAACTGGCACATGAAATTACAAGCCCATTAGCAAGAATTTTTAATGAATCAGTAAATCAGGAGTTGTACCATATGACTGGAGATTGCTACATAGTTCCTATTTTTAAGAAAGGGAAAAAGGATCTGAGTAACTATAGGTCCGTTAGTTTGACATCTGTAGTATGTAAGGTCTGGAAAAATTTTGAAGGAGAAAGTAGTGAAGACATTGAGGTCAATGGTAACTGAACAAAATACAACATGGTTTTACAAAGGTGCTCATGCAAACCAACCTGATCTCCTTCTCTGAGACGGTAACAGATTTTTTAGACAAAGGAAAGCGGTCGATCTAATTTACCTCGATTTCAGTAAGGCATTTGACACGGTTCCACATGGGGAATTATTAGTTAAATTGGAAAAGATGGGGATCAACATGAAATTGAAGGTGGATAAGAACTGGTTAAAGGGGAGATTACAATGTGTCGTACTGAAAGGTGAATTGTCAGGCTAGAGGAGGTTACTAGTGGAGTTCCTCAGGGATCGGTTTGGGGACCAATCTTATTTAATCTTTTTATTACTGACCTTGGCACAAAAGTGGGAATGTTGCTAATAATGTTTGCAGATGACACAAAGCTGGAGGCATGCTAACAACAGAAGGACCGGATATCATACAGGAAATCTGGATGACCTTGTAAACTGGAGTAATGAGTAATGGATGAAATTTAATAGTGAAAAGTGCAAGGTCATGCATTTAGAGAGTAATGAGAATTTAGTTATAAATTTGGGACACATCAGTTGGACAGTAACAGAGGAGAGGAGAACCTCGGAGTATTGGTTGATCACAGGATGAAGGATGACTATGAGCGCCATAGTGATATGACCGTTAAAAAAGCTAATGCAGTTTTAGGCTGCATCAGGCGAGGTATTTCCAGCAAAGATAAGGAGGTGTTAGTACCATTATACAAGGCACTGGTGAGACCTCATCTGGAATACTATGTGCAGTTCTGGTCTCCCATGTTTCAGACGGATGAATTCAAACTGGAACAGGTTCAGATAAGGGCTACTAGGATGATCCGAGGAATGGAAAACCTGTCTTATGAAATGAGAGTGAAAGAGCTTGGCTTGTTTAGCCTAACCAAAAGAAGGCTGAGGGGAGATATGGTTGCTCTTTATAAATGTATCAGAGGGATGAATACTAGGGAGGGAGAGGAATTATTTAAGCTTAGTACCAATGTGACACAAGAAGAAATGGATATAAACTGGACACTAGGAAGTTTAGACTGGAAATTAGACAAAGGTTTCTAACCATTAGAGGAGTGAAATACTGGAACAGCCTTCCAAGGGGAGTAGTGGAGGCAAAAGACATTTCTGGCTTTAAGACTAAGCTTGATAAGTTTATGGAGGGGATGGTATGATGGGATAGCTTAGTTTTGGCAATTAATTTGGCAACTGATCTTTGATTATCAGCAGGTAAGTATGTCCAGTGGTCGGTGATGGGATGTTAGATAGGGTGGGATCTGAGCTACCACAGAGAATTCTTTCCTGGGTGCTGGCTGGTGAGTCTTGCCCACATGCTGAGGGTTTAACTGATTGCCATATTTGGGGTCAGGAAGCAATTTTACTCCAGGGCAGACTGGCAGAGGCCGTGGAGGTTTTTTGCCTTCCTCTGCTGCATGGGGCACAGGTCACTTGCTGGAGGATTGTCTGTAGCTTGAGGTCTTCAAACCACAACTTGAGGACTTCAATAACTCAGACATAGGTTAGGGGTTTGTTACAGGAGTGGGTGGGTAAGATTCTGTGGCCTGCATTGGGCAGGAAGTCAGACTAGATGATCAAAACGGTCCCTTCTGACCTTAAAGTCTATGAGTCTATGAAGGGAAGCAGGAGCCCGGCCTGCAGCATCCCTCAGCAGCAGCAGCTGGGGCTCCCCCGGTAAGCCAGCCTACTCCCAGCACTGATAGCCTGGGTTCAACCCCAGGCAGCAGGAGAGAACCAATGAGCCAAGGGAACTGCTTTCAATGTTCCCCACTCACCCACCCAAATATAGCAGTCATGCCTATGGGAGAAATCCCACATACTTCTCAAGACTACTGCAATTATTGAGCTGAGTTGAACATATTGTGCTGGGTAAAGCCTTGATATGGGTTGAATTAAAATCCTGTTGGGGTTAACAGATTCACCTTCAAACATAACTTTAAGCAAAAGCCCGTGCCTAAGACAAAAGGAATGAGTAAATTCACTCAGGAGCTTTTGGCTAAATACTGTTTTGCAGGTGGGGTGGGCAGAACAGAAAAACGAGGAATGGATCTGGTGAAAGCATGGTGGCTGACCCCGGAAAAAAGCCTGGGGAGAGGATTATGGACTGGGATGCAGGCTGAAAGGAGTGCTCTTGGTGCTCTGAGCCAAAGAAGCTATTTCCCGCTATGATTCATTCTGCATCCAAAGATGCAGGATTTTGTATGGTCTTTGTAAATAAACAAAACTGTATCGAAGAAAATTCCAGACTCCCATGATTGGTGAGAATGTCTCAGACTAGAATGTGTACCATCTGATTGATTAATTCAAACCTTTATTTATACAGAAGATTCCTTGCAATGACAATTACTATTACTACTTAAAGGTAAGAAATGACAGACACATAGAAAAAGATTAATGGCCAGTTACCTTCTCCTGGGACGTAGGTGGGTCAGGATAGATGTCTTCTGTGAACTCCAACTACCCTGTCCACCCAACATATTTTATCAAACATGCTAATTTCATATTTATTATTTATCTTCCAAAAACATTTGATATGATTAATATTATTACATGTAACATAATATGCATGCATTAACTTTAATTGGCATGTAACTTTTGCTGCCTTTGCTAATTTCATTTGGTTATTCTTTCTTCTGATGGGTTTATTACCACTGATTATGCATAACTGTGCAAATTTGACCAGGTCACCTTGACCTGTTTCTCTGCATAGGGGTTTTTTGCCTATTTTTCCTCTAATTGTCTCTTGGCAGTACATTTGGTTGAATTTAAGCTTGTCACCATATTCCATATAGCAACTTGTGATCACAACACCCAGGCCAAACAAAGTCAGCCTGTTGGAAAAATGTCCAAACTTATGCATAAGAAATTACTCATACCATTATTTTCAGTACCATCAATTTCTACTACCAACTGGAACATCCCCAGGGCCCCAAAGCAGCTTGGGTCAAAAAGGGGCCACAATAGCTTCATACATAAAGGCAGTGGAATCATAATAGCCAGATTGTTGACAACAAACATTCTCTTGAGAATACAGCAGAGCCATTCTGGAATTGAAGCTGTATCTGAAAAACCAGAGATATATACTGGCCAAACATGACCAAAACCAATAATACACAGTGCGTGTGTAGCACTTTTCATGACTACATCTCAAAACCCTTTACAAAGAAGGTTAGCATCATTTTCCCTATCATACAGATGCGGAAACTGAACTACAGGAAGATGTAGCGAGATGCCCGAAGTCACCTGGCAGGCAAATGGCTGAGCTGGAAATATGATTCAAATCTCCTGAATCCCAGTCCAGTGCTGTATCTGCTGGGCCACATTGCCTCTGACCAGAGGCCTGGTGAGCAGTTATGATACATGTGGGGAAATGTAAGGCAAAGCAGGAAACACAAAAACAACAGCAACAAGTAAAATACTCAGCTTCCCCAACACGCCTTGTAAAGTAGAAATTGACTTTTTCACAGCAAACCACAAAGACTACCTCTTTATCGTAAAGTACTTATTCAGATTTCTGGATCTAGATGAACTGTTAGACACTAGCACAACTGCTACTACAAACAAAGCAATGCAGCATTTCAGCAGGCATGGGATCCCAGACAGTGTCATTTCACACAGAGAACCTCAGTTACGTTGCAGTGAGTTTATACAATTTACCAAGGAATGGGAATTCAGTCCCATCACGTACTCAACATGTCACAGCCAGTCAAATGGCAAAGCCCAACTGGCAGTGAAAATTGCTAAGACTGTATTAAAGACAGCTGTATATGTGGCAAGCCAACCTTAATAGCAGCCTGGTAGAAGGCTTAATGTGAAGACATATGTAGCCTGGTACCTATAATTCCAGCATTACAACCATTGATCACAGTGGAAAGAGTAACAGACTAAAAGGAAAAGAAAGATGTGCAAAGGAAGTGTGGTCTAAGGGATAGAGCACTGGGCAGGGATTCAGGAGACCTGGACTCTGCTCCTATCCCTTCCACTGGCCTGCTGGCTAATCTTGGACAAGTCACTTCACATCCCTAAACCTCAGTTTCCCCACTTAAAAAATGGGGTAATGATACTGACTTCCTTTGTAAAGTACTTTGAGAGCTAAAGACCTCCCACAACTACAACCATGAGAACCTGTAAGGATCAAATGATTTCCTCCAGACAAGTTATGCCCCTGGAGCAAGCTACAGGTAAACCCTCACTCCTGTAATGTAGCAGTGGTTGAGCATGTTTCACAGAAACCACAAATCCACATGCCCAACTATGAACAGACATGGAGGACAGTGAAATACATCGTGCTATGAGACTTGATCAGTAGGACACATCAGGAACACAAGTCAATGAGCAATTGATAGATATTGGAGCAACTCTCAAAACACCACTATACCCTCACCTGTCATTACAAGACTTGTATTTGCTCCAACATCAACCTGCCTGCAAGGAAGACACAAGACACAGGCATGAAAGAACAACCCTCTCAAACCCAAAGGAAAATACCTCAGTTCCCAAGCAAGTTAAAAATTAGTAGAATTAAAAAAAACAATAAATGAATAGTTGGTGTTAAGTCAGACGTGATTAGATAGATTTTAAGGGACTGTACTAGAATGTTCAATATTTGAGCAAGTTATGAGGTTTGTGTTTAATTTTGCTATCACAAATGTGACAAAAGGACTGTTACAATAGATAGCTTCCCTCAGAGGGAGCACTACAGTATCATAGTGTGCTTATGTATATGGCAAATCTACACAGACACACCCATAAAGCCTCGACCAGTGGTATTCTATTTGCTACCCAAGATCCATAAACCTGGGAATCCTAGACGCCCCATCATCTCAAGCATTGGCACCCTGACAGCAGGATTGTCTGGCTTTGTGAACTCTCTCCTCAAGCCCTATGCTACCAGCACTCCCAGCTACCTTCAAGACACCACTTACTTCCTGAAGAAACTACAATCTTCCAGAAAACACCATCCTAGCCACTATGGCTATAAAATCATAGAATATCAGGGTTGGAAGGGACCTCAGGAGGTCATCTAGTTCAGCTTCCTGTTCAAAGCAGGACCAATCCCCAACTAAATCATCCCAGCCAGGGCTTTGTCAAGCCTGACCTTAAAAACCACTAATGAAGGAGATTTCATGACCTCCCTAGGTAAACCATTCCAGTGCTTCACCACCCTCCTAGTGAAAAAGTTTTTTTCCTAATATCCACCCTAAACCTCCCCCACTGCAATTTAAGACCATTACTCCTTGTTCTGTCATCTGCTACCACTGAGAACAGTCTAGATCCATCCTCTTTGGAACCCCCTTTCAGGTAGTTGAAAGCAGATATCAAATCCTTCCTCATATTTTCTCTTCTGTAGACTAAACAATCCCAGTTCCCTCAGCCTCTCCTCACAAGTCATATGCTCCAGACCCCTAATCATTTTTGTTGCCCTCCTCTGGACTCTTTCCAATTTTTTCACATCCTTCTTGTAGTGTGGGACCCAAAACTGGACACAGTACTAAGATGAGGCCTCACCAATGTTGAATAGAGGGGAATGATCACGTCCCTCGATCTACTGGCAATGCCCCTACTTATAGAATCCAAAATGCCATTAGCTTTCTTGACAATAAGGACACACTGTTGACCCATATCCAGTTTCTTGTCCACTGTAACCCCTAGGTCCTTTTCTGTAGAACTACTCCCTAGCCATTCAGTCCCTAGTCTGTAGCAGTGCATGGAACTTGTTCTTGTTGAACCTCATCAGAATTCTTTTAGCCCAAGCCTCCAATTTGTCTAAGTCCCTGTGTATCCTATCCCTACCCTCCAGCGTATCTACCACTCCTCCCAGTTTAGTGTCATCTGCAAACTTGCTAAGGGTGCAGTCCATGCCATCCTCTGAATCATTAATGAAGACATTGAACAAAACTGTCCCCAAGACCGACCCTTGGGGCACTCCACTTGATATCAGCTGCCAACTAGACATGGAGCCATTGATCACTACCCATTGAGCCTGACGATCTAGCCAGATTTCTATCCACTGTATAGTCCATTCATCCAGCCCATACTTCTTTAACTTGCTGGCAAGAATACTGTAGGAGACTATATCAAAAGCTTTGCTAAAGTCAAGGAATAACACGTCCGCTGCTTTCCCTTCATTCACAGAGCCAGAAACTCTCTACACCAACATTCCACACAAAGTTGGACTACAAGCCATCAGGAACAGTATTCCAGACAATGTCACGGCAAACCTGGTGACTGAACTTTGTGCCTTTGTCCTCAGCCATAACTATTTCAGATTTGGGGACAATTTATACCTTCAAGTCAGCGGGACTACTATGGGTACCTGTGTGGCCCCACAGCATGCCAACATTTATGGCTGACTTAGAACTATGCTTCCTCTGCTCTTGTCCCCTAGCGCCTCTACTCTACTTATGCTGTATTGATGACATGTTCATAATCTGGACCCAGGGGAAGGAGGCCCTTGAGGAATTCCACCAGGATTTCAACAATTTCCACTCCACCATCAACCTCAGCCTGGACCAGTCCACACAAGAGATCCACTTCCTGGACACTACACTGCAAATAAGTGATGGTCACATAAACACCACCCTATACCAGAAACCTGCTGACCGCTATACTACCTACATGCCTCCAGCTTTTGTCCAGACCACATCACACGATCTACTCTCTACAGCCACATTTGCTCCAATCCCTCAGACAGAGACAAACACCTATGTGATCTCTACCAAGCATTCTTAAAACTACAATACCCACCTCCTGAAGTGAAGAAACAGATTGACAGAGCAAGAAGGGTACCCAGAAGTCACCTGCTACAGGACACACCCAACAAAGAAAGTAACATAATGCCACTAGCTGTCACCTACAGCCCCCAACTAAAACCTCTTCAGCACATCATCAAAGATCTACAACTTATCCTGAAGAACGATCCCTGACTCTCACAGACCTTCGGACACAGGTCAGTCCTCACTTACAGAGAGCCCAGAAGCATACTCACCAGCAACTACACACCACACAACAAAAACACTAACCCAGGAAGCAATCCCTGCAACAAACCCCACTGCTAACTCTATCTGCATATCTATTCAAGGGACACCATCATAGGACCTAACCATACCATCAGGGGCTCATTCACCTGCACACATATCAATGTGATATATGCGATCATGTGCCAGTAATGCCCCTCTGCCATGTACATTGGGCAAACCAAACAGTATCTACGCAAAAGAATAAATGGACACAAATCAGACATCAAGAATTGTAACGTTCAGAAATCAGTAAGAAAACACTTCATTCTTCTTGGACACTCAATAACAGACTTAAAAGTGGCAATTCTTCAAGAAAAAAACTTCAAAAACAGACTCCAACAAGAAACTGCAGAGCTGGAATTAATTTGCAAACTAGACACCATCAAATTAGGCCTGAATAAAGACGAGTGGATGGGTCACTACAAAAAGTAATTTTCCCTCTGCTGATACTCACACCTTCTTGTCAACTATTTGAAATGGACCACCCTGATTACATTGGCCTCGTTAGAACTTAGGGTGATCAGATGTCCCAATTTTATAGGGACAGTCCCAATTTTTGGGTCGTTTTCTTACATAGGTTCCTATTACACCCACCCCCACACACTCCATCCTGATTTTTCACACTTGCTGTCTAGTCACACTATTAGCACTACAAAAGTAATTTTCCTTCCCTTGGTATTCACCCCTTCTTGTCAACTGTTGAGAATATGCCATTTCAACCTTAATTGAATTGGCTCGTTAGCACTAACCCCCACCCCTCCACACACACTTGGTAAGGCAACTCCCATCTTTTCAAGTGCTATAATATATATTCTGCTTACAGTATTTTTAACT
Organism: Chelonoidis abingdonii; assembly: GCF_003597395.2. NCBI lineage: Eukaryota > Metazoa > Chordata > Testudines > Testudinidae > Chelonoidis > Chelonoidis abingdonii. Next base: position 70,482,266 of record NC_133775.1, on the reverse strand, counting down.
CCATGCATCTGATGAAGTGGGTTTTAGCCCACGAAAGCTTAAGCCCAAATAAATGTGTTAGTCTCTAAGGTGCCACAAGGACTCCTCGTTGTTTTTGCCAGGACATGTAAGGGAAGAAATAAAGCAGCCGCTGGGTCCTGCTGCACAGCCTCAACTCTGTGTTAACAAGCTTCCTGTTTTGCCTAGTGCAGTGGATCTGGCCTGCTGTGCCTTGATGCTCCTATCCTGTAGCCTGGAGGAGATACTAGATCAGGGGTCCTCAATCTTTCAGAAGTGGTATGCCGTCTTCATTCATTCACTCTAATTTAAGGTTTTGTGTGCCAGTAATACATTTTAATGTTCTTAGAATGTCTCTTTCTACAAGTCTATAATATATAATTAAACTATTGTTATATGTAAAGTAAATTAGGTTTTTAAAATGTTTAAGAAGCTTCATTTAAAATTAAATAAAATGCAGAGCCCTCCGGACCAGTGGCCAGGACCCAGGCAGTGTGAGTGCCACTGAAAATCAGCTCGCGTGCCGCCTTTGGCACCCGTGCCATAGGTTGCCTACCCTTGTACTAGATGAACAGATCAAGACTTAATGCCAAGTCACATGAGTTCTTGCACCCAGGGTTTCCGATAAACTTGGAAACATGGAAGTTGCCCACTGTCATAAACAGATAGCTAAGGGTTAATGTTTCTTTCACCTCTAAAGGGTTAACAAAGGGAACCAAACACCTGACCAGAGGACCAATCAGGAAACCAGATTTTTAAAAGTTCAGGGGGGGAATGTTTGTGTCTCTCTCTCTTTGGGGGGGGGGGGGGCGGTCTTTGTCTGTCTCTCAGCTATGAGAAGGGTCTTTCTACCTTCAAGCTTCTAATCTTCTGTTTCCTAGTTGTAAGTACAGGTATAAGACAATAGGCTTTTATTGTTTTTGTATTTCCATGTGTGTATTGCTGGAATGTTTAAATTGTATCTCCTTTTGAATAAGGCTGTTTATTCATTTTTCTTTGAAGCAATTGACCCTGTATTATTGTCATCCTGATACAGAGAATATTTTTATGTCTTTTCCTTTCTTTTCATATAAAGCTTTCTTTTTAAGACCTGTTTGAGTTTTCTCTGGTTAAGGCTAAGGAACGAAGAGAAGGGGACATCTCTTTGTGTTAGCTTGACTAGGCTTAAACCTGCATAGCCTCTGGGTGAGGGGGAGAGACTCTTAATCTCTCTGGGTTGTGTTTCAGGGAATTGAAGCGGGAAAATCTGGGGGAGGTAAAGAGGGGGAAGGGAAGTGGGTTATTTCCCTTTGTTGTAGACTCAGGGCATCTGAGTCTTGGGGGTTCCCCAGAGAAGGTTTTGGGGAGACCAGAGTGAGCCAAAACACTGGAATTTTTGGTTGGTGGCAGTGATATCAGATCTAAGCTGGTAATTAAGCTTAAAGGGTTCATGCCAGCTTCTCAGTTTATGAACGCTAAGGTTCAAATCTGAGTAGGAAGCTATGACACCCACACCCTCTGAATGGCCTCTTTGACATTCATCACAGAGTACTCACTCACCGCGGGTGGTGCCTCTGCCTGGCTGCTCTGAGGAATAGCTCTCTTCCAGGTCTAATATCTCCCTTTGCAGTCTCTCCCCCACATTCTCCTCTCTCTCACTCACTCTGGGGTCCCTCTCTCACTCCAGGAACTGCAATTGCCTCTTGTTGACTTGGCCAGGTCACTATGTGGTTTCCCTTTGGGGATGTAGTATCTCACTGGACTCACTGTCCAGGCAATATCACTTTGTCAATGGCTGGTAGGGGAACCCAGGCCCACCCAATAGTCTGGGTCCCCAACCTTGCTACAGTCTCCCTGGGCTACTTCCTACTCCATCATCCCCCATCCAGGCTTTCTTTTCCAATCATCTCTCCAAGTTCTGCACTTCACTCAAGGCCAGGCTCCTACTTTTTCTCTAGGCTCCTTCCTTCCCTCTCTAATGCACAGAAAGTAGCTGCAGACTCTCTCACTCTCTCACTGCAGACTCTCTCACTATGCAGAAATGGCCATTTCTGGTGCCAGTTTCCTAGCTTTATACTCCTCAGCTGAGCTCCCAGGTTCCTTAACCCTTCTGGGGCTGGTGTGAGGTGAACATCAGTTTTGGTGCCCTGGCTCCCCAGATCGCTCACATGCCTTGAGGTTCATATCTCACCCCTCTGGCCCCCCCAATCACTTTACTTCACCCCACCCTGTCTCACTCATCCCGCCACCTGCTTTTGCTGCATCCAACTCATAAGCATGGTCCCCCTCCCACCAACCTCATTCAGCTTGTCTTCTCTCCATAGTAAATCACATTACGCATACCATGCTCTTTAGCAAGAATATGGTTAGGATCACTAATATTCACTCTCCTGCCATCAGCCATCTGGCAAAGGAGGATTGTAGATTTTCCAGGCACTTATAGCCTGAAACCGTCTCTCTTCCTTATACTGGAATTCCATCTTCACACCTTAGCTCACAATCTCTCACTCACTGCAAATCTACTAGAGACACCAGTGTGACCCTATGCCCCATAATCTTCATAGAGATATGCTTACGGCATAACTAAGATATGTTTTATGCAGTGTAACCCCTTTGGGGTTTAGAGAGCAGGGCCCTTTTAAATCTTTTTTCTAGGGGGGAGGGGGAGAGTGAGAAAAAAGGAGGGAAACTCCAGGGGGCTCTCTGGAGCTGGGAGGGAGAGAGAGAGGCAACAGCAGCAGCTGCTGCCCCCGCCCCCCCCCCAGCCTCTTGCAAAGGAAGCAGCAGAGAGAACTTTCCTTAAGTCTAGGAAGAACAGGATGGCCGATCGGGGACACTCCAGGACAGAAGCAGCCCTGTGCAGGGAGGAATTGCTCGAGAAGGACAGGCCGGATCTGGACCCAGTATCACAGCTGCCCAGAGCTGCATCGGGGTGTAAGTACTGGGGCTTGTGACTGCATTGGGAACAAGGTGGAAGGTTGCTAGATAGTTAAGTAGGGAGGTGGTCGCTCCGTGGCTTTGCAGAGTGCGGCAGAAGAGGGCACGGGAGGGGTTTGTTGGTGGAAAGTTCACTGGCGCTGGAGACAACCAGGAGCACCCAAGACTCACCACTGGACTGGAACTTTGCTCAGGACCCCTGAACTCTGTGTTGCAGACACCTTTGTATCTGCCCTTTCAGACTGTGCTACCACTGGGCTAGTGGGGCCTTGGCTTGGATGCAGCCCTGTTTTACTGCTCCCCCTATATTTCCCCTTGTTGTTTTTCTCCTCTCATCCCTCTGTAAATAAATATTTCCCTTTCTTATATCCATTGTACTTTTCCTGTGAGGGTGTATGTTCACTCTGGGGGGTTTGGAAAAGATGGGGTGGAAGGGATTTTTCCTGCTGCATTCCTGCACGTGCCTTCTCTTGGCCAGAGCTGCCTGCAGAGCAGACTCCATCTTGGCCATGAGGGTGCTAAAGTTACACAAGATGGGTCATGTGAAGTATTAGTGGAAAGGTCATGATTTACTAAATATAATTATCCTATTTGTATGCATACATCATTTCTGTATCTGAAGTTAGGAATATTGACTATGTAACAATTACAACTTGGGGACTGCCCACTGGATAGTATGCAGTCAGCCTGGATAGGCCGTTCAGGAGAACAATAGAACTCTGAAGATGCTAATCAACCTCCTTGAAAAGTTTCCTGGGATGCTGTTTTGACATTCTAGGTTCAGATGATCATGTCATCTTGGACTTCTAGTGTTTTTCCATTAAGGGAGGGGTGGGGGTCAAACTGGGAAACAAGGGATTCCTGCAATATGCAAATCCTATTTAAGGTTGGGGAGTGAGTTAATCTAGGCTCTTCTCCACTGCCTCCTCACCCAAGAAGGAAGACTGCTGAAAACACCTGAAAAAACAAAGGAACTAAGCTGGGGCAGGGGCTGAGCCCAGGTGAGAAATGTCTAGCCTGTGAAAGGAATAGCTAGAGATTTAAACTGCGAGCAGTGCAGTTTACCTTCAAAAAACTCTACAACCTGCATAAAACAACATTTAGGGTGAGGATTTGCTACTATTAACCAGTTAATTTACTGTATCAAGCTTAGTTCGTGTGTTTTTTGTTTTATTTGCTCAGTAATCTGCTTTGATCTGTTTATCCCTTATATTCACTTAAATTTTATCCTTTGTAATTAATAAACTTGTTTTGTTTTCTAAAACCCAGTTTGTTCCATTCATAACTGGCTGGGGCAGGGTGGGTGGGCAAAAAGCTGTGCATATCTTCCTCCACACTGAGGGAGGAAGCAAATTTCATGAGCTTATGGTGTACAGTTTTCTGTGCTGCACAAGACAATACAATTTTGGGTTTACTCTCCAGAGGGAGTGTGGACTTGACTGCTGGGCAGTTTCCTAGCTGAGTCTTCCCATGCAAAGCTGATTGCAGACTCTGTGTGATTCTAAAGCTTGGTGTGTCCCTAACTGTGTGTGTGCTGGAGGAGGCCGGAGATCCTGGCTCGGCAAAACAGTGTAAGGGAACTCAGGCTGGTGGAGAAGACGGGCTCAGTAAAACCCAGTACATCAGGTGGCACCCTGGAAGGGGGGTCCAATCTGTCACAACCGGGACCCTCTGTGACAGCCTATACCATTATGTTCACCACTTTTACAAGACTGATAAATTTTGTACAATGTATAGCAGCTCTGTATGTGAAGTTACAAGATGTTACTGAAATATATTATAATTCTGGGTTACACCCACAAATCAGTTTTTCAGAGACAAAGATAACACCTGGCTGGGGCCAGTGTGAACGACTACCATCTGCTTAAGCAGCCAATCTCCAGCAGAGGGAAGAGGTGAAGAAGACATTTACATTTCATCACAGGGATGGTTCAAACTTCAGCTCCACAAGAAACTACTTGTTGCCTGCACCCAGCTGGGATAATCCTTAAAGAGGGGAAAGGGCTATAATAATAAAACTCCCCAACTCACCTCTCCTCCTCCCATCTCTGCTCATGACATCAATGAATACCTGAAGACACTGAACTAAAGGTGTGTGTGTCCTGGACTGAAAGGAAACCCAGCCTGTGAAATGTACTGCAGCGTGCGATGAGGCAAATCTTCACTTTGAATTTTGTTAGTTTGTTAAGTTAGCCATTAGCTTGCATTTTGCTCTTATTTTCTTTTTGTAAGCAATCCTGACTTTTATGCATTATAACTTGTAATCACTTAAGTTTATTAACTACAACAAATAGATTTTATCTTATTGTTTTGTTGGGGGGCGGGAGAAAAGCTCCAAGTAACTGGCAATATGGCATGGGGTCAAAAGTTTATATTCTCAGGCCTGCTAATGCCCTCGGGCTAATCAATATGTTCCTTTGAAGCTAGCATGAGTACATGTGATCATTTATCATTTTCTTTTGTTTATGGTACAAGATGTAATCGATCAAAGTGGGGGGTCAGTAGTATAGGTAAAGGATATAGTTAATTAAAAGATCCGGTAGTTAATGAATTGTAAATGATAAATTGTAGCACCTGTGAACATCTCTGTAAACAAGAAGGGTATATAAGACATGGCAATGGATAGTGATTCGTGCATGATTTGAGATTTGTATCTCCTGCACCTTATTTGATTTCAAATAAAAGAGACTTGCTTCTCCACTCTGGTGTGGTTTTTGGGATACACACACCGGACAAACGAACCCCAACTGTTGCCCCCTGCAATAGTTTTATATTAACCAGTGTGTTTGCAGTAGAGTGTGTGGGGAAACTCCATCTGGGATAATAAGGCTGGTGCATTATCATTTTCCTTTGATGAAATGAGAGACTTTCTATGAGCTTGCATTGTTCAGCCGTGTGCTGAACAGTACAAGATGCACATTGCTCGGGGGACAAGGTTGGGACTAGGAATTCATGGATGTGGCACTGTATGTAATTCATGAGTGACTACTCAGAGTGCTCATGTATTTAGCTGGGAGTAAATCTGCATGCTGAAGGCAGTGTGAGCAGGCCAGGCGTTGATGTTCTCATCACAAAACAGTGTAAAAGGCATCCAAGCCTAGAGAGTTAAGGGGACACTGTTGTTCAACATTCCAAACTGTATCCTGGATAGTGTCATACACCCTGAGCAAGTGACCCCACAAGCTCTCTGCCAGCCCACCAATGTCCAGGACAATCTGACTGCACATGAGGATGTTACAGCACTTGGAAAAAAGGCTGCTTTAAACAGAAACTGCTTCTCAGTTGGTGCAGCTGAAGTGCCATTCTGTAACACATTCTTGCTGACGCCACATAAAAAGCAAAATCCTTCTGTAACTCTTCTGCCAGGTTGTTTTGGCAGCAACAAGGGACGGGCTCCATGTCTAGGGGTTTCTCTTAACATTACAAAACCGAACCACCTCAAGCCCCCACCCAAAAATCTGGAAAAAGTAAAAACCTCCCCTGATTACCTCTATGGATGTGTCTACTCTGACCTTAAAAACTCGTAGCTGGCCCGTGCCAGTTGACTCAGGCTCACAGGGCTCAGGCTAAGGGTCTGTTTAATTATGGTGCAGATGGTCAGGCTTGGGCTGGAGCCCACACTCTAGGACTCAGAGGTGTAAGAGTTCCAGAGCTCAGGCTGCAGCCTGAACTGGACCATCTACACCACAATTAACAGTCCCTTAGCCCAAGCCTGAGTCAGCTGGCATGGGCCAGCCACAGGTGTTTAACTGCAGTGTAGACAAATCCTAAAAGGTAATACTTCCCCATTCGCAAGCACTGAATTTATATAACAAAATGAGAACTTTTATCAAAGGGGAGAGGGAACAAAGCATTCATTTACAGGAACAATGACTCAAAAGCATGCAAACACTAAATAAAAACTCCAACCAAAGTATCCTGGGCAGTAGTCCTTTGCCTCACCTTGAAATTTTGAATGTCCAGTGGACAAATGTCCCTTTAACATGCCACTTCTTCTTTCCTCCTGCTGCACACTGTTTACAGTCTGATGTCCAAGGTCAGCAAAGTCCTGGAGATCAGGGGTGAATTCAGGGGATTCACCTCCAACTTCTGAGAAGAATGTGAGTGATGCCTCTGCCACTGCCTCTTTGCTGCTGCTGCCACTTCTTGCTGCTCTCTGCTCGGGCAGCTACTGCTGCTTGCCATAGTTGCTGCTGCCTCTGCTGTTCCAACTGCTTCTGTACTCTTGTGTCCTTGGTCCTACAACCCACAACCACCTAGCCCAGCTAGTAGTGACTGTCATAAACAGATAGCTAAGGGTTAAATGTTTCTTTTACCTGTAAAGGGTTAACAAAGGGAACCGCACACCTGACCAGAGGACCAATCAGGAAACCGGATTTTTCAAAGCTCAGGGAGGGAATTTTGGGCTGTGTGTCTTTTGTCTGTCTCTCGGCTATGAGAG
>NC_133775.1:70359764-70456681 GCF_003597395.2 Chelonoidis abingdonii | reverse complement strand
AGACCAGAGTGAGCCAAACACTGGAAATTTTTGGCTGGTAGCAGTGCTATCAGATCCAAGCTGGTAATTAAGCTTGAAGGTTTCATGCAGGCACCCACATTTTGGACTCTAAGGTTCAGAATTAGGAATTATGCTTATGATAGTGACACCTTTGGTGCTGGTGCTGTGGTGTCTCTCATTACGCTGCCTTTATCCACTGTGCTGTGTTCTGAGGTTCCACCACCTAGCCCACTTTTCAGTGATTTCAGCTCAAGTGACTTCACTGGGTATGGAGGAACCTCACTGCCACTGCATCCTCTATGCTGTCTTTTACTGAAACACTGTCCCCACACAGCTCTAAGGGTCAGACTCCTAGACCAGCCTATCCATGATTTCAGCTCTAGTGATCACTGTAAAGAGACAAAGACTCTCAATTAAGTCTAGTAAGTTCTGTCTTTAAACACAAGAGTCAAATGATGCCTAGGACATTTTAAATAGACTTCTCACCACCGGGGAGGAACACCTGTTCTTACCCTCTCCATCTTCCAGTTGCATTTGGTATCACTATCCCAAGCTTAGTGAGTAACGTTCACATTATGTGGACCTCCCCAATTAGGGCATGTTATTTACAGTTCTGATGCCCTTTAGTCACACAGTAAGGATGCCAGCATCTCATTACCCTTGCATCCAAGACTTCAGTGATTTTAATCCCCAAACAGTCAAACTGGATCACTGTAACATAAGAATGGCCATACTGGGTCAGACCAGTGATCCATCTCCCCAGTATTCTGTCTTCTAACAGTGGCCAATGCCCAATGCTTCAAAAGGAATAAACAGAACAGGGCAATCATCAAGTGATTCATCCCGTCATCCAGTCCTAGCATTGGACAGTCTAGGGACACCTAGAGCATGGGGCGGTATCCCTGACCATCTAACAGCCATTGATGGACCTACCATCCAGGAATTTCTCTCATTATTTTTTTAATCCAGTTACAGTTTTGGCCTTCACAACATCCCCTGGCAATGAGTTCTGGTCAGGATACTTTGCGAAATAAGTACTTCTGTTTGTTTTAAATCTGCTGCCTAATAATTTCATTGAGTGACCTGGTTCTTGTTATATGAAGGGGTAAATACGACTTCCTTATTCACTTTCTCCACACCATTTATGATTTTATAGACTCATATCTTCCCTTAATCACTTTTCTGAACTAAATGGTCTCCAGCCTTTTTAATCTATGCTCACACAGAAGCTGTTCCATACCCCTAGTCATTTTTGTTGCCCTTCTCTGCATCTTTTCCATTTTTTGAGATGAGGGAACCAGAACTGCACACAGTATTCAAGATGTGGGCGTACCATGGATTTATACAGTGGCATTATGATATTTACTCTCTTATCTATCCCTTTCCTAATGGTTCCTAACATCGTTAGCTTTTCTGATTGCTGTTGCATATTGAGTGGATGTTTTCAAAGAACTATCCACAGTGACTACAAGATCTCTTTCCTGAGTAGTAACAGCTAATTTAGATCCCATCATTTGTATGTATAGTTAGGATAATGTTTTCCAATATGCATTACTTTGCATTTACCAACACTGAATTTCATCTGCCATTTTGTTGCCCAGAGACCCAGTTTTGTGAGATCCCTTTGTAATTCTTTGCAGTCTGCTTTGAACTTAACTGTCTTGAGTAACTTTGTATCATCTGCAAAGTTTGTCATCTCACTGTTTCTCTCTTTTTCCATATCATTTATGAATATCTTGAAAAGCACTAGTTCTAACACAGATCCATGGGGGACTCTGCTATTTACCTCTCTCCATTCTGAAAACTGACCATTTATTCCTACCTTTTGTTTCTTGTCTTTTAACCAGTTACTGATCCAGAAGAGGGCCTTCCCTCTTATCCCTCGACTGTTTACTTTGCTCAAGAGACTTTGATGAGAGAACTTATAAAGGCTTTCTGAAAGCCCATGTACACTATATCACCCTTGTCCACATTTGTTGACCTCCTCAAAGAATTCAAATAGATTGGTGAGGCATGATTTCCCTTTACAAAAGCCATGTTGACTCTTCCTCAATAAAACATGTTCATCTGTCTGTTTGATAATTCTGTTTTTTACTATAGTTTCAAGCAATTTGCCTGGTACTGAAGTTAGGCTTGGCGGCCTCTAATTGTCAGGATTGTCTCTGGAGCCTTTTTAAAAAATTATCATCATATTAGCTATTCCTTAAGTGGTAGGTTACATAGCACCATTAGTAGTTCTGCAAATTTCATATTTGAATAACAGTCAAGACTGATCATCTTGGCAAAGTAGGTGTGTCTATGCAAATAATGTCTGCTCATTACATCTTTTCCTCCAGATTGTCAATAGATGGCAGGAGAGAGCTCATTTGGATCACCAACTTACTGAAATGGGTATAACCTAAACTCCCTCTAAGCTGCGCAGTTGCCAATTAACTGCCACACAAGTGCTCAGGCTGCGGAGGGGAGAGATGCCTCTCCCCCAGCCCCAGAGAAGAGAGGCGTCTCTCCTCCCCAGCCCAGGTGCTGCTGCGGGGAAAGAGCTTGGGGGAGTTTTCTTTCCCCATTATAGACCTGGGGAAGCCCGGCACCACAAACCCCTCATCCCCAGTTCCACCCCAGAGCCCACACTTCCAGTCAGAGCCCTCACCCCCAACCCTCTGCCCCAGTCATGAGCCTCCTCCCACACTCCAAACCTCTTAGCCCCACCCCCACTACATGAATTTTGTTGTGTGACACATCACTTCCATATTGGTACATATAATAAAATTCATTCTGCACATGCATGGGAAAAATTAGAGGGAATGCTGAGTGTAGCAGCATCTTCTGAGCGAAGGAAACTAAACAAGAAACATCAACAACTGTAATCCAGTTGTATGGGGTCAGGCAAACACTGATACGCAATCTGCAGCCAACAATTCACTTGCCTTCTTTAGATATCATAGAATTATAGACCTGGAAGGGACCTTGAAAGGTCATCAAGTCCAGATCTCTGCAATGAGGCACAACCAAGTAAATGAGGCAGACCATCCTTGACAAGTGATGTCCACCCTGTTCTTAAAAACCTCCAGAGACAGGGATTCCACAAGCTCCCTTGGAAGCCTAATTCCAAAACTTAATTACCCTTACAATTAGAAAGATTTTCCTAACAGCTAGTCTAAATTTCATTGCTGCAGATTAAGCCCCTTTCTTCTTGTCCTGGACAAGGAGAACAACTGATTATACTATCCTGTTCATAATAGTCCTTAACCTATTTGAAGCTTGTTATCAGGTTCCCCTCAGTCGTCTTTTCCAAGACTAAAAATGCCCAGTTTTTTAACTTTTCTTCATAAGTCAAGTTTTCTAAACCTTTTATCATTTTTTGTTTCTCTTCTCTGGACTCTCGAATTTGGTCAAATCTTTCCTGAAGTGTGGCACCCAGAATTTGACACAATACCAGTTGAGGCCTCATTGGTGCTGAATAGAGTGGAACAATTACCTCCCAGATCTTAACTACAATGTTCCTATTAGTACAACCCAGAGTGATATTAGCCTTTTTTGCAAGTGCATCACACTGTTGACTCATACTCAATTTCTGATCTGCACTATCCACCCCAGATCCTTTTCAGCAGTACTACTGACTAGCCAGTTATTCCCCATTTTGAAGTTGTGCATTTGATTTTTTCTTCCTCAGTGTAGTACTTTGCATTTGTCTTTATTAATTGTATCTTGTTGATTTCAGACCAATTCTCTAATTTAACATGATCATTTGGAATTCTAATTGGATTGTTACCCAGGGCTCTTTCAACCCAAAGCTCTTGGTAATTTTTACTCCGTGCAAGGTGGTGTCAGGAAATAAATCAAGGGAGACACGGCCGTCTGACCGATAGATGGCTGGCATAAACAGAACAACACAAGAGTGCTTTCACTTAAAGCTAAACTTTACTTAGTCTCAAGCACTTACACACATCCGCAACAAGTTAGTAAAACACCCCCAACCTTTGATAATTCCCAAAGCTGTGTGGCTCTCGAGTGACACAGCAGCAGGCTTCTGGTGGCCAAATCTTCTGTCTGCTGGTGGGGACCGCAAGATGTATCCAGAGGGAGAGTCCAAAAAAAGTCCCCAAATGAATCCAACTATTTCAAACTTTTCCCCCTTATTTATACATTTGTAATAGAATGACGTATCCCTTAAAGACAACTTGTTAAGTAAGCAGTTTCAAGGGTCAAGCAAGAGGTTCCTTCAGGTGTGGGTTTTTCCAGAGTTTGCAGCCTTGAGACCCCAATAGACACTTCTGGGGCACATCCTGCTCTTTTAAAATGCATGTATCAGCAACTTCAACTCAATTCTTATCAGGAAGGACGTGGGGTCAAGTTGCCCTTTCTGTGGCACCCCAAATCCCCTCCCCTCCTCCCTTGGTCAAGCTGAGACTGCTTAATAGGTTGCTTTAACAATAAGCCACAGTGGTTTCAGGCACTTTACTGGTTTGCCAAAATCTCCCCATACACTGTCCTCCAAAGTTCTAGTAATCCCTCCCACAAATTGGTGTCTTCCACAAATGTTATATGCCTACTCTCCCTTCCATATCAAAGTCACTAATGAACATATTGATTAGTGAGGTTCCTCAGGGGTCAGTTCTGGAGCCATTACTAGATACGTCCTCCCAGTTGGGCAATGAACCACTGATAGCTACTTTCTGAGTATGGCCTTTCAACCAGTTGTGCACTCATCTTACAGTAATTTCAACTAAACTACATTTCCCAAGTTTGCTTTAGAGAATTTCATGTGGGATTGTGCAAAAGCCTTACTAAAAATCAAGATATACAATGTCTACACATTTCCCCGCTCCTCTAGGCCAGTAACTCTGTCAAAGGAGGAATTTAGGTTGGTTGGCATGATTTCTTGACAAATCCATGCTGGCTATTCCTTATAACTTTACTATATCAGCTAACCTGGTGGTTAAAAATGGATTATTTAATAATTTGTTTCAGTATCTTTCCAGATATAAAAAAGTTAGGCTGACTGGTTTATAATTCCCTGGGTCTTCTTTGTTCCCCCTTTAAAGACAGGTATAATGTTTGGCCTTCTCCAGTCCTCTGGGAACTCATCTGTCTTCCATGAATTCTTGAAGATAATAACTAACAGTTCCAAAATTGCTTCAGCTAGTTCCTTGAGTAATCTAAGAAAAATTTAATCAGGGCCTGCTGACTTGAATACATCTAACTTATCTAAATATTCTTTAACCTGTTCTTTCCCTATTTTGGCTTGCATTCCTTCCCTCTTGTTGTTAATATTAATTGAATTATAGAAGATTAGGGTTGGACGAGACCTCAGGAGGTCATCTAGTCCAACTCATGCTCAAAGCAGGACCAACACCAACTAAATCATCCCAGCCAGGGCTTTGTCAAGCTGGGCCTTAAAAACCTCTAAGGATGGAGATTCCACCACCTCCCTAGGTAACCAATTCCAGTGCTTTACCATCCTCCCAGTGAAACAGTGTTTCCTAATATCCAACCTAGATCTCCCCCACTGCTACTTGAGACTATTGTTCCTTGTTCTGTCATCTGATATCACAGAGAACAGCCAAGCTCCATCCTCTCTGGAACCTCCCTTCAGGTAGTTGAAGGCTGCTATCAAATCCTCCTCAACCTCTTCTCATAAGTCATGTGCTACAGCCCCCTAATCACTGCCCTCTGCTGGACTCTCTCCAAACTGTCTACATCCTTTCTATAGTGGGGGAGCCCAAAACTGGACGCAAAACTCCAGATGTGGCTTCACCAGTGCCGAATAGAGGGGAATAATCACTTCCCTCAATCTGCTGGCAACGTTCCTACTAATACAGCCCAATGTGCTGTTAGCCTCCTTGGCAACAAGGGCACACTGACTCATATCCAGCTTCTCATCCACTGTAATTCCCAGGTACTCTTCTGCAGAACTGCTGCTTAGCCAGTCGGTCCCAAGCCTGTAGCAGTGCCTGGAATTCTTCTGTCCTAAGTGCAGGACTTTGCACTTGTCCCTGTTGAACCACACCACATTTCTTTTGGCACAATCCTCCGATTTGTCTAGGTCACTCTGGACCCTATCCCTATCCCTCCAGCATATCTACCTCTCCCCCCAGCTTACAGTCATCCGTATACTTGCTGAGGGGGCAATCTATCTCATCATCCAGATCATTAATGAAGATGTTGAACAAAACCGGCCCCAGGACCAACCTCTAGGGAACTCCGCTTGATATCGGCTGCCAACTAGACATTGTGCCATTAATCACTATCCATTGAGCATAACGATCTAGCCAGCTTTCTAGCCACCTTATAGTCACAGGGATTGGGAACCTTTGGCCTGTGGCCTGCCAGGGGAAGCACCCTGGTGGGCCAGTTTGTTTACCTGCCGCCTCTGCAGGTTTGGTCAATTGCAGTTCCCACTGGCTGCAGTTTGCTGCTCCGGGCCAACGGGGGCTGCGGGAAGCGGCACGGGCCGAGCATTGTGCTGGCCACCACTTTCTGCCACCCCATTGACCTGCAACTGCAAACTGCGGCCAGTGGGAGCCACGATTGGCCGAACCTGCAGACACAGCAGGTAAACAAATCTGCCAGGGCCGTGTGCCAAAGGTTGCCAATCCCTGTTACAGTCCAATCTGCACATCTTTAACTTGCTGGCAAGAATACTGTGGGAGACTGTATGAAAAGTTTTGCTAAAGTAAAGGTATATCACATCCAACGCTTTACCCATATACACAGAGCCACTTATCTCATCACAGAACGCAATCAGGTTGATCAGGCATGACTTGCCCTTGGCCAATGATTCTGCAATCACATCAGCCAACTCCTCCAACACCCTAAGATGCATTGCTTCCAGCTCCATACATCTGTGCGTGTCCAGCTTTTCTAAATAGTCCTTAACCTGTTCTTTCACCACTGAGAGCTGTTCACCTCCTCCCCATACTGTACTGCCCAGTGCAGCAGTCTGGGAGCTAATCTTATTTGTGAAAACCAATGCAAAAAAACCATTGAGTACATTAGCTTTTTCCATATCATTTGTCACTATGCTGCCTCTCCCATTCAGTAAGGATCCCACACTTTCCCTTTCTTGTTGCTAACATATCTGTAGAAACCCTCCTTACCCTACACATACTTTGCTAGCTGCAATTGCGCTTTGGCATTCCTGATTGTTCAAGCAATATTTTTATACTCTTCTCTCGTCCAAGTTTCCACTTCTTGTAAGTTTCCTTTTTGTATTTAAGCTAACTGAAGATTTCTCTGTTAAGCCAAGCTGGTCGCTTGCCATATTTTACTATTCTTTCTGCACATCAGGATGGTTTGCTCCTGCATCCTCAATAAGGCTTCTTTAAAATACAGTCAGCTTTCCTGAACTGCTTTCCCCTTCATGTTATTTTCCCATGGGATCCTGCCCATCAGTTCCCTGAGAGAGTCAAAGTCTGCTTTTCTGAAGTCCAAGGTCTGTATTCTGCTGCTCTCCTTTTTTCCTTGGCAGGATCCTGAACTCAACCATCTCATGCTCACTGCCTCCCAGCTTCCCATCCACTTTTGCTTCCCCTACTAATTCTTCCCTGTTTGTGAGCAAGTCAAGAAGAGCTCTGCCTCTATTTGGTTCCTCCAGCATTTGCACCAGGAAATTGTCCCCTATATTTCCTGGATTGTCTGTGCACTGCTGTATTGCTTTCCCAGCAGATATCGAGGTGAGTGAAGTCCTCCATGAGAACCAGGACCTGTGATCTAAAAACTTCTGTTACTGTCTGAAGCCTTGTCCTACCTCATCCCACCAGGACATCACTCTTGCTGCTCTCACCTTTAAACTTAACCCAAAAACTGTCAACAAGCTTTTCTGCAGTTTCATACTGCAGCTCTGAGCAATCATATTGTGCTCTTACATATAGTACAAGTTCTCCCCCTTCCTGAACTGTTCATACCCATTCATGACAGTGCTCCAGTCATCTGAGTTACCCCACCAAATCTCTATTATTCCACTCAGATTACAGTTCCTTGACTGTGTCCACCCCAGAGCCTCACCCCCTCCTACACCCCAGGGAGAGAAAATATAACAAACTGGGGGCAGGGCCTGGAGAAGGGATGAGGCAAAGGTGTTTAGTTTTGTGCCATTAGAAAGTTAGCAACACTATCAGCGACCATCACCTGGGTGAACGGGTTCCTGCCCCAGCCACCCACCGGTCCTCCAGGGCCCGACAGCCCGCACGTTGCCAGTCTCAATGCGAGTGGGGCCCACCGGCCCCCAACCTCCGGTTCTCTCGGCAGTCTGTCTCTCCAGCGTCCCGGATTTCCTCTCTATGGCATATGCCCCCTCCTAGCCTACGTGCCTCCTCTATGGTTCCGGCTTGGTCTAGCCTAGATACTGCCTCTCTATCGTCGGATTGGCACCGTCTAGCCTTGCCTTAGCCTCGCTATGGTATATGGTCCCTCTAGTCTACACACCTCTTATTTATGGTTTCGGGGGCGTTCTATCCGTCACGCACCCTCTGTGGTGTGTCCCATCTAGCCTTCTCCCTGCCTCTCTCTGGGCTTGTGTGGCTCCCTCTAGGCCTCACTTTCCTTCTCCATGGTTTCTGCGGGGCCCCTCTACCCCTGACGTTTCCTCTTTGTGGTCTCTCACGTGGTGCCGTCTGGGAGCCGGGACGCGGGAGCGAGATGTGGCGGCTGCCGGGGCTGCTGAGCCGAGGTCAGGGGTCTGGAGCGGGGTCACACACACGCTGCGTATCGCGAGAGTCGCGACATTGCTCGGCCGGGGCTTGGCAGCGCTGCAAGGTCGGGGCTGGGCGATATCCCGAAGCCCGCAGCTGGGGCAGCTTGGGCGCAGGCACAGCCCGGCGAGCCGTGCCCCGCCCCGCACTCCGGGGGCACCAGCAGCCCGGCCAGGCAGCTCCTGACGGAGCTAGGGCTAGAAGGGCTGGCTCGGCCCACTTCCCCTTCCCTCCGCAAGGTCGCATTTTCTTCTTAGCAAGTCTCTATAGGCTCTCCGTGCTGGCTGCCTCAACTCCTGTCCTGAGACCGTAACGTTCCCAGAGCCCAGCCGCGCCGTCCAGCCCTGTAAGCCGGTCCTAGCAATCAGCCTCCGGGCCCGGGCATTAGCTCCTTCCCCTGTCTGTTATTGGCTTAGTACAGCGTGCCCAGAACTCAGTGGCTCAATTACACATGCAGCGTGGGGAAGGTTGGCTAGTCTAATAAATGAAAGGAGGGGGGGAATAAGAGCTCCCTTTCATGAACACCCAGTTAGCTATGAATTCCCTCTTCGTGGCCGTTTTCTGCTTGTTTTACCTGAAAAGGGTTAACAAAGTTCCCCAAGTAAAGGAAAAGGAATGGGCATCTGACCAAAAGAGCCAATGGGAGGCTAGAACTTCTTAAAATGGGGGTGAAAAAAACCTTGATCCACAAGCCAAAATAAAGAAATAAACCTGATTGTGTCTACTTAAACATACCTTGTCCAATGATTTCTTCTCGGTAGGGAAGATGAATTTTTATGCCTTACATTGCATTACTTCTTGTAGCATTGCTGCTCTGTGTCTCCTTCTCAGAGAACAAGAGACAAAGGGGAAGTTTTTTTCCCCATTTTAAAAAGTTCTAGCCTCCTGTTGGCTGTTTTGGTCGGGTGCCTACTCCTTTTTCTTTACCTGGAAGGGAGCTCCCCCCCCACCCCGTTTATTTATTACATGCTCACTAAGCTGTGACTACCTGCCTCTAGTGAATTCAAGTACTAGCTAAACTACAATTTCCATTTCAATTAACCCTACAATTCAACAAAGAGTCCTGTGGCACCTTAAAGACTAACAGATGTATTGAAGCATAAGCTTTCCTAGGTGAATACCCACATTGTCAGACGCATGCATGCCACAGGACTCTTTAAGGTGCAACTCTTTATTGCTTTTTACAGATCCAGACTAACATGGCTACCCCTCTCCTAAAATTCAAAATACCCCATTTTTAGGGAACTTTATGACCCCCATGGCAGAAGCATAACAGCCACTGCTGCCCACATTGCTTGAGCCAGTTTTGGTTGCAATCCATCCTTCCTCTTTGGATGGACGCTGAGGCTGGGAACTTCTGCCCCAAACAAGAGAGTTCCTGGAAGTTCCACACCAAGTGAGGATTAGACTGGAAATGCTCTGACAGCTTCCACTTCAGGCTGCTTGATCCCCAAATAACTAGAGATGGGGGCTTGACTTTCCTTGTGCTAGCACCAGTTCACTCCTGAAGGGAATGGAGAATGAGGTCTCTGGCTTCCTGTGGAGCAGAATTCATGCCAGTGAGGCAGTACAGACACCCTTATGTAGCCGGACTCAGTGTTCATGAGGGGACAGACCATGTCCTAATGCTGGGGAGGCTGCTCTGTCCTCAAGCTACATGCTGGAGTGTCTGGAATCTCCTCCCAGCAGAATTCCAATGCATTAGTCCCTTCTCCTTCTAACTCCACATGCAGCCCTTCATCGCCTCCATGTGCTGAATGCTTCAAGCTCTATCCATGGGATCCCAACCCTCCCCAGCAATGAGGAGTTCCGGAATGCCACCTCAGCAATCAGTGCTGGACAGACTCCATCTGAACAGAGGTGAGGATGGGTAGCCTTCCAATGGGGGAAGCAGGGAGGAGACCTGGGCAGCCTCTACGGTGCGGTACCCAGCTGGAATGCAGAATGAGGGTCAGGGAACCAAGGGAGAGCCCTGCATAGCCCACGTGTCCCATTCTGTGTTGAGGGAGAGCCACAACTGAGGGTTCTCCCATAGCCCTCAGTGCCCACTATGCCTGTAAGCAGCAGGGAAGTGGCTTTTAGGGTCTATGTGGACTGGACTTCTTAGCCAAAGGCAAGAACTGTAAAAGGGAGTTCTGGGGAATGGTTCCCATTTGGGTTTGGTCTGGTCATACCATCCCTTCACCTCAGCCAGTGTTGGAGACAGCAGTAAACATACCCTAAAGATCCCTGTTCTCAGGAACTGCAACATGAAATTCCTTTTCCTGATCGTGATTTAAGGAATTGCTGAAGTCATTGTATTTTAATCCAGGTCCTGGTTTTCTCTCTGTTTGCCCTTCCCATAACCTAACTCAGCTTTACCTCTGGTCACAGGCTCCTACCCCATGTCTTTCTCCCTACTGCACCAGGCAGACCTCAAGCATAGTCCCCCTCCCTGTATCTCTTTCCCTCCTGCCTCAGATGTCTACACTAGAGAGAGTGTTCTAGCTAAACCCTTTGCACACCCTCTGGAGTTCAGTATGGGTGCATGCATGTGACTGAGTGAGGTCTCCATGGTGCTCTGGAACCCCTTTGGCCAGCCTGTGCAGGCCCAAGGTCAGGGTGCATTCCTGGTCTCTTCCCCAGCACTCCAACTGGTGAGTCATACTGGTGCTGCAGCATGGGTCTGACAGTGTGGCACAGCCTGTCTTCTTGTGCTGCACCTTGGCCATGTCTACACAGGAACCTCACCACCATTTGCAGTGAGTGGGTGCTGCTCCAAAGCTGCAGTTAAGCTGGAGCTCTGCCATTTTATCATGTAACTTTTCCTACTCAGAGTAGAGCTAGACACCAGGGTAGTGCTTGCCTGCTGCTGCTTTCTCCAGCAGCAGTGAATGGCGCCCAGGGCTAATATAGCTGCTTTGTGCCTCACACACTCTCCACTCCTCTCCAGCCCTGTGTTGCCCTTTGCCTCATCTTCAGGAGGATGGTGATTTGCTGATGTGAAGCTGCTGTCTGAGTGCTTGGAAACAATGTAAATGTTTCACAGTGGCTCTCCCAACTCAACCTCCCATGCCTGACCCATTTAAGGCTTTATACATACTTGGAAAACATTACTGAGCGCTGCTGGCCTGAAGACTGAGCCTAGTGGCTCAGTTATGGGCTTGTCATCAGTACATCAGCCAGTGTAGTCTGGCAAACTACCAGCAGGATTAGAATTTACATACAACTTGTGCTTGCTGCTGGCGATTGGGTGCCCAGGTGCTCTCAACTGATGAGGGCAAGGATCCAGTGCTGTGGGGCCAGGATCTTTCTCACTGGCCTTGATGCAGGATTAGGTGATGGGGTCCTTCTGGCCCAGTCAGGTGGTCCCTGTGAGGGAGGAAGAAATAGGTGTCCCAGGGAAGTAAGACAGGGCTAGGGGAGGAATAGAGTGGCTGCTCCTCCAACCCAGGGGGAACAGAGAATGAGGGGTTCAAAATTCAATAGTGCTTAAGGTTGAATTTTGAAACTGAAATGATCCTAGAGAAATCAGAGTGAGAAAGGTCCATGCAGCCCAAGCAAAGCTCGGGTTGCTAAAACGTTGCAGGAGTTTCTATGCGTTTCTCCCCCTGGCACACGCTTGTTTCTGTCTGTATTCCCCTTCCACCACCTCCTCCCCACCACGGTTCTGTCGTTGATGGTCCTGGGTTTCACAGAGTAAAAATTTTAAGGCCATTAGAGCATATAGTCTGACCTGTATAACACAGGCCCTTGAATTCCACCCAGTTGCCTCTGTATTGAGCCCAGCAATGTATATTTAGCTAAAGCATCTTTCAGAAAGGGAGCCAGCCTGGATTTGAAACCATCAAGAGATGAAGAATTCACCATTTCTTTTCCTCGCTAGTTTGTTTCAATGGTTCATAACCTCCCTGTCTTAAAATTTTGTGCTTTATTTCTATTTTAAACGTCTGGCTTTATCTTCCAGCCGTTGGTTCCTGTTTTGCCTTTCTCTGCTAGATTAAAGAGTACTTTAGTACCCAGTGTCTCAATCTTCTTTTTGATAACTTTAAACAGACTGATCTATTTAAGTCTGGCACTGTAAGGCATTTTGTTCAGCCCTTACATCATTTTATGGCTCTCTTCTGCATCTTTTCCAACTTTTCAACATCATTTTTAAAATGCATACACTGAAATGGATGTAGTATTCCATATCAGTGTCACCAATGTCGTATACAGAGACAAAATCATCTTCCTGCTCTCCACGCTCACGTTTATATCTCCAAGGACTGTATTGGTCCTTTTGCCACAGCATTACACTGGGAGCTCATGTTCCACTATGGACCCTAAATCCTTGTCAGAGTCCCTGTTTTCCAGGATATGCTCCCTTCAGGGCTTTGGAGCGGAGCCCAGAGCTGGAGCTTGGAGCAGTGGAGCTGCAGGTTTTTGCCCGGAGCTGAAGAGGAGCTGTAGCAGTCACTATTGGTGTGGGAGCGGAGAAATAAAAAAATGTGATTGCTCCAAATCCCTTAGTCTGTAGGTCTGACCTGCATTCCTCCCTCCTACATGTATATAACTTTCTATTTGGCTGTATTAAAAAGCATTCTATTTGAATGGTCCCACCTTACTAAGTGATCCAGGTTGCTCTGTATGGCTACCTTGTCCTCATCATTATATGCTACTTTGTCAATCTCTGTGTTATCTTCAGATCTGATCAGTGGGTTTTTTTATATTTTCTTCCTGGTCTTTATAAAGATATTGAATAGTGTTGGGCCCGATTCCTGTCCCTGCAGAACTTCACTAGAAAAATTCCCTTCCAGGATGATCTGTCAGTTAGCCAGTTCTTAATCCTTTTAGTATGGCTTGATATTGTATAGTGCTCATTTAAAACCCAGAATGTTGTGACATACCAAGGTACAGTTCAGACCAATGAGTATCTGTCACCCCTGCCCTGTAACCTGAGGTTCCCTTTGCACTGCTTTTCTGCTGGAGCCACCAACCTGGATTGCTCACAAACATCCTGTAGTATGTAAGTCACTCCTAGCTATGTCTGTGTGTACTGCAGCCAGCCAGCCACCCCTTGGCTTTTACCAGCCTTAAAGAATCCAGAAGGTGAGCCAAGCACATTCCCAGTCCCAGATCTTCCCCCAGAAACATATGTCTGTGCTGTCCAGCCATCTCCTGTACAGTGCAAATATATTGAGTCTGTTCTTCTTTTGAAAAAATAATATGCACGCAACTTGTTACCCCAAATGGTGTTCCTGGACATTTCAGCAAACACATTAAAACAAGTTTATTAACTATAGAGAGAAAGCTTGTAAATGAGTACAAGTAATGAAGTGTAAAAGTCAGAATTGCTTGCAAGAAAAATAAAGGTAGAATGCTGTCTGGGTGCCCAGTTTAACTTTGCTTTGAAATCTAATATAGTTTGTTTTCTCACCACATGCTTTCAGCACTCTTACTGACCAAATTCGTGGGTCGGGACCCTCCCCCAGAATCCAACAGCTGCCTCCTTTGTCTCTTCTGGTGCAGAGAAAGCAATAGGCAGGGAGAGAGAGGGGGGTGCCTAAGATGTTTGTCCCAGCTTTTTATAGTTTCAGTCCCCTCTTGAAAAACATTTCTAGCTGAGACCCAGAAGACAAAGAGTCTATGTGGAAGGATATTCCCTGCTGGGCTTTTTTCCACCTTTGAACTTCTTTGTTTTCTCTCCCTGCTTGATTTACTACTTAAATCCAAATTAAGCCAAGCAGACGTTCCTTCTTTTATTTAGGACAGACCTGACTTCTGCCTGGGCAAAGCTGTGTGATTTGGAACATGCATTAGGATATGTCTGCACTACAGACCTTACAGCAGCACAGCTGTAATGTTGCAACTGTGCCGCTGTAAGGTCTCCCATGTAGCCGCTCTGTACTAACGGGAGAGAGTTCTGTCATCGGCATAATTAAACCACCACCAATGAGCAGCAATAGCTGTGTCAGCAGGAGACCGTGTCCCACTGACATAATGCTGTCCGCATCAGAGCTTCTGTCAGTGAAATCTGTCAGCCACACCCCAACTGATAGAAGTTTTTCCGACAAAAGTGCTACTATAGACATAGCCTTAATAACATCATATGGGGGAATCTTAGAACTTCATATACAATATTGCCACACATTTTATCAGGACAGTACTGACCGGCAAATTGATGCCTTACAGGGCATACTTTGTACAAAGATTATTACAGTAGTGTATTGGGTGTGAACATAGGGGTGTATTCAGGGCCAGCTCCAGGCACCAGGGCAGCAAGCAGGTGTTTGGGGCGGCCAGCAGAAAGGAGTGGGACGTTGGCAAGTCCCTCAGTCCCTTTCGGAGGGAAGGACCTGCCGCCAAACTGCCCCCAAAGAATGAAGCACCATTGCCATAGTATTTGCGTCTCAGATTTTTTAAAATTTTTTTTTTTTGGCCGCTTGGGGCAGCAAAAACGCTGGAGCCGGCCCTGGGTGTATTATATCATAGTGGTACTAAGTCAAACTCTTTCCATACAAAAAACAGTACATTAAATCTGTACAGTTACCTCTATCAACCAAACTTGTTATCTCATCAAAGAATGAAATCAGATTTGCTTGACAAGATCCATTCTCCATAAACCACTTTGACTGGCCTTAATTGTGTTATCCTCCTTTAATCATTGAATCCCAGCTCAGCATTTCCATTATTTTGTATGGGACTGATGCCAGACTAACTGGCCTATAGTTACCCAGATCCTCCCCCTTGCCCATTTTCAATATTGACACAACATTAGCACTCTTCTAGTCTTCTGGAGTTTCCCCAGTATTCTAAGATTTGTTAAAAAATAAAATCAGCAGGCAACAGATATCTTCAGCCAACCCTTTCAGGAATGTTGGTTGCAAGTAATCTGGGGCAGATGATTTAAAAATATCTGTCCTTAGTAGATGTAGTTTAATATCCTTTTTATTTACTAATGTACTGGAAAGTACCTTCTCATCCTAATGTTATGTGAGTGTATCATTCTGCTTCTTTCCAAACACAGAACAGAAACATTTATTTAACGCTTCTGCCTTATCTGCATCATCATTAACAATTTTACCATCTCCATATAGTGACAGGCCTACACCATTGCTTGGATACTTTTGTACCTAATATACTTTAAACAATTCCTTCATACTGTCGATATGAAGTCCTGTCAACCATGGATTTTTTCCATCTTTAGCTTCCCTTATATTTCTGCACATCGTAACTTTTTATTCATAATGATTGTCTATTTCCCCTTTTACCCATTTGTTATATATTGTTTTTTTATATCTAATTGCTGCCTTTATTTTGCCACTGAACCAGGATGGGTTAGCCAATGTTGTCCTTTTGGGTTAGAAAATTGTAATGTTTAGAAATTAATGATGTTTTACTGTTGGCTGCAGAATACCTTCCAACATGTCTCCTAAACTAAAGGCCTTTCAAAACAACATAGTTTTTCTGTCCATACATTACAGACAGGAGTAGCCATCTGTCCTCTGGTTTTATTTGATGGTCAGTAACAGACCCTCACCAGTACCTCTGCTTCCCGCATCTGGCCCTCTCATCTGCCCCCGTCCCAGTCTGCTCAGTTTGCTGCTCTGCCTTTGGGCTCTCAGCTGCTCCACTTTCCTACTCCCTGCATTGTCCTGAATGGAGAAGAGGTTGCAGATTTGCTGGAGCAGGTCACCTCATGCTGGAACCAGCACTCAAGCCATTTCACTGTGGGAACTCAGCCCAGTTACTCATCCTCATTTTCATTGCCCTAAGCCATTGGGTGAGTGGCGTTTTCAAACCATATTTATAGGTCATCAGTAGGACCTCAGATGTCATCTAGAAAGGAATCAGCAATCAGTGTGGCCCCTGGCACAAGGCAATGCTTAATTTGTAGGCAGGCATCTGCAACAGTTTATGAATGCTCTTCAGGCACGTTGCCCTGCAGAGAGCAATACAACAGTCGCACAGGGGCCTAGAAGCCCAGAGAAGGCTGGACTGGAACATTCTTGCCAAGCCCAGGCAATAAAGAGTGCTCTTGGCAACAGCTGCAACTATGAAATCCAGGAACAGAGGGAGTAATAGAGAGCAGGAAAATGCCCAGATGCCCTCTAGGGGCTCTGCTGAGTTCAAGGTTGACTCTAGGCACCAGCGCTTCAAGCATGTGCTTGGGACAGCACTTTCCAAGGGGTGGCACTTCGTCTCCTTTTACTTTTTTTGCTTGGGGCGCAAAAAAACGGGAGCCAGCCCTAAGCGGCGGTGAGTTGTGGCGGTGTGGGGAGGGCCACTGGAAGTAACCTGGGGGTGGGAAGAGGAACCACTCCCCCCCTCACTGTTCACCTCTGCTCCACTGCCTCCTGCTCCCCCGAGCACGCCACTGCTCCACTTCTCCCCCTTCTCTCCCAGGCTTGCGCAAATCAGCTGCTTTGTGCCAAGACTGGGAGAGAGAGGGGAGACGCAGAGCGGAGGTGAGCTGCAGCAGTGGGGGGCATGGGGAAGGCTGCAGGAAGTAACCCCGGGGGGGGCCAAAGGAACCGCTCCCCCCTAGCTCACCTCCGCCTCCTCCCTCAAGCACACCGCCACTCCCCTTCTCCCCCCTTCCTCCCATGCAAGCCTGGGAGGGAGGGGTAGGAAGGGAAATGCAGCATGGCTGGCGGAGGAGGCGGGGCCAGGGATTTGGGGAAGAGGTTGGAATGGGATGGGGAAGGGGCGGAGTTGGGGCGGGGCCGAGGGGGCATGAGAAAATTATTTTGCTTGGGGAAGCAAAAAACTTAGAGCTGGTCCTGGCTGAGATCATTTCTGCAATCCTTGCCCTTCCAGCATCTTGGCTAAGCTTTATCCACAGCACCAGAGACTGTCCAAGTCATGGCTCCATCCCAGATCTATCTTCTCTGCATTCCTTCCCACCCTCACACTGGGCTCCCCTCACTGCCCCTAGTTGCTGTGGCCTCTGCCACTGCCCACATTGCTGTTGCTTGCCCTGCTTCCCACCCAATACGTCTCAGGGAGCGCACCAAGCGGCGCCACCTAAAGGGAGGGAAGTGAATAACAGAGCTGTAGTTAGTGCTGTGGAGGCAGGAGCAGCCAAGCAGCAGCACTGAATTCCCTCTGCCAGCTTGGCGGGAATACAGAAGGAGAATTGGTGAATAGTGGCATTAAAGTTTTTAAAGCTCTGATCCCTATGGCTGTAGCCATGAGCCTCCTGAGATGTCAGTGTCAGGTGTGGCGCACCAGCTGCTGGTGGTGCTCCCTGATGCATCCTGTGACATGGGCATCAGGAGACATGGATGAGAATGGTGGGTTGGAGCTATGCTATGTACAGAGAAAATGGCAGGGTTAGGAAGGAGTGAGGTTATGTTTCATTCTCATGGTCTACTGCTGGCTCCCTGGGAGCTGGCTTAAGGGGTGTCGAGACCCCACAGCTGCCAGCTCTGTCCCTGTACCTGCAGTAGCAAGCCTCCAGAGAAACTGAGCTGGCGGCTGCTCTCCTGACACAGCTTGGGAGTCCCCTTAAATGTTGCTAAGTTTCCCACATAGCACATTGTATAGGCATTCAACTGGCAGGTCAATTTTCATGCCACGCTGCTCTTGCAGAAAGGTCATTTTGAGGGGGCTGCTCCTTAGGAACGTCTGTGTAAATGCCCCCAGATTTGTTCTCTTCAGTCTATTCCTGGTCCTTACCTGATGTTCACATTTTCAAGTCAGTCTAACTCTGCATGTACATTTTACAACAGGCTGATAAACAGAGCCAGGTCATTGTTGGATGTGTATGGATGGGAGTGCCTTATCCTGGGAACCACCTGACCTAATGATCTTGTGTTTGTGCCGTAACTCCTGGTCTGAAGTTAGTTTCAGGCTGATCTGTAAAACTGAGAGCACTAATGAACATATGCAGTGGCTTCCTGTCTCCACTCCAGATTGTTGCATGCAGAAGCTTAGTACACCACTGGGAGAACCAGAATGGGGACGTCTCTACACTGCAGTAAACCACCCAGGTCTGGCCTGTGTCAGCTGTCTCGGAATTATAGTAGCTCAGTTTAGCGCTCGGAGAACCAGGATGGAAGTGCAGTAACTTGAAATATTGGTATACCAGACTGGTTCTTGGTGCTGGACACTAGGTTGGATCAGGAAGTCCCACTGTACTAGTTCTATGTGGCTCATGGCCATAGTTTTTTCCCCAGGTCTTTGTCAAAAGCCTCATAACCTGAAAATTTTAAAAGCAGGTCAGGGAGGGTGAGGTCCTGTATTTCCTGAGTCCCTGCATCGATGGATTTCAGATTTGCACTGCAAACCCACCCTCAGGTCTCAAATCAGACTTTGTCTGCCTTGCATTGTAGAGCCCTTTGAAAATTCAGGTCTAAATAGAAAACTTTGGTTGACTTAACTGTGGTCTAGAGAGCTCATATCTCACCTAGTTTTGCGGGGAAAGGAGCTTTACATTATTGTTTATTTTCCAGTTATTTTCTCTCAGCTGCCTGGCAGAGCAGACGGGGTCGAGATGGTTGGGAGCAAGGGAATGCGCAGAGACCCTTCTTGAACCTGCACCCTCACTACACAGTCCTTGATGCCTTCACCTGGGTAAGGGACAGTCTCCTCTGGTGGTGGAGGAGGGGGCTGCAACCAATGCATGCCTCTATAAAAGGACTGTGGCCAAGGCACCTATGAAGAGGGAGTTGGCAGAGCTGCAGCTGGGGGGTTGAAGGGAACTGTGATCGAGATAGCTCCTGCAGGGATGTGGGTAGTTGGAGGGAAGAAGCTGTGGCTAGATGGGATGCTGTGGAACTGTGACCCAGATGCCCTGCAGAGATGTGTGGGGTAGACACCCTGTGGGAATGGTGTGGCCAGCTGAGTTGGATGGGGAGCAGCAGATGGAATGCTCTTCGGGAGTGAGGTGGGGAGCTGAGCCTGGGATGCCCTGAGGGAATGGGGTGGGGAGTCAGGGATGTCTGGGGAGCTGTGGACGGGATGCATATGGCACTGTGGAGGGAAGTTGCAGCTGGGATGCTGTGTAGGTGGAAAGTGTCATGGAGTCCCCAGGCGATGGTTAGGAACTGCTCCCCACAAAGCCAGTCAGGACTTTGGGGAGCCTCCTCTCCCTTGGAGAAGACTGTCTTCAGGGTAAGAAGCTTACACTGCTTCACCTTCCTGGGTCTGACCTTGGAGCATTCATCATATGCCCTTCCGTGCACTTCCCACAGCGAGTCCGCCCAGGCAGGGTCCTGGGGAAGCCAGAGGTTCCTGCATGCACCCGCACTTCGCAGTCAGACGTGACTCTCAGCCAGCCAGTAAAACAGAGGTTTATTAGATGACAGGAACACAGTCTAAAACAGAGCTTGTAGGTACAAAGAGCGGAACCCCTCAGATGGGTCCATTCTGGGGCCCAGCAAGCCAGACAACCCCGTCTGCCCTCACTTCCTGTCCCCAGCCAGCTCCCAACTGAAAAACCCCCTCCAGCTCCTCCTTTCTGGCCTTTTTCTCTTTCCCGGGCCAGGAGGTCACCTGATCTCTTTGTTCACCTTTAGCTATTCCCTTGCAAGGGGAAGGGCCCCAGCATTTGTTGCCAGGATACAGAGTGTCGGCCATTTATGCGCACTGGAGACTTAAGAAATGTATAGGGGAAACTGAGGCACTCACACAGGATTCAGAGGAAACATTAAGAACAGTTCCAGTTCATCACAGGGAGCTGTGGGCAGGATGCTCTGCTGTGTCTGGGCACCCAATGGAAAGGACTTGCTGTGTGCTGGAGGAAGGGGTGGTTGTTTTCTCTGATGTGTCTTTTTCTTCCTTTAGGGTGCACTAGCTGTGCTTGTTCTCCAGTTGGCCAGGCAGATCCCATGGTTGAGCCCCGTGCCAGGGGCAGGAAGAGAGGACGGGCATCCCCGAGTGGGCGGGTTCCTCACTTCTCTGGTGCCTCATCAGCACTCAGGTCAGTTCTGCCTCCTGCAGGAGAACGGGGACCCAGGGTGACTGTAGGTTGAGGGTCTCTGCTATGGAAGTGCTGTGAGGGTATAGGGAGGGCTGTGCTACCCCTGTGCAGAAGGCACCTGTCAGTCTGAAATTGGGAGCCAGCAGGGTGTGAAGTCCTGTGAGCCTGGGGGTCATGTCGCTGGGAAACATCCTATCCCTTCACCCTGACTTGGGGACCTTCTGGGTTGAGACACGCACAGCAAGTTCCTTGTGTTCCCTACCCATGACTCTGGACTTCTCTCTTCTTCTGCCCTTTGGCCCCATGCTCAGAGATGAGAAAGCTCTGAGCAAATGCTCAGGGCCCCGAGGCACTGCCAAACTTGGAGGGGCGACCCCAGGCATGTCTCATAGGTGACATCCTGCATGACTTTCAGGTGTTGGGGCTTGTCTTCTGTGTTTCAGTGCCAGCTGCAGGTTCATCCAATTGCCACAGTAACCAGAAGGTTCCCTGCTTCCTGCTGGGAGGGATTCCAGATGCTGCACCAGAGAATCCATCCTCTGGCATCCCCTCGGGGCAAGGAAAGCACCAGCTCTGCCCAGAAACAGGTACCAGACCAGGGTGTATGGGGCAGGGTACCCAAGGGAGAGGTATTTTTTGGGAGTCTCAAGGAGCCCAAGGTGTCTCCTGGAGGTGGAGAAGGAGCCTGTGGTGCAACTGAGGATCGGCTTGATTGGCCTTGGCACTTGGAACTCTATGTCTAGTCTAGTGTCCTTGCTTCAGAAGGGGTGTTGACTTGGAAAGAGTCCAGGAAAGAGCCTCAAGAGCAATTAGAAACCTTCCTCACAGTCAGAATTGTCAGGAGTCCCATCTCTCTAGCTGAGGGGTTCTCAAACTGGGGGTTGGGACCCCTCAGGGGGTCACGATGTCATTACAAGGGGGTTGCGAGCTGTCAAGCTCCACCTCAAACCCCGCTTGCCTACAGCATTTATAATGGTGTTAAATATATTTAAAAGGGTGTTTAATTTACTGCAGGGGTCGCACTCAGAGGCTTGATATGTGAAAGGGGTCACCAGTAAAAAAGTTTGAGACCCACTGCTTTACCTTATCCCAGGTTTTGAGGTAACTTTGATCATGAGCAGCCTGTCAGTTTGCTGTGGGAGAGTTGAGCCTGCAAAAGAGCTGCGTCCCCTGACGGTTTGCTGTAGGGGGTGGTGAAAGTATGTGTGTTGGAGGGTTACCTGCTAGTGAGCCATCACTGGGTCTTATCGTTGTAGCCATGTCAGTCCCAGGATATTAGAGAAACAAGATGGGTGAGATAATATATTTTACTGGACCCACTTCTGCTGGTGAGAGAGACAAGCTTTTGAGCCACAGAGCTCTTCCTCGGGTCTTTGAAAGGAACTCCCAGTGTCACAGCAAAATAGTATATCAACAGATTGTTTAGAAAGAAAGCAATCTGATGCGGTTCAACAAGGACAAGTGCAGAGTCCTGCACTTAGGATGGAAGAATCCCATACACCACTACAGGCTGGGGACCAGCTGGCTAAGCAGCAGTTCTGCAGAAAAGGACCTGGGGATTACAGTGGACGAGAAGCTGTGCCAAGAAGGCCAACGGCATATTGGGCTGTATTAGTAGGAGCATTGCCAGCAGATCGAGGGAAGTGATTATTCCCTTCTATTAGGCACTGTTGAGGCCACACCTGGAGTATTGCGTCCAGTTTTGGTCCCCCACTACAGAACGGATGTGGACAAATTGGAGAGAGTCCAGCGGAAAGCAACGAAAATGATTAGGGGGCTGGGGCACATGACTTACAAGGAAAGGCTGAGGAAACTGGGCTTATTTAGTCCGCAGAAGAGAAGAGTGAGAGGGGATTTGATAGCAGCCTTCAACTACCTGAAGGGGGATTCCAAAGAGGATGGATCTAGACTGTTCTCAGTGGTGGCAGATGACAGAACAAGAACAAGTTGCAGTGAGGGAGGTCTAGGTTGGATATTAGGAAACACTATTTCACTAGGAGGGTGGTGAAGCACTGGAATGGGTTACCTAGGGAAGTGGTGGAATCTCCTTCCTTGGAGGTTTTTAAGGCCTGGCTTGACAAAGCCCTAACTGGGATGATTTAGTTGGGATTGGTCCTGCTTTGAGCAGGGGGTTGGACTAGATGACCTCCTGAGGTCTCTTCCAACCCTAATATTTTATGATTCTATGATTAGCATAAGTCATTAACACGCTTTGTGTTAAACCATTCAAGGTGAAGTGGCCCGTTAACCCTCCTGTACTCATAAGACAAAAAGAGGGTGTTGATGGGTTACGAATTGTTGTAATAAGCCATAAATCCAGATGACCCATCATGGCAGTTTCTCCATGCGGAGAGCTGATGTCACTAAGAAGAGGAGGATTCATAGATTCCAAGGCCAGAAGGGACCATTGCAATCATCTAGTGTAGTGGTGGGCAACCTGAAGCCCGCAGGCCGCACACATCCCATCAGGCAATCCGCTGACAGGCCACAAGACAGTTTGTTTACATTGACCATCCGCAGGCATGGCTGCCCACAGCTCCCAGTGTCCGTAGTTCACCATTCCTGGTCAATGAAGCTGCGGGAAGCAGTGGCCAGCACATCCCTGCGGTCCGCACTGCTTCCTGCAGCTCCCATTGGCCAGGAACGGTGACACGCGGTTACTGGGATCTGCAGATGGCCATGCCTGTGGACGGTCAGTGTAAACAAACTGTCTCACGGCCCACCAGCGGATTACTCTGACGAGCCGCAAATTGCCCACTACTGATCTAGTCTGACCCCCTATATAACACAAGCCAGAGACTTCCCCAAAACAATTCCAGTTGGAACTAGAGCATATGTTCCAGTTCCTGGTGTCAGTGAGTGTGAGGCTGTGTCTGTGAGTGTCCTGGAGCAGCAGTGCATCGAGGAGAGATACTGTTGACATAGTCCAGAATGCTGCTACAGGAAGGTGTTCACTGAATGGCTAGCTACCTGTTCAGTACATATTCTCACTGCAGCCTCTGCCTTATTTGCTGCTTCCATCCAAACCCCGCACTGAACACAGCAGAATTCATTGCTTCCTGGCACTTGTCACTCCAGTGTTTGAGCACTTTACGCTCCAGTTTGTATTCACAATGCCTGTAAGGCTGTCAGGGGTTATTATCTCTGCTTTACAGATGAGGCACAGGAAGATTAAAGTAAAAAATGTTCATTAATTTTGGATGCCTGATTTTTAGAGTACACAGCATTACATAGCACTTTATGTATTCAAAGCACAGCTCCTGTTGAGTTCAGTTACAGCTGTGGGTACTCAGAGCTTCTGCAAATCAGACCCAAGGGTACAGGTTGGGCACCCAGGAAATGAGGAGCACACAATGAGTGTGAAAGTTTGGTTGCAGTGATTTGCCTGGTATCCAATAAGAACTCTATTGCAGAACAGGGATAGGATCCAGTTCTCCGGAGTGGAGTGGAAGGAGGGAGGAAGAAGGGTTGCAGGATTACTGGTCTGTCTCAGGCCCATGCCTTACTCTGATCTCTCCTTGCAGAGAAGCATTCATTCCCTGAGAGCTGCAGCACCAGCCTGGGGCCAGCCCACTGCAGTGTACAGGTACAGTCTCTTTGTTTCTCTGTGGGTCTTTGGCATTAGGAGGAGCTTGTCCCAAATCACATAGTCAGTGCTCTTTCCAGTTCAGCCTGGCTGATGCACCATATCCCTGGAGAGTCATGGCCACAGAGCAGGAGTCATAGGTATGGCACTTCTGCCCCCTTTCCACAGATTGTGTGTAGTGGCATCCTGCAGATTGTGTGTAGTGGCATCCTGCCCTAGGAGAGATGCCACTAGTGTTGTGGGAACGTGCCACTGATAGGGCCCAGTCAGGATCAGGACCTAAGCCGCACAGCCGCCCTGCAGACTATTAAGGGCCATGCAGGTGCTCAGCTACAGGGGCCTGGACTGGAGAAGAGTGAGGTAAGGGGCATGCAGGGCTGTGGCAGGGAGAAGCACCTCTCCCACGGCCCCAGCCCCAGAGCTGTCACAGTGGGGAAAGGCACCTGTCCCCCATAGCAGCCTGCACCCCGAAGCCCCGCATCCCTGGCCCCACCTCAGAGCCCAACCGGACCCCCCCCCCGCACTGAACCCTCTGATCCAGCCCTGAGCCCCCTCCCACACCTCAAACCCCTCATCCCTGGTCCCACCCCAGAGCCTGCACCCCAACCCTTTGCCCCAGCCCTGAGCCCCTCCCACACTGAACCACTCAGCCCCACCTCTGCTACACATCATCTTCATATTGGTGCACATAACAAAATTCATTCCACACATGGATGTAAAAAATTAGAGGGAACATTGATCAGGACCCCATTGTACGTACATATCACACAAAGTGCACTCAAATAACATTAAGGTTGCAAACTCAAGTACAAAAAATTAGGAAATATCAGAATCAAGACTGCCTTAGTTCAAGACCTCTTCCTGTATCTGTATTATTGTACGGTCTTTAATTACATACTTCTGCACTATTTTTTCCCTCCCCTGTGGCTGGGCTGGCTCTGCAGGGCCCTGAGGGATGGACCCAACTCCCTATTCTGTTACTGGGCTAGTTCTGCAGGTCCCACAGGGATGGACCCAGCTCCCTGTTCCATGGCTGGGCTGGCTCTGCAGGGCTTGCAGGAGTGAAAAGATCCCTATATTTCTGTTTGCTGAGGGTTGCTCTGACTGACAGGTGGAAAGCAAACCTTGCTCTCCATCCTTCCTCTCCTGATTAGAATTGCATTGTAAATAGTAGCATGGAGCTAATCTGAAATTAGCTGAAGTGTGCACTGCTGCTACCTGGTGGTACCAGACTGTATTATAGATACTAGGAATCAATTACTCCAAGTCTGAGTCCCTCCCACTCCTGACTAAGGCAAATTAGGAGATACTGCTAATTAGCAGGGATGTTAGGAAAAAGCCATAAAACAAGGACAATGGGGAAGGATTTATTTAGCTGACAGGCTATTTAAGTTTGAGTGATTTGGAGTACCAGGAAATGGGCTGCTCCATGTTTGCTGTAGGGAGATGCTGCCTCTGCTGCTGAACCTGACCTGGGAAGGGGAGGAGCAGGTAGTATTTTTGTATGGGAGAGTTACTGACTGCCTTTTCAGGGCTCTCCTGGATTCTATGGAGCTGCTGCTGAGTAAGAGGGGGCACAGCGGTCCCGTGGCCTGAGGGGTCTGCCGTGGGCTGGAGAAGGGTCTAGAGGGCACTGTGCTGGGGGAACGTCTATGCGGCTAGCCTGGTCTGAGGAGCCCGCATGGAACCCAGGGAATGTTGAGCTGCAACCTCTGGCTTGCAAGGGCTATTTGGGTGGGCTAGGAAAGCGTTGAGGTGGCTTACCTGGCCTGAAGAGCCTGTTTCAGGTTGGGGGTGCTTTGATGCAGCTCCCTGGCCTGAGGGTGCTGAGAAGGGTGTGGGTGTTGAGACAGCTCCTCGGCCTGATGGGGTTGGTGGGGGTTTTTTGTCACCTCTTAAAGCACAAACGCCATGACACTTTCGTTTGGTATAATGTGGCCCTAATGTGAGGGAGGTGCTCTGGCAGCCATGACATGAGCTGTCATGAGACTTGGGGGGGTTGCTAACACTCCTCTAATTCTCTTCTCTCCCAGGGGCTGTCATTTTCCACTCTACAGGGGAAGCCAGCACAGCAGGAACGCCTGGAGGAAGCAGCTACCCAGCTGCAGCAGGTGTTCCGGGTCAGCGTTTCCATTGCGCTCAATATTCTTGGTAACGTGGACCAGGCTTCATTGTGTCCTAAACTGCAGATAGCAGGAATAGAGACAGGGACACCCACACACTCTCTCCTTTTTGGAGGATTTCAAATATGTTGGGAAGCCTCTTGCTATTCTAGTCTATGGAATCTGCAGCACTAGTAATGGTTCCCAGGTGTTGTTTGTGTGAGTTGGCTGTTGTCATGGTCCCATTACCTGTCCAGAGGGTGGGGTTCCTGCAACCATTGTCAGGCTTTTCAGATTCTTCTGTATCACCTCTTACTGGCATTCACCCTGCTTTGCAATGAACTCTGGGAAATGAAATGACAGGGAGCCTGGAGCATTGGAGAGGCTGGTGATGAGGCCAGAGAACCCCTCCCCCAACATAGGGTCGGGTCATTGGTCCCTCCCACCTCCTAAACTGTATGGCTTGAGGTGGGGCGAGGCCAAGAGTTGGCAAACTTGGCAGGGTGCGGTGAGGCCAGCTGCCATGGGTGGGGCATGATGAGCTCCATGACCCTGTCCTGCCTGCTGCCTTTGTGGTGCTTTGCTGAACATGCACTGTTCCCTCCCCAGGGATTGAGAATGTGAGTGATGGCCACTACAGGGCAGCCTATTCCTGCTTCAAGCTGGCAGCAGATCGGGGCTACAGCAAAGCCCAGTTTAACGTGGGCCTGTGTTATGAGCATGGCAGAGGCACGGAGAAAGACCTGGCAAAGGTACCTGGTGGCATGCAGAGCCACACACACACACACGCATCCCTGCTCTACCAGGAGGCTGGGGGAGGCTATTAGCCCTGTTCCACACAGCATGAGTAGGAGCAGTGATTGGGAGGGACCAACCTGTGAGACACTTCGCTCCAAAGTATCTTGCCTCAAGGGAGCAAGGTGCTGTTCCTTAGTGTGCATCGGTGAATGCCTGTCAGTGCAGGGGCACCCTGCAACACTTGGGTGTGTGTGGGGGCCCTCAGAAATCCTGGGGTAGGAAGTAGAGCCCTGTGCGGGACTAATTTTTTAATCCCACTGTTCAAAGCCGCAGTACCCACTCCCACCCACTCTCATATTATTTCTTGAATTTGTATCCCACTCCTGCTATTATACCAGTGGATCCTGTAGGACCTGTGGAATTCCAGTCCCACTGCAGGGCTCTAAAATTGTCCCAGCAATGGCTGGATGTGCTGCTCTCAGCAGATGTTTCCCCACTGGCACCCACCCACTCCCTACATCCTCTTGCAATGGGATGGGGACCATCCAACCAGCCCAAATTGCCCATACAGAAAGCTTAGAGTCCTCATGCACGCCTGTGAAGGGATTAGCAGCCCCTGTGTCTTCCCTTCCCCATGCAAAGGAATTAGAAACCTCTATCCCTCCATGCAAATGGCTGAAGAGCCACTGCATTATCATGCTAAGGGGATGGAAGGCCCCCACACCCTGCCATCTCCAGACATAAATAGATTGGCAATGGGGGCTCTCCCTTACTTCTGCACTGCTGCACTTCAGAGCTGGTAGCCAGAGAGGAGCCACTGCTGGCTGGGGTGTTTATGTTTGTGATGATGGAGGACTGTTTTTTTAATCCTGCTCCCATCCCGCCCTGCAGTACCCACTACCACCCGCTCCCGCATTGTTCCTTGAATTTTTATCCCACTCCTGCTATTATGGCAGCGGGTCCTACAGGACCTGCAGGATTCCAGTCCTGTTGCAGGGCTCGAGTGGGAGGTATTGTACATGTAAACGCAAAATATTAATTATTCCAGCCAGGAAACTCCTAGGAGGGAAGGTTAGGGCTGCAGAGTCAAACACCTTCCCATCGGGAAATGCTAAAGCTAAGGCTGCATGTGTGCCAGTGTAGGCTTTAATGGCATGGGTGCCTTGGGAAGACTGCCCCTCGTGGGAGAAGACTGGGATCCTTTGCAGCCCTGTCCTTTTCAAACATACCTTCCCAGGCCCTGTTCCATACACTTATGTATGCAGCATTAGTAGTGGCTGGGAGAGTACCAGGGAATCCTGTTACCATATGGCATATATGTAAAACACCACCACATGTGCAGGAACCATATCCTGCCTGGACCACCTCCCAGCAGCTTTGTGTGGGTGCACTGAGATCCACATCTTGAACCTAGGGACCATTGTTCATAGGAGTGCCCCTGCTCTGGCTATTTTGTGCCACTCAGCTGGTACAAAGGAACTGCAAAACCAGCTTAGTTGGACATTGTGTCAGTCCCAAAGCACAGAAGAATCTTTGGTGTAGCTGGCCCTATGCCACCCCCTATGGAATAGGAGTTGTGGCTAGGAAAAGAGGGAATGGGTACAGTCCCCAGCTGCCAATCATCTCACATCCCTACTTTCACTCTCCTACATGAGCAGTTGCTGCAGCTAGCACAGGGCTGTAATGTGATGGCATTTGGATGGCAGGATGGGTATGATTGTGTATAGGGCAGTGGTGCAGGCATGTGCTGTGTGTGCTTGGGGTTGGGTTGTTCTTGAGGGATAGTGCACACTTGGGGAGAGGCTGCGTGTCTCCTATAGTCAATTCTCTCTCTGACGATCATACCTGAGAAGCAGGGTCTCACCCGAATAGTCTTATGTTTCATAGAATCATAGAATATCAGGTTTGGAAGGGACCTCAGGAGGTCATCTGGTCCAACCTCCTGCTCAAAGCAGGACCATTCCCCAACTAAATCTGGTGCATGTCTGGGATCTGCAGGGCACTGAGTATAAGGGAGGCTGCACAGGTAAGGAGGGTATTTCTGCTAATGGCTGCCTGGGGGAGTATGCATAGCTTGTGATGAGAACCGGCAAGAGGGTTTGTATGCAGATGCATGCTATGGTGTCCTTGCCAGTCTGGGTAAGTATTGGAGAGTGGCAGCCTCCTCACAAAGATGCCTGGGACAATACAGCCTGGCACACATACCTCCGGGCACTCATGATGGTGTTTCTCTGTTTCCAGGCAGCTCTCTATTACCATCGTGCAGCCAGCAACGGGCACCCCATGGCCCAGTACCGCTATGCCAGGTTCCTTTTACGCCATGGGCTCAAAGCTGGAGGGGCTGACGTGCAGAAGGCTGTGACTCTGCTAGAGCAGGCAGCAGCAGCAGGGCTAGTGGAGGTGAGTTTCTGTAGCACATGAATTATTGCTAAGGCTGAGCGTTTGACTAGCATGGAGCCACCAGGGAACCCCCTCTGCACAACACCGGGTCCTCTATAGGGCAGTGTCCATGGGGTTGGGGAAACCCTGCTTGTGTCCTTGCTACCCCCCCCCCCCCCCAATATACCGGCATGCCAGAGTCAGCTAGCTGCAGTGACACGTTAGCATCACCTCCTCAGCAAGGTTTGTTCCTGCCCTTGTATTTTTAGGCATGTAGAAGCCTTGGGTTTTGGCACTATGCTAGGTTGTTCTGGCTCCTGTGTGTCAGAGGTATGGTGAGCTTTTCCCACTCCAGTATGCAGCTCTTTGTTCAGGTAAGTCCAAGCCCCCTGCTCCCACTATGGTGCTAGGCCTATGGTGGACATGCACACTCAGTGCCTTTTCTGTGATCATTGATTCTCCTTGGATTAGGCCTTTACTAAGCTCAAACAAGGAGAGAGGCTGGAGGAGCCAGCTGTCGATGGGCCCTCAAAGGGGGCTCCTCCCCAATTTCAAACATCCAGGAGTTGGTGTCAAGGTCTTGGTCCCGAACTGTGGATTCTGACACCAGGAGCCTTTTATATTCCATGCCCAGAAGAAGCTTGCCAATAAGGACACATCCCCCTTTCAGCTGCCAAGCAGAGACCCCCAACAACAATCTGCACAAGGCAACCAGAAGGCAAAGGGCAGGTCTCACTGCCAGAGGTCAGTGTCTGTCTCAGCTGGCTCACATCACATGATGGTGTGTCTATCATCACATCAGACTCACCACTTCTCACCTTTTCTGGGCAGAGAGCTGCTTGGGATGTTGCCACAGCAGGGAGTGCTCAGACATTCACTAACCAGTGCTCAGATCTTGGGATGGGGAGCCACTCTGGTGCAATAGCACAGAATGCCACCTGCAGCCAGCTCTGCTCCTGGGGCAGAAACAGCCCTGGGTCTCTAGCAGACCCACTCCTCCTGGACTGAAACCAGGCAGCCCCCAGTCCTCGTTGCCAGGCAGTGGACCAGGCCACGGTGCTGGTCTCTTCCCAATATGGACTTTTCCAACCTGCTGGACCTGCCGCTGGATTCTTTGGTCCAGCCTGGATCTGCTGTCTCATGGGTAAAGCCTGATTCTGCATCCTGCCCTGAGTCTGAGCCAGATGCTGCTTGACCCACTGAGATTTCAGCCTTCCACCCACCAGACAGTACTCTACCATGTCCTCTCACCTACAGTTATAACATTCTGACTTCTTCAGGAACCACCTCCATACTGGGACATCAATGTGACACTCCGCCCCAGTCATTGTCAGAGTATCATCATTTCTCTCACTGAAGACTGAATTCCTTCTGGAAATCACATTGGCCTGGAAAGTCTGAGATACAGGCACTACTGGTTCACGCAGCCTATGTAGTGCCCTCTAAGGACAAGGTGATACCTATGCCCACACCCTAAAATCCATCAAAGGTGTCCTCCAGTTTCTACCAAACCAATCAGTTCATCTGCCTACCTGTATTTTTCCTAAAGCCTCAGTCACTTTGGTTCCCTGGTGTTTCAAATCAGCACTGTGATGCTGGCGGACCAGGCACCAGCTTGTGCCAAGGCCCATAGATCTCAACTGAACACTGATCAATATATAGCTGGAACCAGTTTGGCTCCACCTGTGTGTTGATACTGTTAAAATAGGTATTAGAATTATAAGAATGTGTTTAGTTTTCAGACTTTATTAAATGCTTTTAAGTTGCTGCTTGCATTAATCTCACTTATAATACCTGTACCCCCTGTTTTAAGGTAATGTTTAAGTGTTTCATAGACTCATAAAAGATTAGGGTTGGAAGAGACCTCAGGAGGTCATCTAGTCCCAACCCCCGGCTCAAAGCAGGACCAACCCTAACTAAATCATCCCATTCAGAGGCTTTGTCAAGCTGGGCCTTAAAAACCTCTAAGGAAGGAGATTCCACTACCTTCCTAGGTAACCCATTCCAGTGCTTCACCACTGTCCTAGTGAAATAGTTTTTCCTAATATCCAACCTAGACCTCCCCCACTGGTATTTGAGAGCATTACTCTTTGTTTTGTCATCTGCCATCACTGAGAATAGCCGAGCTCCGTCCTCTTTGGAACCCCCCTTCAGGTAGTTTGCTCTGTATGTAAATCACCAAAGAGGAAAGAGACACTGAGTGTCAAATAGTTTCCAACAAGAGGTGTTACCTGTTGCCCAGCAAAGGAGGCCCATCAGTGCCTGATGAACTACTTTGGAACATCAGAGGACAAAAGATTTTGTTGATTGCCCTTTTCTGTCCCCCTCCCTCCCCCATGAAGGGGAGACAAACAAGTGAATTCCTCCCAACAGCCAAATTTGCATCTTAAAGCAGAAGTGGGGAAGGAATAAAAGCGCTGACAAGGAGGAACTGTATCTTTTATGCTGCTTAGTTTCCGAGGGGCAAGGATTACTAAGCATAAACAAAAGATCCCCAGTGTTTGGCCTGGGTTAGCCCAAAAGAACACATAAAGCTTGCTTATTATAG
This sequence comes from Chelonoidis abingdonii, assembly GCF_003597395.2. Classification (NCBI taxonomy): domain Eukaryota; kingdom Metazoa; phylum Chordata; order Testudines; family Testudinidae; genus Chelonoidis; species Chelonoidis abingdonii. The sequence continues at coordinate 70,424,751 of NC_133775.1, read as the reverse complement.
AAGCTTCTGTTACTTTTTGAAACTTAAGATTGGAACTGATTTTTATGTATATATGTTTAACCTTTTGAATAACGCTCCTATTTCCTTTTAATAGTTAATAAATCTTTAGCTAGTTTATTATAGGACTGGCTACAAGCTTTGTCTTCAGTGTGAAACTGAATGTGCAATTGACCAGGGTAAGTGACTGGTCCTTTGCGACTGGATATAACCTGAATATTGCTGTGATCTTTGGTATAAGGGACCATCTGTCACAAAGGCAGGCTCCAGGTAGCAAGATAGATCAGAGCACCCAAGGGGACTGTCATGGTACAATTCCCCACTCTGAACCTTAGCGTCCTAAAGATGGGGTACCAGCATGAATCCCTCTAAGCTTAATTACCAGCCTAGAACCTGTAGCGCTGCCACCAACCAGGACTTGGAGTGCCTGGTACACTCTGGTCCCCCTAAAACCTTGCCTGGGGAACCCCAAGACCCAGATCCTCTGGATCTTAACACAAGGAAAGTAAACCCTTTCCCCCACCGTTGCCTCTCCTACGGCTTTCCCCCTAACTGGGGTTAGATCACGGAAAATACTGTGATCAACTCCTTGAATCTTTCAAAGCAGAGAGGAAATTCAGCATTGCCCTCCTTCCTAATTTCGCTATCTCTTTGTCCCTCCCAGACTCGTCCTAGAAGAGAAAGTAATTCCGGACACAGAGAGAAATGTTATGCTCTTTCTCTCCCATACCTTCCTTTCTCTCCACCTAATCCCGGTGAATCCAGAACCCGTCCCTCTGGGTCGTCACACAGAATTATAAAGAACCTTGATTGTTTTTCAAAGAAACTTGTTAATGTAAAAGAGAGAAAAACAGGAAGAAATATCATTGGTAATTCAAAGTGGAATAGGTACACGGGTCTTTCAGCTAGAACCACTGGGAATTCAAATTGAACGTCCATGCCTAAGTATACAAGTACAAAGATTATAAATCCTTCAGACAAAAAATACAAATTGAACTTCCTCCCAGCCAATACAACATGAACTCCTTCCAGCCAAAGCACATATGCAAATAAAGAAACAAACATAAGCCTAACCTCGCCTGTCTACTAGTACTCACTGTTCTGAACCTTATAAGAGCCTGTATTGGAGAGATGAGGGAAACCTGGTATGCAGACGTCGGTCACCTCAGAACCCAGAAGATACAAGCAACCAAAACTAACAGCACACACAAAAACTTCCCTCCCTCAAGATTTGAAAGTATCCTGTCCCCTGATTGGTTCTCTGGTCAGGTGACAGCCAGGCTCACTGAACTTGTTAACCCTTTACAGTCAAAAGAGATATAAAGTACTTCGGTTCTATTAATTCCTACTATCCGTTTATGACAGGGACTGTCTGTAACTCCATGTTAAGGGTGTAGTTTAGGTTATCGTGCTTGAGGAGTTCACACCTGAGTGGTGAAATCTAAGTAGAGAACTCAAAACCAATGGTGGGGTTTGTGCCCTTTTTCTTAACAGTCTTCCCTGAGGTTGGTACTCATGGTCTTGAGTCACTGCAGGACAGCTTGACAAGCACTGCAAGCCCCTCACCTCTCCTCTGCAAAGGGACCCTGCACTGTGTTTATCCAACTACCAGACCATATCCTCCTGTTCCCTTTTTCCCCAGCTTGTGCAGCATGCCTTAGTGCAGGAAGAGCCCAGACTTCAGGGATGGTAAAAAAAAATTGTAATCTGCCAAAGAAGAAAGGATTGCTGTGACTAATTTTTCTACAGACAACAAAAGTTTTCTACAACTGTGTTCTGTTCCCTTCTTTCTCGAACCTAACTCCCTGGCCCTGTCTGCTTGTCTCCTACTTGTAAAGGGGCAGTAAGATCAGTGGGGTGGGAGAAGCACTGAAACTGTGTAATCTCCCAGGGGACAAAAGACAGCTGTGTCTAACTTTAGACAACCAACTATAAGTTTTCTACAACTTTCCCTTCCCCAGTCAGGAGCTGTGTAACCCACCCACTCCCATCTCCCAGTCTTCTCAGCACTGGGACCATTGCAACCTTACCACTGGCTGAGAAACACACAGACACAGGAGCAGTGTTTTTCCTTAATAATCTCTTTTTAAGAAATACTTGTAGCCAAATATATAATAGTGATTTATCAGAAATGAGTAAAATCATTGATTGATAACTGTCAGGGTGGGGTGGCCTGGATGGAGGAGAGAAAGTTGGAAGTTTTTTGTGAGAGGCCAGGGCATGACAGTGCCGTGATTTCAGCACGACAGTTCAAACTTGCAGGCGTAGTAATGCATGGCATAGTATCCATGGAGGAAAAGTCAGTGGACAGTACTGCAAATGCCTTTGATCTTAAAATCAGGATTGCAGCAATGGAGTAAGAGGGGAGATTCATGAAGAGGGTGGAAGGCTGTTGTACTTTACCAGCCTGGGGTTCTGGTTCCTGCCGCCATACAGGGTCAACTTTGGGTTGATTGAGGGACTTTCTTAACTGGCTCATCCAGGTAGGGCACAGAACAACATGCTCCTCATCTGCTGGGTCTTCCAGGACATCCTCCGTGATCCCTTCTGCTTCTTTGCACTTGCCCTCATCAGCATCTTGACAGACAAGGAGGCTAGGGAGATGGAGGAGAGGATTGTGAGCTACTCCAGACTCTGTACTAGGAGCCCGTGACAGCATTCGGACAAGCTCCTTATAGAAGGAGCATGTACAGCGAACCCTCCTGGAATGATTGTTCTTGTCTTTAGCCCTCTTGCATTTGAACTCAAGAGCTTGACATGTTCCAGGCGCTAGGCCGGAGTCTGCTGAATGCCTGCCTGGTCCTACTTCCATGACGTTTCCTGGTACAGTGTCTGTTCCTGCCACTCCAGGTGACATTGTGGAAGATGGTGTACTCCGACCACACGTTGATTGACATCCAAGTGTGATTGTTGGACCAAGTGGCTGCTCTTGGAGCAGGATCCAGTTTCACCTGGATTGATCTGTAAAGTGCACCAGGAAGCTGTTCTGATGTGGTTAGTGCAGCTCACTACTACTGGTGAAAATGAGGTGACCAGGACCTTTATAGATTGGGTAAGGGTCAGGAAGAAAAGAGTTCAGTTCATTGTGGGAATGGAGGTGGAGGACTGTTATCCCTGTCCATACTGCAAACTGGCAGTTGTATGGAGCTATGCCACAGCCTGCAGTGTGTACTTACCCACGGCCCTCAATGGTGCTAGCCTTATACTTGCCTTTTACTCGCCTTCAGATGTGATTGTGAGGTTTAGGTGTGGACAATAGGGTTATGGCACAACCAAGTGCATGTACGCATATACAGTCGCTAGTGCAGACATACCAACTGTTCGAACAGGATGAAGGGGTTTCATAAATAACTTGGATTGTAGCGCCTGGGAATAGTACAAGGGATCAGTAAAGTTCCACACAGACTCCTTCCAGAGAGATTACATTGTGCACTCTCTTGCTAAGAAATAGCTAGGATCCCAGTACTAGAAAAAGGGCACATGCCACCAGACAGCATGCTTTCGAAATGCGTCCTCTTCTGAGTCATGCAAGGTTATTATCTGGAGTTCCAGCCGCACATGCCCCTGGCCAAGTTCACCAGATTTAGCCTCTAGGACCTAAACCAACCTGCAATCTTAACTGTCAACTGAGACTCCTAAACCTCGCCTCATTAAGCCTTGCTAATCCCCAAAAGGAGGGATTCCTGCAGGCTGTGCTTGAAGGAAGAACAGTTGCTTACCCAGTAATTGTGGTTCTCTGACATGACTCACCTGCATGGATCTATGCTCCCTTCCCTCCTTTTCTACTAGTTTGGAGTTTTAACAAAGTGGTGATTCTGTGGCAGGCACCGAATTGTATTTGGGACTCTGCTCCCTCATACATATCTTCAGATGGGGGAGGACATGGCAGTATATAGGAACAGTATATGCCAGCCCCAGGGATGCTGCTTCCCAGAAAGTTCAGAGCTTGTGCGTTGTGTGGAGCACTCCATGCTGGCGATGGCGCACAGCTACTGTATGAGTGACAGTCTGTAGGCTTTGGGGTAACAGCTCATGGTCAGGATTCCTCCATTGTCATGCACACATGTGGCTCTGTTTGCCTAGGGCAGTGAGTATGAGAGCATAACCTGAGTGTTAGTGCAGTGGTTTTATTGCAAAGTATAGGCTATTTACCTCCAAGCATCCTGCTTCGGAGCCTTTTGTCTTTTTTTTATACACTTATGGCTTCCTCATTTTTTCCATGACAGAGACCCAGGTTTATCCTCTCGGGACAACCTCTTCCATGGGCTGTGCAGCAGGGAGGATGTTCTTCCCTCCAGTCTGCTGGTGAACATCTTGCCTGTGGCACTGGAGACCATGGTTTGACACCCCACAGGGAGTGAGTCACTAGGCACACAGATACCATGGTGATGGGCATGATCTATAATAAAGACATAATCCCTAGTGATTTGTGCTGTATGGTTTTGCTGCAGGCACAGGCCTACCTTGGGGTGCTCTACATGAAGGGGCTGCAGTCTGCAAAGCAGAGGGCTCTGAAATACCTGTGGCTGGCGGCCAAGAATGGGGTAAGTGCTTTCTGCGCCTGCAGAAGGCGATAATTGCTCAGGTCAATTGAGACTTCTCAATTGAGCTCAAAGGCCAAGAGCCAGGATTGCTGGAAGTGAGATTCTCTCTAAATGTTTGCAGTGTTTTTGTAGCTGTGTTGGTCCCAGGATATTAGAAAGACGAGATGGGTGAGGTAATATCTTTTATTGGACTACCTTCTGTTGGTAGAAGGGACCAGCTTTTGAGCATCACAGAGCTCTTCTTCAGATAAGGAGAAGATAACCAGAATGTCCAAGCTAAATACAAGATGGGACAGATTGTTAAGTGTAAGTGGTTCATACATGCTGTAGGAGACCACTTAAAATTAAGTGGGCAGTTAAGGGTTAGCCGGCAGAAGGGTGTGTTACCAACTGTTGTAATGAACCATAAAAACAGTGTCTCTGGGCATGTCTACACTACAAATTTTTTAAGTCAAAATACAGCCACCACAGTAATTAAAGCAGTGGTTCGTGCCTACACGTGCTCCTTCTGTCAGTGATGTGTGTCCTCACCTTGAGCATTTCCACCCACTAAAGTGGTGCAGTATGGGGCACACACAGCTGGAGCCCCATCACCCTGGGGCTGACAGCCCAAGCTCACAGCTGGAGCCTCACCCATCTCACACTGGGGGTGACAGCCCCTTCCTCATCGCAGAATCCCAAGCCTAGGCTCCAGCCTGAGCCTGAGCCTGAACAGCTATACTGCAATTAAACAGCCCCATAGTCTGAGCCTGGGAGCCCAAGTCAGCTGACCCAGTCCAGCCGTGGGTGTTCAACTGCAGCATAGACGTACCCAGTAAATATCCCTTTGTTCTTCCATTAAGAGAGGGTAAATGGAGCCCTAGGGATCATCTCTAGTGCGCTGGTTCTTCTCTATGTTTCTGTCCTGTCCCTTCTTACACAACTACCAGTACTAAGCAACCCTACTTTTTCCAGCCCCTCTCTGCAGGGCCCATCTCTAGGCCTCCTCTCTTCCTTCGAGATCTCTGGGATTGGCTGCCCAGAGCTGCATATCTATCCAGAATAGTACTGATTTAGGTGTGGTTTTAGTGAGCTGTTCACAGTGACACCCCCAGGTCTTTTACTCAAAAGAGATTACAGTTTATTTAGAGCCAGTCAGTAAGTCTGGGATCTGGATAATTCAGATTGTCCCTATGTGTTACTTATTTGCTTAGCTTCATTTGATCTCCTGAAGTTCCTCGCAATCCTCTTTTAGGCTTGACTGAGCAATAGTGTGGTTGTCCATTGTGTGACAGGCATGCAAGCTAGGGAGCTGTGGCCGCTGAGTCAGAGCTGTGGGCTGCTTGTGAGTTGCTACTCCCTACAGCTTTATAGGACTTTGTAAATCCTCACAATTCAGTGTGTCCTCTGTGCAGGAGGCAAGGTGCCTTGTGGGACAAGCACCCTTTGTGTGTGACCGTGCATTAATGATTGCTGTGCTCATGGACAAGGGGACATGCGTAGGGCTGCACATGCCCCCTTAGCTCTGGTATCCCAATTTCTGGGTGCTTTCTTATGCAATCTGAATGTTTGCTTGAGCCAGGTGTTTGGTTTGTTCCTTCAGCATAGGCCTAGAAGTTGGGGGGAGCAATCAAATTGTTTAGAAAGGTATGATAAAAGGAACAGACTGGAGGTGTCTGACAGAAATTCCTTCTCAAGAGATGCTCAGAGGAGTAAGTAACAGTTTAGGAGAGACAGGGCGAATGATAGAGGAGCAAAAAGAAGCCTCAAGACTTGGACTTTCCTGTATTTATTCAAGGTTCTCAGTTCCCCTTTCATGTAACCTGATCCTGTAATAGATCTTATATTACTTTTCTTAAATTTTGGTCAAAAGTCTGTACTCTTCTAGATTATAGATTGCCCTATCTTTGTTCCTCCAGGAAATTGAGGAATAATTTGTATACTCCATATTTCCATGGTATAAGACCTTCCAATTTATTATAGCTAGGTTGTGGTTTTCTGTTACTCACTGTAATAGCGTGGTGTCATAAATAGATAGCTAAGGGTTAATGTTTCTTTTACCTGTAAAGGGTTAACAAAGGGAACCAAACACCTGACCAGAGGACCAATCAGGAAACTGGATTTTTCAAAGTCAGGGAGGGAATTTTTGGACTCTGGGTCTTTTGTTTGTCTCTCAGCTATGAGAAGCTTCTTTCTTCTTCTAATCTTCTGTTTTCAACTTGTAAGTACAGGTAGAAAAACAATATAGGCTTTTATGTTGTTTTGGGTGTATTTACATGTGTGTAACTTGCTGGAATGTTTCAAATTGGATATCTTTTTGACTCAGACTGTTTATTCATATTTTTCTTATAAGCAATAGCCCTGTATTGTCATCTTGTTACAGAGAATATGTTTATGTCTTTTTTCTTTCTTTTTTATATAAAGCTTTCTTTTTAAAACCTGTTTGAGTTTTTCTCTGGTTAAGGAGAAAGGAAAGACAGGGGGGAGGGGAAACACTACGCTCTGTGTTTAACTCTCCTAGTGTCCCAGGGCGGGAAGAAGCTAAGGGGGAGGAGAGAGAGAATCTCTTCTGTTTCCTTGTATTTGGGGTTTGTCTCTTTGTGGAATAGAGGAGATATGCTTCTTGGTATTGTGATGTAAAGAGATTGCATCAATACTCCCAGGTTAGCCCAGAGAGGAAAGTCTGGGTGGGAGAGAGAGAGGGAAGGGAAGTGGGTTATTTCCCTTTGTTGTAGGCTCAGGGTTTCTGAGTCTTGGGGTCCCTCCAGGGAAGGTTTTGGGGAGACCAGAGGGGGCCAAAACCCTGGAAATTTTGGATGGTGGCAGCGAGATCAGATCTAAGCTGGTAAACTGAGCTTAGAGGGGTTTCATGCTAGCTTCTCAGTTTATGAACACTAAGGTTCAAATCTGAGTAGGAAGCTACGACACGTGGCATCCACCTCTCATGAGCACCCCTTCTGGTTGGGTGTGTTTGCAGTCTTTAAACCAGTCCCAGCCCTGGTATTGGGCTGTACCCCCAGGGCTTCATCCCTGGGGGCAATGGTTTCACGCTCTTGATCTACTCTGGCCTCAGCTCTCCAGCCAGGCCACTAAGTAGTTCTTTTCCCCTTCTGAGGATTGTAGGCCAATTTACCAGTGGTCTGTCAGGGGCGGGGGGACCTGGGCCCACCCGTTACTCTGGGTCCCAGCCCAGGGACCCTAAGAATAGCAGCCACACATTGCCATGTCCCTTTAACTATGTTGCTTTCAGTTCCCTGGGCCACTTCCCCATGGCCCCAGCCTTTACCAAAGCTTCACCCTTAGCTAAGGGTTCTTTTACATTCAGGCCCAGCAGCCAGCCAATGCTCTTCCTTGCTCCCCAGGTCCCTGCCAGCACTGAGCTGTCTGTGGTGCTGCAGTTCCCTTTGGCCAGCCAGGAGTGCCATCTGCACTCATCTAGCTCCAGCAAAGAAATGCCTGTTGCTGGCTATGGAGCTCCTTTTATATGGCCCTCTTGGGCCCCGATTGGCTACTCCCTGCAGCCTCTTCCATTGGCTGCTTCCTGCACTGTCCCTCTAGACCATTTGGAGGGCCTCTCTACTGCTCATTTCCTGGGATGGATGTGGCAGGACCCTGAAGCCTCTAGCAGGGGGGCCTCTGGGCCTAGTCCACCCTGTCACACTCAGTTATTATTGCTATCTTTTAATCAACATGATCATATATGGATGGATGGATGCGGGAGAGTATATGCTCAACAAGAGAGTGACAGATATTACCTAACAAGATGATCTACTAGGAGTCATGAGTCCTAGTTTGCCTTTTGGTTTTCTATTTTGAAGACAGTCCATGCTTTTTAACCATATTTGAATGAATTATCAAATCCTCATTTACGTAAGGCATATATTCAGTAAAGATCTCTCACCATGGAAACTGCTGTCCTTAAAGGTAAATATGGAAAAGTTTCTTTATGTCTGTGTTTTTGCCCATGTAAATCTGGAGTGTTGGAAGATTTACCTCATTATCTTTTGCACTGTAGAATCTTCCAGCTTTTGAAAGCACGCTGGATTTTACCTCTTTTGTATAATAAATAATTTTTATCACTATCTCAGAAGATAATGTTTTTAGTATTTTCTCAGTGCCTGGTAGTAATGAAATCGGTGGCAATTTTTGCCCTTTAGCATTGTCTTGAAGAAGAGAGGTTTTTTAAGTTCTGATTGACATGTTATTGTATTATATGGATATTGGTGTTGTTTTTAGATTGTGAATGTTTTTCTTTTTGTATTCGCCAAAGATGTATGTCATATCAATTGAATTGAATAGCCTGACCCCCTCCTCCCTGACTGCTGTGTGTATATTTACATCTAGGATTCCCAAAGCAGGTATCATGTTGGTGTTTGCTATGAGAAGGGCCTTGGAGTAAAACAGAACTTCGCAGAAGCAATGGAGCATTACCAGCACTCAGCTGCTGCAGGAAACAGACATGCTCAGGAGAGAATGCAAGTTGTTGAGCAGGAGATGGCAGGTACTACAGCATCAGAGGTTCAGGGCAAAAGGGACATGCCAAAGGCTTGGGCAGCACTCGCGTGGGGGGGGAGGCTCCTGTCACCAGAGGCTGGGACCCCATTGGGGGGAAGCCCCTGTCACCAGAGGCCGTGAGGGGAGACAGCTCCGCAGCTGTCGATGTTGCTGCAGTAAGGATCTCTCCTCTTGTTCTCCACCCTGCCCTGTGCTCACTGGTTGGTTGTTGAGGATGCTGAATGGTGGGATTGGTCACCTGCAACCTGAGAGTTTCAGTAACGTCTCCTCTTTGTGGGCTTGACAGCCGCAGAGAGCAGCCATCCAGCCCCTTCTGGAATGAGAGCGTTTTCCTCCAGCCCCTGCCTCTGGGTCCTGGAGCAACTAGCAGAGCAGCGCCAGGCCCCTCCAATGGGATGTCGTGCTTTACCCCTGCCCCACTCCTGGAGCACAGGCAGTCTGGCGGGGGCTGATGTCAGCTGACTGAGATGGAATCCAGCCCCAGAACACACGGCAAGTCTATCGGATTCTTCCTGCCTGGAGCCACAGCCAGTGCTCTATTCTCAGGGGATAGCACTTGGCTAGTAGGTACAAATGGAATCAATCCCTTCCTGTGGAAATCATGCCCAAGAGGAGCAGTATCGTTCTCCTGTAACTCCACCAGCCCTTGGGGAGAGGCAGCAGTGTGGAGGGGGCGGGGTGATGGCGGATGGGGGTAGGCTATGGTGTTTGGAGAGGAGGGGCAGTGCAAGTTCTCTAATGGAACACGAATGATACAGGTGCTTCTCGAGCAGTCTCCCTGTACCCTATTGATACTACTCTGCACTACCTGGCCTAATTTCACACTGCCCCAGCCAACCCTGGGCCCCAGCTCCTCCACTCTGCCTTGGCCCAGGGGCCTAACCATATGCATTCACACAGCCCAACCCAGCTCAGCCCCCATGCTTTGTGAACTGGGCCAGCACCTCACTGTCTCTGTTGGCCTGAAGGCCTTACTGGAGGCTCCTCCTCTGAACACCAGTGCTCTGCTCCATGCTGGACCTGCACTTGGCTCTCTGGTCCATCCCCTACCTGTACTGTCTGGCAGTGTCTGGCACCATGTCATGACTTGCTACCAGGGCTGCAGGTCACACAGTGGCTCTCCAGACACATGTTGCAGCAGTTTAATTAAATCAGTTAAAAGCCGATTAAGTCAAACAGATGCTGATCTCTGCCTGTGCCTGTACATGAACCCACACAAGCTAAATCGATGCAAGCAGGATTTAATCTGTGTTGAGTATCTACACACAAATTGCACTGTTTTAATTCAGTAGCAAATTCTCCCTGTAGTCAAACTGGTGCATCTCTGCATGTAGGTCTGGCCTCACAACAGCAGCTGTCTGTCCCCTGGCACCTGTTCTCAATTCCAGCCTCCATTCTGCAACTGTAGGGTATAGGCTCCCCCTCTGTTCCCAGAGCCTGTGGCCGTGCATTCAAGGTCACTCAGTTTACTTGCTCTTCCTTTGTGAGGCAGGATGCAACTGGCAGGAAATCCCTCCAACGGATTTCCCTACTCTCATAATAACCAGGGCTGCTCCTGAGCATCATCTCCCTGCTGTGGGCGGAGGGAGGAAGGGGGAGCTGCACCCACCCCCTTCCTTTGTTATAGAACTCACCATGCAGTGGGGAGGAATGAAGCATAGCAAGGCTAAGCTAGGGGAATGGAATTAATCTATTTAATTCACTAATTTATTGTCGTCTACAAATAAATCCAGTGGCTACCTGCAAACAGTGCAAGGTGAGAAAGTTGGGAAGTTGTTCGCTGTGTTTGTGGGATGCCTACAGTCAGAGATGAGAGCAAGCCCTCCAGTGCTGAGCTCCCCCACGGCCACAAGCATGTGCCCTATAGCTTGCAGAGGAGTTCAGGCCTGTGGCTGGGCCAGAATTTGCATCACAGTCATTTGGTTGCTGAGGAAAAACAATTTTGTTTCCAGCAGACAGCAAGTAGTGAAGAATTAGTGGTGTAACTAATAATAAGATGATGCAAGCAGCAAATAATGAACCCCATCCTTCAAGTCACTGTTTTTTGCTTCCAAGGATCTTTGGACTTTTCTTAAAGTATTTTACAGAATCCAGTGTTAGAAGGATTTGATTTTTGAAAAATTACAGAACTCCAAGGGCTAGAGACTTTTTGCTTACATTGCTTCATCACCTGTGCCAGCCACACCATGTAGAAGGCACTCTCAAGGGGATGGACAGTTGGGAGCAAGTTCCACTCCCCAAAATGTCTTTTCATTTTCGCTCCTTTAAATGGACCCTTCACCCTACAGTGTCTATTCCTGCTGTGGGTTGCTGTGCACACACACACAAAGATTTGTAACTGCTGTGCATGTGGGAAAGATAGTGAGAGGGCAGGGCAGGTGTGGGCATTCACTAGACAATTTTGGCCCTGTGCTGGTACTGCTAGATCTTTGCCAGCTCTGGGGAAATGCCGTTACATAAAGGGGAGCCAGAAATGCAGTTGTTTTGGAGCGCTCACCTCAAAATTTGTAACAAGAGAGACGCTAAAGTGGAGCTATCAGTACATCTAAACAGAAAGTGCTGCTTAGCCTTAACTAGGCCTCTGGCCATTGCCAACAAGCTGCCTCCAGCTCCAGATTACAACCACCTCAGTATTAACCTGTCTGGTGGAACATTGAGCAGGTGACAACTGTCAAATATTTGTGTAGTGTCAGTGCTGGAGGATGCTCATAAGACGTGGACACTCATACAGCAGAAGCTACTGCCATGTTTTGGGCCCTTCATGTGACCTCTGTGGAGATGTTGGGACATAAGTTTACCACAAAGCTGTAGGTCTATAGAACTGTGGTTATACCAATTTTATTGTATGGAAGTGAAACATGGGCGCTGAGGAAGGCTGAAGAGCATGGACTGACGTTTTCAATTCTTGTCATCATCATCAACTTGCTCCTTATTTAAGGCAGGACAGGATCAGAAATGGGCAGGGGTTTGGTTTTGACAGTTATCTTGGCATGGTCAAGTCAGGATGGAAGATCAACGAATTCTGAAGCACATGTACCAAGGAATGCCATGAACTAGCTGGTGATCACATGAGTGCCAAAAGCTTCAGTGGTGTGATAAGACTGCCAGTGATGGACAAACTGTGAATATCCAGCCAGGCCAGAGATCAGTTTTAGTGGCGCTTGATCTGCAAGGAAGCCACTCCTACCCAGGGCTCATTCACTGTCCCCACAGCCCTATGAGAGTGCCTTCTACATGGTGTGGCTGGCACAGGTGATGGAGTAATGCCATAAATACATGCCCCCAAGACTTAGCTCCCTCTCCTCCCCCATGTTCTAGTTCTCACAAATGCACATGCACAACTCTAAAGCTCACCATCCACCATGACTGACCCTCCCTTACACCCTATGGCTCAGCTGCCCTCCCATACCCCTATGGGTCACCCCCCATGGCTTCACCCCCTCCACATACACATCCCTATGTCTCACCCCCCTCCACATACACACACCCGTTAGTGCCAAATTGAAGATGGTCACTGGGGTGAGGCTTGTGAGTATTTTTACAGCTGGGGTTCCACTGTGCTTTCCAGGGTCCTCTGCTCTGCTCCCTTCCTCCTTACTGGTCAGCTGATCTCCAGGCTGGGCTTCTGTCTAGCTGGGCTTCTTGCTCCCCCACCCCCTGGCTACACGCTGGACCCTGATACACTGCAGCCTGGCTCCTGCCCCTGTCGGAAAGCTGGGGAACATGAGGCAGTTGTGGGCAGTTCCCAGCCAGGCAGGGATACAGAAACCATGGTGTCAGTCATCTGATGCAGCACCATGGGGGATCTGGGAGAAAAATACTGAATTCTGAGGCATTTTGGCAAAATGTGTTAGTCCACAGCTGTGGAATCATACAGCCCATGAAGTCTGAGAGAGAGGAACAAGACAGGTCTCACCTCTCCAAGCTATACTTTCAGTCTCTCTGAAGATTCAGGCAGGCATTACTGTAACGGTTACACTTGATCACATTTATGAGGCTTTTGTCACAACCACAAAGGCTAAAAATATTTTAATTTTAAATAAAATTGAAGATCCTGGAGTCTGATTCTATGGCAATGTGAATTCTGCAGCTGGGGTCTTGTCTGTGAGCTCAGGATTGCTGAATTTGGGTCTCAGAATGAAGTTTGCGTGCAATTGAGTGAGTTCTGTTCATTGTGTCTCTAGCACAATCCACTCTGCCCACCCAGACTCAGAGGAAAGGGCCTTGCTGAATTATGACCCCTGCAAGAGTGTCACTGCCTGTCAGACACCCAGGTGGCTTCAGTAACTGCAGTGTCTACTGCACTTGCCATAGAGTTTGTTGCACAATTTTCATGTCCTCCTGCTACCAGAAGTGAAAGCCCAGGTCCAGCTGTGATGTAGGGCAGGTTGCAGTATGTAAATGCTCTCCTAAGTTACCTTCCCATGTCAGCAAGGGAGAAACTTGAAAGAGGAATGCTGGGCCTGAGGCAAATGGATGGGAGGTGGGGGCAGATCGTGAGCAGGAAGGAGGTGCCCAAGTAATGGGTGGAGAGATGGGGCTGGGGGATAGGCCATGGGCAGAAAGGAGGAAATGTGGTGGATGGGAAATGGGACCTGTAGCTGGGCCATAGATGGGAGAGGAAGGACGGGGACTGGGCCATGGGTGGAGAGGGAGAGATGGGCTATGGGCAGGGCGGGTGGGTCCAGATGCCAGACTGTAAGGTGGGAGGTGGGACCAGACACTGGGCTGCGGCGTTGGGGCAGGGAGATGAGCTGTGGGCAGAGATGCAGGGCTGGGCATGGATGGGGAAGAGGGACCAGGTACCGGGCTGTGGATGGGGAGGTGTGTGCAGAGAGACTGGACTGTGGGTATGGAGGAGTAGCTGGGTGTTGGGCTATGGGCTTAGAGGTGGGGCTGGTGCCAGGCTGTGGGTCAGAAGGAGAGGCTGAGTGCTAGGCTGTTCGTGGGTAGGGAGATGGGCCTGGTGCCGGGCCAAGGGCAGGGAAGCAGAGCTGGGATATGGGGGTGGAGAATAGTAACTCCTTTGGGAGGAGCCAAGAGATGGAAGGGGATTTGGGCATGGTGGGATCAGATAAGGGAAGCAGGAGGGTAGCTGCATCTATGACAATCTCTACTGAGGTGTGGTTCATGCTGGAACTGTTCACCACCATCAGTTGCTATTTCCATTTGCAAAGAGCACTGGTTCTGCTCATGTGTCTGCTGCAGCCGTCAGTCTTTCCACATGAGCTACATAGCAGGAGCATCGCCATCCACCCCAAAAGGCTTGCTATGCGTAGAGAGCTGCTGCAGGAGCCCCGAGGCTGTTGCTGCATGGGCCTGTGCTTTCTGGGATAAGATCATTTCAAATAGGGTGCTCATCTCGGAGAGGAAAGTGCTGGCCAGTCTCGTCCTGGCTGCATTTGGGTCAGATCCATTAACTTTGCCAAATGTCTCAAAGGTTCTCGGTTTATCCTGCCCTGCATCTTCCTGGTCCTGAGAAGAGTGCAGAGAAGCAGGGGAGAAAACATTGTCCTTGTAGCTGCTGGTGAGGGACAGGGAGAGCCGAGCCATCCATGCAGGGTCTGCCGTCAGCCTCTCCAGGGCCAGCCCTGCAGGGAACAATGCACCAAAAGGAAACAGGGATGTAAGAGCTGGGGCTGAGCAGTCCATGGTAGAAGAAAGAAAAGACTGAGGAAAGTGCCCTGGACCAGCTGGGAGAAGGGCAGGGGGAGCATTCCTGACTCCAGGCTTTCAAACCTTGTGAGTCAGCCAGCCCCAAAATCATGGAAGTGGCTTAAAAGTAATGAGATTTTAAAATAAAATAAATGTGGGGCCTCTTTGCCTTGGTAGTTTGGAGTTTTTAGTGATCACATTTTAGACTTTATTTCACAACCACAAGGGCCTATATTTAGCATTTATTCAATCAGAGGTGAGATTCTGGTGTCATCACATGGCTTCAGCATCTGGGAGTTTTAAGGAAAACACCAAATAGCATGAAAGTCACTCTAAAATGGCAAGAGGTGGCATCACTGTAATAACTGTGTGCCTCACACAGCCCTTTTACAGTCAGCATCCCCTCGGAAAGTTCTTTCTAAAACGGTGGCTCAGTTTCATCCACTTAGCCAGGCTGCCTGTTAAAAAGAAAGCCAAATTTCTGGTTTGGCTATGTTTTCATGTAGTGATGTGCCCCCTGCCAGTGGCTGGTCCACACAGGATAGCAGCTTACTCTTGCTGCCAGCAAAGTTGTTAAAGGTGGAGCATGGAAATCTAGAGTTCAAACCCTGCTAAAGGCACAGCACAGGGTGAAGAGTGACCCATAAAATGATAATTTTTTTTTTAAAAAAACACTTAAAACCCAGCAAATGGCTTATGAAACCCAGTTAAGTGAATTATATTAGGATTGCAAAATCAAGTATTTGCATATTAGGAAATGCCAGAATTTTGACCGCCCCTTTGCTCTTGTAAGAGGGTAAATGGGGTTTCCAATTTCCAATATGCTTGCTTCAGATCATTCATTATTCTGTCTGTCATATCACCTCTTGTCTGCTCTCTAAACTAAGCTTTTCTGATCTTTTCACTCTCCCTCATGGCGATCTCTCCAAGCTCCTAATCATTCTTATTGCCCTCCTCCTACTCTCTCCAATTCTGCAAGACCCTTTCTGCAGTTGCATTCCTAGTGCAATACACAGGATCCTGGGGAGGGGAGCCCATGGATTTAGAAAATGGTAATACAATAGTGTTCATCTTTTGCCATTCCAGTGCAAAAACAAGGTAGATAAGCTAGTTCCATACTGGGGCAGAACTAGGGTCATTTGGGTACTGTCAGTCTGATTCTCCTCTCAGTTACCCTGGTTTTACTCCAGTGTCACTCCAGTCTCCAGTGGGGTTCCTCCTGATTTACACCACTAGGGTGGGTGAGAGAGAGGACTCTGTCCCAGTTATTCAATCAGGTTACCCGGAGGAGGAAATCAAACCCAATGGCCATGAATTTCCATGCTTTCAAATATTTAATTTCACCTTTATCTCTGAATTCTCTCACTTTTAATAGCTGCTTTTGCAGCCACAAGGCTCTCCTGAGGGGTTATGACTTTATGCCTGCCCTCCAGTGTAGATCAGATGTTGACCTTTGCTTGCTTGCTGGTTTGTTTTCAGTTTGCAGAAGCTGATAAGGAGCTGTGTGCCATGAGAGAGACAGAGCCTTTGATCATAGCAGAGCCCTGTTAGGGGGTGGGGTTTCCCTTATTAGGGGGCCTATAAAGGCAGCCAGGTAGCTAGCCAGCGGTATACGAGTTAGCAAACAGTTGAAAAGTAGTATGAGTGGGTGTTTGAGAGAGAGAATGTTTGGTGTTCTGTTTTTTCTTGAGAGGATTATAGGAGGGAAGGCTATGACAGCTACAGGGGCAGCAATATCAGTGAGCCAAGAAATGGAAAAGACAGTGAAGATGACTGGATGTGGAGCTGCAGGATGTATCCCAGAACAAATACCTGAAAGGTGCTTCATTTGTATGAAGTGCTATCTGGGACAACTGATGGAAGAGAAGAGCCAAGGTTTGGAGCTGCAGGTAAAAACTATGGTTGAGTTTCAAAGGAGATTTGAGCAGCTGATGGAGAGGAGGCTGAGTGGAAAACTGCTAGATGAGGAAAGTGGCCAGTGGAACCATGTGACAGCAAGAACCAGGCAGAGGAAAAGACCACCTAGTGAAGAGGAAATAGAGATGAAGAACAGGTTTGCTGAGTTGCAAAATGAAGACTGGGCAGAGCAGGCAGTAAAAGAAGGTGGGAGGGCAACAAAAAAGAGAAGAGTGGCTAGTCCTATAAGAAAACCAGAGTTTGGAATCACAGGAGGATAGAGGATGATTGACAGAAGACTGCAAGTAAGAGCAAAGGATGAGAGGACTTGCAGCCAGGAAAAACTGGAGGAGGAAGGCCAGAGAATTGCACGAACACCAGGAAGAGGCAGGTCTGTGTGATTAGGGACTACCTACAAAGAAAGACAGGCCTGTCACCAGAGCTGATCTAGGGAACAGAAGGGTGTGGTGTATGCTGGGAGTTAAGATATGGGATGTGGACCTGAGGCTGCAGAGGATCCTAATGAGAGCAGGAAAGAATCCACTGATTGTGCTTCACACCCTCTACACTGTTGTAGTAATCTGTTTGTACAAAGTATGCCCTGTAGCGTATCATTTGAAAACTTTTATAACTTGCTGGTCAGTAATTATACTTGTAAAATATGTGCGGCAACACTGTATGTGAAGTTTTAAGATTCCCCTGAATGATATTACTAACATGTTCCAAATGCCACAGCCCTGCCCAGGCAGAAGTGAGGTCTGTCCTAAACAAAGGAAGTAATGTGTGCTTGCCTTAATTTTAATTTAAACAGTAAACAAAGTCATCAAGTAGGGAGACAAACAAATGAAGTTTCAACAGGTGGAAAAAAACCAGCAGGGAATATCCTGCCACATAGACTCTTGGTCTCAGCCAGAAATGTTTTTCAAGAGGGCAACTGATATTATGAAAAGGAGAGACAATCCAATACATCCCCCTCTCTCTTCCTGCCCATTACATTCTCTGCCCCTGAGAAGAGAAAAGGGAAACAGCTGTTGGATTCTGGGGGAGGGGTCCTGACCTGAGAGTTTGACCAGTAATCTGCTGGAGCATGTGCTGAGAAAGTGTGCTTTGCAACTAAGATAGTTTCTTAAGTAGATATTAAAAAGTGTTTTGTCTCTGTTTTTTCTTGTAACCATTTCTGGCTTTTATACCTCATTACTTATAGACACTTCAGATCTCTTTAATAAACTTGTTTTACTGTTTTATTTAAACCATTGGGTTTTTTAGAGTCTGGACAACTATTTAATGTAATATGATGGTATAGCATTACCTTAAAACAGTGGTCCCCAACCAGTCGATACCGATCTCCATCGATGCAGCATGGCTGCCACTAAGGCAGACTCCTGGAAGCGGCCAGCATGGCTCTGGGGGCGGGGGGACAGGTTTCCTGCCACACACTGCTCTTGCCTGCAAGCACTGCCCCTGCAGCTCTCCTGGCCAATGGGAGTTGCAGGGGTGGTGCTTGCAGAGAGGGGCAGTGCATGGAGCCAGCACTCTGTACGCTCTCCTGCACCTCCACACTCTGCCAAAGCCCTGACCCCCTCTTCCCAGAGCCTGTACCCCCTTCTGCACCCCAACTCCCTGCCCCAGCCCAGAGTCCCCTCCTACACTGTGACCCCCTTGACCCCAACCCATAACTCGCACCCTCTCCTGAACCCCTACCCCAGCCTGGTGAAAGTGAGTGGGGTGGGGCCTCAGGGAAGGTGTGGGGTAGATCCTGGATTGCCCTTAGATTGAAAAAGTGATCTTGAGCATTAAAAGTTTGGAGACCACTGCCTTAAAAGAATAATAGACTTAATATATTTATGCTATCCAGGAGAGGGCTGGGCAGTACAGGACATGCATTTCTCGGGGGGAGGAATCCAGGACTTGGTTATACTGCATGGTGATCCTTGCACACCCCAAGACTGGTGAGATCCAGAATGTGGCTGGCATGCTGCATTTACACACAGACACTCAGGGTGTGACTTGCCTGTTGGAAGACTGTTTGTGAGTGGCCCAGGTGAAAGCTACTATAGCAAGATATTGCAAGGGAGCCAAGGTTGCAGAGCAGGAGTGACACAATTTGGGGAAGCTGGTTGGGAGATGCTCATGTAATCTCCATGTCTGATTCTAATAATGAGTGAGTGGAAAATCAAGTAAAAGAGGATATAGCACTTGAAAGAGGAACAACTGGGTAGAAGAATGGACATCAAGAGGAAAGATAGTATCCTTAGTATTGGCATTAACAGGCAGGCAGGTGATACTGGTAGTAAAATGACTGCCCAATCAGGTGAGGAATTTGGGCACAGCAAAGGAGAAACAACTAAGATGTCTGTAAGGAGCCTGGAAATCAAAATGGAAGAACTAAAACTATTGGTGCAGAAAATGAAACCTGTTATTATAGGGATAACAGAAACATGGTGGAATACGAGTTATGACAGGAGTACGGGTATTTGAAGAATGTGGACTGTTCAGGAAAAACAGAAATAAAGGCAAAAGTGGTGGCGTCACGTATGTTAGTGATGAGGTTGCCTGTAAAGAAATTAGAAGGAATGGAATGGAATTGTGTGATCATGTGAGACTTTAATTTCCCAGATATAGATTGTAAAACAAGTGCTACTAATAATGGTAGGGCCCAGATTTTTCTGGATGTGATTGCTGGCAGGTTTCTTCACCAAATACTCACTGAATAACAAGAGGTGATACCAGTTTAGATTTAGAATTGGTACCTAGTGAAGACCTCATAGAAGAACTGGTTGTAGAGGACAGCCTTGTTTCAGGTGATCTGGAATTAATTCAGTTTAAACTAAATAGAAATGGGTCTGCCACTAGAGTCCTTGATTTCAAAAGGGCAGACTTTAAAACATTAAGGGAATGGACAGTTAGGGAAACGGACTGAACTGAACAACTCAAGGATCTGAATGTGGGGGAGGCTTGGATTTGCTTTAAGTCAAAGTTGCAGAAGCTATCTGAAGCCTGCATCCCAAGCAGGGGGGAAAATGTTCTAGGGAAGGATTGCAAACCAAGTTGGATGAATAAGCATCTCTAACAGATTATTGAGAGAAAGTAGAAAACCTACAAGGAATGGAAGATGGGCTGAGTCGACAAGGAAAGCTACCTCTTGGAGATCAGAAAGTGTATGGAGAAAATGAGAACTGCCAAAAGCCAAGCAGAGTTGGACCTTGCAAAGGGAATTAAAACCAATAGTAAAAGGTTCTTTAGCCACATAAACAAAAAGAAATCAAGGAAAGAAGTAGTGGGGACTGCTAAACACTGAGGATGGGGTGGAGATTAAAATAATCTAGTCATGGCCCAACACCTAAACAAATACTTAATCTTATAAGAACGCACATACTGGGTCAGACGAAAGGTCATCTAGCCCAGTATCCTGTCTTCCAACAGTGGCCAATGCCAGGTGCCCCAGAGGGAATGACCAGAAGAGGTAATCATCAAGTGATCTCCATCCAAGAATATTAAAAGAACTGGCATATGAAATAGCAAGCCCAGTAGCAAGGATTTTTAATGCATCTGTAAACTTGGGAGCCGTACCCTATGATTGGAGAATTGGTAGTATAGTATCCATTTTTTAAGACGGGAAAATAATGATCCAGGAAACTACAGGTCTTTTTAGTTTGACTTCAATTGTATACAAGGTCTTGGAACAAATTTTGAAAGAGAAAGTAGTTAAGAACATGGAGATAATCAGTAATTGGGATAAAGTACACCATGATTTTACAAAAGGTGCCAGATCAAGCAGATTTCTTTCTTTGAGAAGAAACTTTTTTTTTTAGACAAAGGAAATTCTGTAGATCTAATCTAGGTGTGGTTATTGTCATAACTGCTGAGCTATTGGTTATCGTGGGTTAGGTGGGTGGGTCTCTGTGTTTTTGTTATGAAAAATAGCTGATCAGGCTTAGATGCCTAACTCCAGGAGACAGTTCACAGTTGTGAATTGCAAGCAGAGATAGGCACCTAGACCCAGGTCCATAAAGGGTCTTAGGTGTTGTCATGGGTGGCGGGTGATGGATGGGCTTGGGGAGGCTAGCCCCTGGCCAGACCACTCCTTCTGCCTGGGGCCCGGGGCCTGCCCGCTGCCAGCTCCTGGCTTCCCAGCCCCAGAGCACCTGGCAGGTGAGCAGGCAGCGTGGCCTCCAGCCCAAACCCTGGAGTGGCTGGCAGGCAGACAAATGGGAGTCCCTGGCTGCAGGCTGGTCCCCAGTAGCCCCAGCCCAGGGCAAGGGCTCCATGCTGGAGCCTGCGCAAAAGGGGGGGAAAGAAGGGGGCTTCTGTCCAAAGCAAAAGCAGCCCACTCTCCATGTCTCAGCCTCCCCGCCCAGGGCAGGTGGAGGGACTGAGGCTTCTCACAGCTGCCCACGCAGCTGTCCCTGACCCGGTTCTGGCTGGGGTTGAGGGGCTAGGAGCTGTAGCCCAGCCATGGTAAGAGCCAGACGGGAAGCTGTGGTGGACCCTCTACCTGCCTGCACTGTGGGGGGGGGGGTCTGAGCAGCCCCCAGCCTGTGTTCCCTTCCCCCAGGCTCCCCAGCCACCCGGGGCAAAAGGAGGGACTCTTGCCATGGCTGGGCTGTGGCACTGAGGCTCCTCCCCGCTGGCTGGAGCACAGCTGAGGAGAGCCATGCACGCAGCTGTGGGAAGCCAGCATGGATTCATGAATCCTCCTGCCCCAGGCTACCAGAGAGCTGGGGGGGGGAAGGCAGGGACATGGGCCGGGGGCTCCTGTCAGCCCCCCTGGGCAGGTGAAAGGTCTGCCACAGCTCCCTACAGCTGCCTGAGCTCCATGCCACCCTGGCTGATGGTGGGGCCTAAGGGGGAAGAGGAGGGGAGCGAGGGAGGGTTCCATCTGGGCAAAAAGTGGATGGGCAAGGCCTGGGGGACAGGCCATGCAGGGCCACACTGGCAGTTTGGGTAGGCTTAGCCTTCCTCTGCCTTTCATACCTGCCACCCATGGGTGTTATGGTGCTGAGTGTCACAATGAATAACTTTCAGGCACCTAGAAAATCACCGGAACAACAGTGGGATCCTCGCAGCCTGAGTTAGGAGTCCAGGCTCCCTATGCAATGCAATCCACAGCAGTCAGCATGCTAAATGGGAAGTCACCTAAACTAGCCAGTGTGAAGTGCCAAGGGAAGTTGGCTTAAGCCCTGCCCCCTCACAGAATTATGTGCCTGAATCCTGGCTGCAGGTGGAATCTTCTCCTGGAGTCAGACAGCTTACCCACCTACGTTGTTCTTTCTAAGAATAAGCGAGGCATGTATCATGAATAAGACTATGTTTTAGTCATGGGTATTTTTAGTAAAAGTCATGGACAGGTCCCAGACAGTAAACAAAAATTCACAGCCCATGACCTATCCATGACTTTTACTATATACCCTTAGCCAAAACTGGGACCAGGGTGCTGCTGGGTGTGTGTGGGGGGGCGGGGAGGGGCATGGGCCTGGTGTTGGGGGGAAGGGTAAGATGACCAGGTGTCCAGTTTTCAACTGGAACACCTAGTTGAAAACAGATCCTGGTGGCTTCGGTCAGCACTGCTGATCAGGCCATTGACTGTCCGGTTGGCGGTGCCATGCAGTTGGGCTGGCAGGCTCCCTGCTAGCCTCCACGGGTCCCAGGAAGCAACCAGCTATCCCCCCTCTAGCTCCTACATGTAGGGGTAGCCATGGGGCTCCGCACCCTGCCTTTGCCCCAAGCACCGCCCCCTCAGGTCCCATTGTCTGGGAACCATGGCCAATGGGAGCTGTGGGGGTGGCGCCTGCAGATGGGGCAGTGCGCAGAGCCACTTGGCTATGCCTCCATGTAGGAGCCAGAGGAGGGACATGCTTGAGGTACGTGCCACCCAAAGTCTGCACCTCATACTTGCTCTTAGGCCCCAACCCCCTACCCCAGCCCTGATCCCCTTTCTGCCATCTGAACCCCTCAATCCCAGCCTGGAGCACCCTCCTGCACTCAAAATCCTTCACCCTGTGCCCCACATCAGAGTCTGCACCTCCATCTAGAGCCCTCACCCCCCTGGACCCCAACCCTCTGTCCTCCCCAGAGGCCCCTCCCACACCCTGAACCCTTCATTTCTGCCCCCACGCTGGAACCCACACCTCGAGCCCATACCACTTCCCACACCCAACCCCCCTGCCTGAGCCCAGAGTCCCCTCTCATACTCCAAAACCCTTGGCTCCACCCCAGAGCCTCCTCCTGCATCCCAAATCCCTCATCCCTGACCTCCTCTCACATCCCAACCCACACTCTGAACTCCTCATTTCTGGCCCCACCCAGAGCCCACACCCCCAGCTCTGACCCCATCCCACATCCCAGTCTCCTGAGCCAGCCTGGTGAAAATGAGTGAGTGAGAGAGAGTGGAAAGAATGAGTGACAGAGGAAGAGGAGGTGGAGCAAGCAGGGGCCTGGGCCTCAGAGAAGGGGTGGGGCATGAGGAGGAGCAAGGGTGTTCAGTTTTGTGCGAGTAGAAAGTTGGCAACTGGGAGGGGGCAGGCAGCAGTGCACAGCCTGGGACCCCAGCTGGTGCTGGGAGGAGGGGGTTGGCAGGGCTGGCAGGATCCCTACCTGGCTCTGACTGGTGTGTCCCTGCAGCTCCTAGCGGAGGAGTGGTCAGAGGGACTCTGTGCCTGCTCTTGCCACAAGTGCCGGCTGCACAGCTCCCATGGGCTGGGAACTACAGCCAATGGGAGCTGTGGGGGTGATGCCTGTGGGTGCGGGCAGCATGCAGAGCCCCCTGGTCCCCCTGTCTAGGAGCTGCAGGGACATGCTGGTGGGAGCCAGGAATTTCCTCCCCCACAGTTAAGCACCACCCCATACCCCAAGCCCAACTCCCTGCCCCAGTGCTGAGCCCCCTTCCACATACCCACACTGCTGCTGCTGCTGGTCCAGGGGCTGTTTGGCTCTGCCAGTACCAGCCACTTCAGAAGTCATGGAAAGCCACGGAATCCATGCAGAGCTGGCAGTATGAGCTATGGAGCTTGGTCTGGGGTCTCTCTGGAGTCCTAGGTTTTGCAGTCCTAGCCCAGTAATGGACCCAGTGGAAGGGAGAGTTCAAGATGTATGCAGACCTGGCCATCCAAGAGGATGACAACAGCAGGAAAGTAAAACCATTATTAATAGGGAACAGCTCCCCACTGCCTCAAGCCTAGGAGTCGTGGGGAGCTATTGCTCCCCAAAGCAGAACGAAACTGTGGAGCGACACAGGTTTTTCACTAAATCTGAAGGGGAGGGTATGCAGAAGCTGAACAAGAATAACAGAAAACAAGCTTTTCAGCATTGATGCAGGAACAAGAACATAAAACTCAACCCAGAAAATACATGAGGTGAAATACATTGCACATTTGCTCTCAGGCAGAGAGACTGAAATCAGAACTCAACAAGACTGAAGGCAGAGACACACCAGCTCCATTGGATATGAAAGGTGTACAGAGCTTCACAGGAATGATACCTTTTCTTTCCAAGTTCTGTTCACACCTGCAGTAGCAGAACCCATACATCAGCTCATAAGGCAGGAGATTGACTGGGACTGGGCAAGTCCCTAACAGCAAGTATTTGCCATGATGTCATACATGATAATGGCTACCCGTCATGAAGTACTGTACTACCAGTCAGTAAAGCCACTGGCACTCCAGTGTCATGCATCAGAGAAAGGACTGGGTGTAGCTCTTTTGCAGGAGCAGCTGGTTGCTTATGCCAGCAAATCCCTGTCAGGCAGAACAAGGATACATTTAAATAGAAAAATAGCTTCTGGCTGGGGTATTTGGAGTGAAGCAATTCCATTAGGACATCCAATCTGACCAAAGCCCCCTAGTGACAATTTTGGTAAAGCACCTTCTCAGGCCTGGTCCACACTAGCAATTTACATAGGTACAAGTGCATCACTCAGGGTATGGGAAATCCGTCCTCCCCGAGCAATGCAATTACACCAACCTAACTCCCGGTGTAGATGGCACTATGTCAATGGGAGGGCTTCTTCCGTCAACATTGCTACCACCTCTCAGGAAGGTGGAGTAGCTACATTGATGAGAAAAGCTCTCACAAAGCAGCGGTGCAGCTGCAGCTTTTTAAGTGCAGACAAGCCCTTCGTGCTCTAAAGAGATTGCAGCACATGTTTATACATCTCTGGCACTATCAGGTAGAGATCAGTTGCTGTCCAGCATGAACTAGTGTTGGCTGACACCCTGAACAGAGCATGTACAACCAGAATCAGCAAGTTGGGGGAGGTAGATAAGGGCATTGATTCCATTAACATGCTGCCTATCTCCAAGTTTCAAAAGTGAAGCTGATGGAAATCAAAGAGGCTATGGAAAGCACATCCAACTACAAGCACTCCCAGTAGGGTGGCCAGAAGGCAAAAGCCAAGTACTAGTAGGAGCAGAGCCACAACGACAGACACCTCTTGTTTCCACTTCATTACAAAGTATTTCATGCCCAAAATATGTGCCTCATACCTAGGCATGGACAACTGTCTTAGATAGGCTCAAGAATATGTTTACTGGCTGAGAATAAATACACAACTCTGCTCCTTGACAGAAGGGTGTGACATCTGTCAGTCATGTGATAACTGCCAGCAGAAAGAGGCTGTTACCACATCCAACTATGGGAAAAGGTGGGAGCAGACTTATTTACCTTCAAGGAAAAGCAATACTTGATTACAGTGGACTTACACTTAAATTTTTGGGAGGTCAGTGTCATGCCTCATTCAAGAAGAAAGTCAGTGTTAGGCAAACTGAGCCAACTTTCTGTATTCCCAACCCAGACCCCAGTTTGCCTCAGAAGAATTCATAGATTCTAAGGCCAGGAAAAGACCATTGTAATCATCTAGTCTGACCTGTATAATACAGGCCAGAGAACTGCCCCCAAATCATTCCTAGGGCAGATCTTTTAGAAAATCATCCAACCTTGATTTAAAAATCGTCAGTGATGGAGAATCCAACACAACTGTTGGTCAGTTGTTCCAGTGGTTAATTACTCTCACTGTTAAAAATTTACACCTTATATCCAGTCTGCATTTGTCTAGCTTCAACTTCCAGCTGTTGGATTGTGTTATAGGTTTCATTGGTAAATTGAGAAGCCAATTATTAAATATTTGTTTCCCTTGTATGTACATATAGACTGTAATCAACTCACCCCTTCACCTTCTCTTTGTTAATAGATTGGACTCCTTGAGTCATCACTGTAAGGAATTTGCATGCAATACAGTTTGACCACCACAATTCCTTCTGAGCGTACCCACAGAGTGACAGTAAGGTGGAATCAGCTATGCAAACAGTTATGAGACACTTGGTATGTCTACACTTAAAATGTTTCAGTGGCATAGCAGCAGATCTGCAGATGCAACATTTTAGTGTTTCAGTGCAGACACTCACTGCAGTGATGGGAAGGGTTCTCCCATCAATGTAGTTAATTCACCTCCCTGAGAGGCAGTAGCAAGGTCGATGGAAGAATTCTTCATAAAGCGAGACCTGCCTCTCTTTCCCACTGCATTTTGAATGGATCCCAATCTGGTAGGCCTTTGAGCACACCTGTTAGATTTGACCCCATAGGTGACGTAGAAACTCCTGCCTTTATCTTCCCCCAGGTCGTGCATCACCCTGATGCATAAGCAGGAGACAGATGTCTAGACGCCTGGAGTGATGCAGCCATGTGCATCCCTAGATGCCAAAACTTGGGCATCTAAGGGACTTTTACCTTTAAAATGTAGGCACCTTCTGGGTTTGGTGCAGCTGAGTGGGAGTTTTGTGGCTCACAGTGGAGGCTAAAATGGAGACTTAGTTACCTAAATATCTTTATGGATCAGACCCTAACTCTTTTTAGGGGGCAGGGCATAAGCCCCATACCCCTCCTCAGCATTTCCCACTGGCTAGCTTAGGTGAGTATGCTGGCTTCTGTGAATCCTATTGTTAGGCACCCAACTCTCCTCACGCAAGTGTATGGGGAGTCTGGGTACTGCACTCAGGTTTCAGGATTCCATTGGGTTGCAGGGTGCTAAGAAGTTAACACACAATCACGACATGTGGATCCTCCCCTTTGGGGATCTAGCCCAGGTGCTCAGCAATTATACAGTGTAAAGAAGTAGCTGTTTGGTTGTGGAGTTAGCTTCACCACACTGTGCTGTCTAAACTAGGAACTGTATGGGTCTCGGATGTGGCCTCCAGGTCCCTGCAGCCCCTAGATGCATTGGCGGCCAGGGAGGCTCCGCACTCTGACCCTGCCTCTGCAGCTCCCATTGGCTGGGACCCGTGACCAATGGGAGCTTGGGGGGGCGGCACCTGCAGATGTGAGGACAGCACGTGGCACCTCTCTGGCCACCCGTGCATCTAGGGGCTGGAGAAATCTGGAGTCCGCTTCCCGGGAGCTGCGGTAAGTGCTGCCGGGAACCCTGCACCACAAACTCCCTCATGCATCCCAACCCCATCCTGGAGCCTGCACCCCGCAACCCCTCCACACACACCCCAACCCTGCCCCAGGCCTAAACCCACTCCAGAACCCCAAACTGCTCATCCCCAACCCCACCCAGCCCACAACCTCAGCCAAAGCCCTAACACTCCCAGCACCCTGCCTCAACCCAGAGCCCCCTTCTGCACCCCAAATCCCTCAATCATGGCCCCACCCCAGAGCCTGCACCCCAGTCAGAGCCTGTACCCCATCCCACACTCTAAAACTCTCAGCCTCAGCCCAGAGCCCTTCCTGCACCCCAAACCCCTCATCTCTGGCCCCACCCCAGAGCCTGCATGTCCAGCCAGAGTCCTCACCACCCCCACACAATCCAACCCTTCTCCTGTACCCTGAACCGCTCATGTCTAGCCCCACCTGGCACCCACACCCCCAGCCCAGAGCCCATACCCCCTTGCATCCCAACTCCCTGCTTCAGCACAGAGCCTTCTCACACACCCCAAACCCCTCATCTCCAGCCCCACCCCAGAGCCTGCACCCCCAGCTGGAGGCCTCACCCCCCCCTACACCCCAACACCCTGCCCCAGTCCAGTGGTGAAAGTGAGTGGGTGTGAGGGAGAGCGATGGAGGGAGGGGAGATGGAGTGAGCAGGGGTGGGTACTCATAGAAGGGGTGGGGCAGGGACGGGGCCCTGGGAAGGAGCAGGGTGAGGGCATGGCAGGGGCATTCAGCTTTGTGTGATTAGAAAGTTGGCAACCCTAAGCCAAGCTGGTGTATTTTGCCATGCAACTCAAAACAATCACATGAAGATCACAGTGACAAACACCATGTGTGCCCATTTCAGAGATGGATAGAGTATGGGCTAGGAGCCATCCCCAAGATACCATCCACAACCAACAGCCAACTCTGGAGCCTTGTATTTGATATTTTTAAAAAGATGTTGAAAAATTAGGGAGGGTCAAGGAGGATTCGGGGGCTGGAAAATTTGCCTCACAGTGAGAGACTAAAGAAGCTCAGTCTACATAGCTTATTGATGAGAAAGTTAGGTGAATTGATCACGGCCCATAAGCACCTAAATGGAGAGATTTCTGCTAGAAGAGGGTTCTTTAATCCAGCAAACCAGTATAACAAGATCCAGTGGCTGTGAATTTAAGCTAGACAAAATGAGACTGGAAATAAAGTGCACATTTTTCACAGTGAGGGGAGCACTCAAGGATGATAAGGACGGAGAAATTAAATGAATTCTTTGCATCAGTCTTCATGATTGAGGGAGTGAGGGAGATTCCCAAACCTGAGCCATTCTTTTTAGGTGACAAATCTGAAGGACTGTCCCAGACTGAGATGTCATTAGAGGAGGTTTTGGAACAAATTGATAAACTAAACAGTAATAAGTCACCAGGACCAGATGGCATTCACCCAAGAGTGCTGAAGGAACTCAAATGTGAAATTGCAGAACTGTAGTATGTAACTATCATTTAAATAATCTTCTGTACCAAATGACTAGAGGATAGCTAATGTGATGGCAATTTTTTAAACAGTGCTCCAGAGGTGATCCCAGCAATTACAAGCTGGTAAAGCTGACTTAAGTACCAGGCAAACTGGTTGAAACTACAGTAAAGAACAAAATAGTCTGACACATAGATGAACATAATTTGTTGGGGAATAGTCAACATGTTTTTTGTAAAGGGAAATCATGCCTCCTCAATCTACTATAATTCTTGGAGGGGGTCAACAAACGTGGACAAGAGGGATCCAGTGGATATTGTGTACTTAGATTTTCAGAAAGCCTTTGACAAAGTCCCTCACCAAAGGCTCCTAAGCTGTCATGGGATAAGAGGGAAAGTCCTCTCATGGATTGGTAACTGGTTAAAAGATAGGAAACAAAGGTTAGGAATAAATGGTCAGTTTTCCGAATGGAGAGAGGTAAATAATGGTGTCCCCCCAGGGTCTGTACTGGGACTAGTCCTATTCAACATATTTATAAATGATTTGGAAAAAGGGGTAAACAGTGAGGTGACAAAATTTGCAGATGATACACAATTGCTTAAGATAGTTAAGTCCCAGGCAGACTGCAAAGCGCTACAAAAGGATCTCTCAAAACTGGGTGACTGGGCAACAAAACAAAAGATTAAATTCAACATTGATAAATGCAAAGTAATGCACATTGGAAAACATAATCCCAGCTATACATATAAAATGATGGAGTCTAAATTGGCTGTTACCACTCAAGAAAGAGATCTTGGAGTCATTGTGGATAGTTCTCTGAAAACATCCCCTCAATATGCAGAGGCAATCAAAAAAGCAAAAAGAAACTTGGGAATCATTAGGATAGAGATAGATAACAAGACAGAAAATATCATATTTCCTCTATATAAATCCATGGTATGTCCAGATCTTGAATACTGCGTGCAGATGTGGTAGCCCTGTCTGAAAAAAGACATATTGGAATTGGAAAAGGTTCAGAAAAGGGCAACAAAAATTATTTAGGGGTATGGAGCAGCTGCCATATGAGGAGAGATTAATAACACTGGGACTTTTCAGCTTGGAAAAGAGTTGGCAAAGTGGGGATATGATATACATCTATAAAATCATGATTGGTGTGGAGAAAGTAAATAAGGAAGTGTTATTTACTCCTCAAAACACAAGAACTAGAGGTCACCAAATAAAATTAATAGGCAGCAGTTTAAAACAAACAAAAGGAAGTATTTATTCACACGACGCACAGTCAACCTGTGGAACTCTTTGCCAGAGGATGTTGTGAAGGCCAAGACTATAACAGGGTTCAAAAAAAGAACTAGATAAGTTCATGGAGAATAGGTCCATCAATGGCTATTAGCGAGAATGGACAGAGAAGCTGGGAATGGGCGACCGGAGATACCTATTCTATTCATTCCCTCTGGAAATTGGCATCGGCCACTGTCAGAAGGCAGGATACTGGACTAGATGGACCTTTGGTCTGACCCAATATGGCCGTTCTTATGTTCTTATGTTCAACAACTCACCAAGGGTTGTGGTGGATTCTCTCTGACTAGGGGTCTGTAAATCAAGATTGGATGTCTCAGTGCAGGAGTCATTGGGTGACATTCTCTAGCCTGTCTCTGCAAGAGCTCAGACTGGATGAGCAGAATGGTCCCTTCGGGCATTGAAAAACTCTAGATCAGTGAAAATTGTTTCCTGTGGATCTCTATCTGGATAGAGTAAGAGCAGTAAACTGTCTTTTCTTCTTATTTTTCAAACAGTCTTTGTAAAGACACCTGCCCACCATGGCAGCCTTCTCTGGGCTCTATAAAATCAATTTGCGCTTGTAACAATAAACCCTGCTAAGGTGAGAACAGCCAGCTATTTAGTGCTTCTCTGGTGCCTTTCTGCCTTTTGCCCTAACGCAGTTCCGATAGTCTATAGGTTTCCCTTGCTGGGGCTTGTTGTTCTGAGTTCATTCAATTTATTCAAAACGTCTTTAAAGAAACAATGTTGTGGAGATTTATACAGCATCTGCCATTGTGGGGAGCAGCTCCCATGAACAGAGAAGAGAGACTAGCAGAAATAATTCTCAACCCTACTCACCTCCGTTCAGTATTGGAATGGAGTAAGGAGCAATAAGTGCCTTGATGTCATACCATGTCCTGGAATTTTCTAGAGCCCTGCCCAGCTTCTGGAGTGAATTAGAACAACCTCAGGGCTGCAGACATTTATAATGAATGGAAATACCCTAGCGGCTGCTTCATCAGAATAACCTTCGTGCAATGGTGCTTTGCCATGCTCCTTCTGCCCCTGGGGTAACCCCTCTGCTGGGGGGAGGGCATCAAGACAGCTGCTCCAGTTCTACACCATTGTGGAAGTGCCTATGCTAGGAGTGTTAGCCAGGGGCTTAGCTACTGCCTTATGGCTCCCTATATTGCTGGGGGAGAAAGCGGGGGAGGTGTGCAAGGACCTGTAATAGATTTCATTTTGTTAATTTTTTTTTCTCCCCGAGCCCCGCCTCCCGTTTTGGGAAAAGTGCTGTAGAATGTAATAAAAATTGTAGCCTTTCTACAGTATGTTTAAACACCTTATGGAATTGAATGGAGAATTCTTGCTATAAAATTCTATAGGCTGGGTCCAAATCCCTATAGAAAATATGCTATTCTCCATGCAGTAGCTTCTCTTGGTCCCTTTCCCAGTTTTATAGGACCCCCATCAGTTTTGTAAGACTTTTCCATATAGTTCCTTGGATTATTTAGACTTTCTCCTCCTCCGTGGAATGATGGCTACTTGCAGTATATTTGACCACTAGATATGTCTGTCCGCATGAAGTTCCACTCGTGCTGTGGCAAAGCCTCTGTAGGACTGTCATCATAGTCATTTTCTTTCATACACCTTCCTATGTAGCATGGACCATGGCTCCATCTATCATGATGTAGTGTCAGAGGAACTCTGGGAGGCATTGGTAGCTCCTCACTACAAGCCTGTTTGCTGCTCCTGAGTGGTTCAACTTTTATCAGCCCACAACCTGGGTGGAGTGAAAGCATCAGCACTGAGCTCAGAGGGAGGAAGATTAGGCCATGATGTGCACTTGGTGTGCATGCCAGGGGGAGGGAAGCTAGATATGTTTACAGAGCTTTAGTGAGAGAGGAGCAAATAGGAGTGAATACCTGTGAAACAGACTGTCCTTGAGAAATGTGGGCTGGCAATCCCACAGGAGCCCTGAGCAGTTGAGTGCCAAATTCCCTTGGAGTCTTCTGAGGCGCCAGCTGGTTATTTCCTATTACTATCCTCCTGGGGGGCTTATTGTCACTAGCTCATTCGCCTGCAGTATCAGCCAATCTGTTTGCTAGAAGCATATATAAGTTAGCAGGGGGATGTGACTTGGGGTCAGGAACCAGGAGCTCTTTTAAAATATTCCAGAGAGCACTGTACTTAGGATTTATCTGAGAAGATAAATCCACAGCAGAGTGCTACTGAGATGGTGCAGTGCTCAGATATATTATAAGCCTGGTGACCAGGCCTGGGGCAACATTCATACTGTGGGAAAGGGAACAGGCAAATGTATGCCTGACCCAACCAGACTGCCATGCTTCCATGCAAAGATATGGTTTCCAGTCATCCCATCCTCAAGCAAGTGACTGTGCTGACAGCTGAGGAAAATCCATTCTTAGCTTCATCCACTTACAGAGCAACTCTGAGTGCATCAGCTTAATTCAGACTCACTGATGCTGGTAGGCAAATAGCAGCAGCTCTCAGAACGGAGTGGGATTTGTTCCTACATCGACAGACCCTGACCAGATTCTGTAAGATGATGAACCTGCCTGAGGAATAGGCAGATAGTTCTGACAAGCACAGTTCAGCAAGACCCCACCCTGAGCTGCAGCCTGGAGAGGTAGTCAGAGTCAAAGGGGAAGAGAGAGAAAGGCAGGGCAAGGTCCACAATGCAGAAGAAGAAGCGTGTTTCACACAGATCCTGCTAGACAGAGACTGCAGGGGAAAGGGCATTGCAAAAAGAAATGGGAGACAGGATGTACACTTGAATCTGCAGACAGCCTGGAACAATAGTTTGGGGGCGGGGGTGGGGAGCTCAAAGAGAGGTTAAGGAAGGTGTCCTATAATGATAATTTACAAGATAACATAATTAACCCTTTCTCATGTAAGGAGGAAGAGGGAAAATCACAGCAGCTGCACAATTTATTGCTCATCGGTTTCTCCCCCCACTCGAGGAGCCCAGCACAGTCAACCATATGGCCATGTTCAAGCCCCACTAAGAAGAGCCAACAGAGCCTGGGAGCAGGACAATCCTATTCTGAATATCTGCACAATTTAATATGAGACATATCCCACTGTGGTGATTCACGTGTGTGAAGGCTATTTTGTGGGAGGAGCTTGGAAGAGCATCACTAGAACAAGCAGGAAAAAGACTTTCCCTCCTATGAAAAAAATGGAATTGGGGGGGGGGGGCGGAAATTGTCCCACACTGGAACAAAAGGTCAAAAATTCACCATTTCTCACAGAAGAAAAAAGTGTGAAAAATTCCATTCTGGGAAAACCAAAATGGAAATTTTCAGTTTGCTCCCTCAGCTGCCAGAGCTTCCCAACTCCCTGGGCAGCCAGAGCTCTCAGTTTCCTGATCTCAGCAGTGTCATCATCAAAAAAGCCCAACCAGCTAATTAGATTGTGGTTTCAGACAATCAGAGTCCCCTTCCCAGGCAGCCCCACACTGGTGCAAAGAAGGTCTTCTGTGAGGATGGAGCAGGTTCTCTCTGGTGCCATACAGAGCATAGTGATCTTACCTGCATGAGGCTCTAGGAGGCTCTCGAGTTCTTCTCCCACCAGCTTGTCTATGGAAAGATTGAGTTCATTTTCTGAATCCCCGTCATCTGCCTCACTCTCTCCTTGAACACTGTCCTTTATAGTGAGGCAATTAGCATCCAGCCCTGCATTCCTGCAAAGGAAACCAAATCCAGAGCATTGATGCTGCCTTTTTCCAGGGACCAATTCCATGTCCCCCACACCGCATCTCTTTATGGTTTGCCTCTTTCCAGAAAAACAGGCCCTGGGGGAGCAGAGCTGCTGTGCTACTGTCACATCTTGATTGTTTTGAAGCCCATTATTAGTGCTTCCTGTTTCCATTAGTTTCTCTCACCCCTCTTCCTCTCAGCACACATCTTCCCTCTCATCTCTATCAGCTGGAATTACATGGTCACAGGCTTTTCCTTAAATAATACAATAGAATTTTATACACTTCTGCAGCCCTGCATGCTTGTGACATGTACAGAACTGGAGTACAGAGTTTGCACTTTTTGCTATTGATTTCCAACTTAACAATATATTTCTAGCTGGACAAGCACAAGACCATATTTCATGTGGGAAGACCAGATTTCACGGCCATGAATTTGGTAGGGCCCTAGTCATGGGGTACCAAGTCAAATGCCTTACAAATGTCTATTACATCCACACTATTACCTTTATCAACCAAATTTGTAATCTCATCGTTTGTTTGACAGCACCTATTTTCCATAAACTTGTATTGATTGGCATTAATTATATTACTCTCCTTCAATTCTTTGTTAATCAAGACCTTTACTAGCCATTCCATTATCTTGCCTGGGATTAATGTCAGGTTGGCAAGCCTATATTGACCAGGTCCTTCTTTTTATGCTTTTTAAACATTGGCACAGCATTAGCTTTCTTCCAGTCTTCTGAAACTTTCCCAATGTTTCAAGACATACTGAAAATCAACATTAATTGACCAGCTCTTTTAAAACTCTTGGAGGTGTTTTGCTTAAACTGTAGAAAGAGTCTGAGTCTGGGAAGTGTCCTTCTGAAAGCCAACCATTTCAGAGAAACCTGAGTGACTGAAAGCAGCCTCTCCAGTCCCCTCCTAGTCCCTTCAAAGTGTTGGCTGGAGGGTGGGCAGCCAGGAGGCCTTGGGCTCTGTCACTTACTTTCTGGGTGGTGCAGGACAGGTCCCTGACCCTCTGTCCAGAGATCTACAAAAGGGAATACTGCTCCAGTATCAGCTGCCTGTGCTGTAGAGTTTCCCTAATTCAGGTGCTGCATGGAGGAAGGCAAAGCTTGGTATTTATTACAGAGGGCCCCTCTGACCCTCACTCCCTCAGTTTGTTCACTTTCAGTGCCTTTTCCCTCTCAGTTCTTAGGGGTATTTACCACCATTGTACAGCCTTTTTCTGGTTAGGCTCTTGTCGCTTTGGAAGCAGTATGAGCTAAACCATAGAAGGTCCTCTTTCCCAAATACATGTCCAAATGGTGACTTAGACCAGTAGAATTATCACAGTATACTTATGCCAGAAAATTTCCCCATGTAGACAAGCACTCAGTCACTCTTCATCCCTCCTTTCTGCCCTAGTGTCGCTCCCCTGTACCAGTGAACTCAGTTTTTCCTGCTTCCTCTTCTCCAAATCTCTATGGAGAAGGGACCAAGGCCCAGACCTTCACCGGTATTTCAGCTCCTAACTACCACTGAAATCAATGGGAGTTAGGTGCTAAACACCACTGAGGATCTGGGAGATTCTAAGCCCTGATCTACACTACGAGTTTAGGTCAAATTTAACAGTGTTAGATCGATTTAACCCTGCACCTGTCCACACGACAAAGTCATTTTTGTCAACTTAAAGGGCTCTTAAAATCGATTTCTGTATTCCTCCCCGACAAGGGGATTAGTGCTGAAATCAACCTTGCTGGGTCGAATTTGGGGTAGTGTGGATGCAATTCAACAATATTGGGCTCCGGGAGCTATCCCAGAATGCTCCATTGTGACTGCTCTGGGCAGCACTCTCAACTCAGATGCACTGGCCAGGTAGACAGAAAAAGCCCCACAAACTTCTGAATTTCATTTCCTGTTTGACCAGCATGGCGAGCTCAGAGGTGACTATGCAGATCTCATCAGCACAGGTGACCATAGAGTCCCAGAATCGTAAAAGAGCTCCAGCATGGACCAAACAGGAGGTACTGGATCTGATCGCTGTATGGGGAGAGGAATCCATGCTATCAGAACTCCGTTCCAAAAGACGAAATGCCAAAACATATGAAAAAATCTCCAAGGGCATGAAGGACAGAGGCTATAACAGGGACCCGCAGCAGTGATGCGTAAAATGTAAGGAGCTCAGGCAAGCCTACCAAAGAGCCAGAGAGGTAAACGGCCACTCCGGGTCAGAGCC
Organism: Chelonoidis abingdonii; assembly: GCF_003597395.2. NCBI lineage: Eukaryota > Metazoa > Chordata > Testudines > Testudinidae > Chelonoidis > Chelonoidis abingdonii. Next base: position 70,389,092 of record NC_133775.1, on the reverse strand, counting down.
CCAGACATGCCGCTTCTATGATGAGCTGCATGCCATTCTAGGGGGTGCTCCTACAACTACCCCAGCCCTGTGCATGGACTCCGTCAATGGATTCTCATGCAATGGGGATGTGGATTTCGAGGACAAGGAAGATGATGAGGAGAAAGAAGTTGAAGATTGCGCACAGCAAGCAAGTAGAGAAACCGTTTTCCCCAACTACTAGGAATTGTTTTTTACCCTGGATCTAGTACCCTCCCAACCCACCAAAGGCGAGCTTCCAGATCTAGAAGGTGGAGAAGGGACCTCTGGTGAGTGTACCTTTGTAAATATAATACATGATTTAAAAGCAAGTGTGTTTAATGATTAATTTGCCCTGAAGACTTGGGATGCATTCATGGCCAGTACAGCTACTGGAAAAGTCTGTTAACGTGTATGGGATGGAACAGAAATCCTCCAGGGACATCTCAGGGAAGCTCTCCTGGATGTACTCCCAAAGCCTGTTAGCCACATGGTGCGGGGAGGGGTGAAGCGATCACCCCAGAGTGTGTGTGTGTGTGGAGGGGGGGTTAGTTGGGTTTGTGCTGCACGTTAACCCGAAAACCACAGCCCCTCCTTTTAAATGGCCAACCCATTTTAAATAGCCAACTCAACGGGTGCGTGGTATGTGAAATGAGGGTGCTGCTGTTTGGAACCAATGAAGGTTAAAGAAGCCAAAAGACTGTGGCTTACCATGGCTGCCTGCAAGCCAAATTCTGTTGCCCGTTGGCCCTGCGTGTGTGATCTCTCACACCAAACTGGCAGGCCCTCAATATAAGAGGCAAAATGCGACCTTGTAAGGAAAGCACATGTACTGTGTAATGTTAACAGCTTGGTTCACTGTGAAAGAGTCTACCCATTGTTCTCTAAAATATGTCTTTTTAAAGACATCTCTTCCTTTTTTTCCCTCCTGCAGCTGGAAATGTTTCAACGCTCCCCGTATCATCTCCGTCCCAGAGGCTTGCGAAGATTAGAAGACAAAAAAAACGCACTTGAGATGAAATGTTCTCTGAGCTCATGCAGTCCTCCCTCACTGAAAGAGCCCAGCAGAATGCATGGACGCAGACACTGTCAGAGTGCAGGAAAACACAAAATGAATGCAAGGACATGTGGTGGGATCAAGATGATAGGTGGCATCAGCATGATGAAAGGAGGCAGGTTGCAATGCTGAGGCTACTAGAAGATCAAACTGATATTCTCCAGCGTATTGTTGAGGTGCAGGAAAGGCAGCAGGAGCACAGACTGCCTCTGCAGCCCCTGTGTAACAAACTGCCCTCCTCCCCAAGTTCCATAGCCTCCTCACCCAGACCAGTACTGGATTTACCATGGCACCAGGCCCACGGTCCAAAGGGGCCCTGGCCCGGCCCACTCTTTTCCGCCTTCCCCACTCCCTATGGGGGCAGAAGCTTAGTGCTGACAGCTCCTGCTCCAGCAGGGCAGGCGCTGCTGGCAGCAAAGCTCCTCCCCTGCCTCTTTTGTTCCCTCCCCGCTGCCGATCAGCTGGATCAGCTGCTTACCAGCAGGAGGGAAGGGGGAGAGTGGAGCCTCAGCTCGCTCGCTGCTGCAGGGAGGAGGAGGAGAAGAGGCAGGGACGGAGCCTTGGGGAAGGGGCTGGAACTGGGGCATACCCCCCCTCCAGCCCCCTGCTGTGAGCACCCCCATGACCCCAGACCACACCCACAGACTCCTGCATCCCCACACACACACATGCCCAGACCCCTGCACCCCCTCATAAACCCGCAGCTCTTTTCCTACCCTGACCCCTGCACCCCCTCACACACCCTCAGCCCTGACTCCTGCATCCCCACACACACACGTCTAGCCTCCTGCCCTGACCCCTGCACCCCCTCACACACACCCAGCCTCCTGCCTAGCCCCCTGCACTCCACACACACTGCCCTCTGCACCCCTCACACACACTTCGCCCTCTGCTCCAACCCCTGCAACCCCCTCACACACCCCTAGCCCCTGCCTACCCTGACCCCTGCACCTTCTCACACACACCCGGCCTCCTGCCCTGACTCCTGCACCCCCTACACATACCCAGTGCCCCCATCCCATGCCCTGACTCCTGAACCCCCTCACATCCCCACCGCCATTCTGAGCACCAAACGTGAGCTCCTGCCCCCCCTGCATTCCTACCTGCACCTCTCTTGCCGAACAGGAGCTGCCCCAGGTAAGCGCTCCACACCCCACCCTCCTGCCCCAACCCTGAGCCCCTTCCCTCACCCTAGCTCCTGGCCAGACCCTGCACCCCAACATTTTTTTTAATATTTGGAAAAATTATTAAGTGGTCTTTTGATACCTTCTGTGATTTTCAAGTGGTCTGTGGAAAAATAAGTTAGACTACAAGAACAATCAAGGTACCTCCCTTTATTTTCATTTACTTGAGATTACTTATAGGAGGAGGATGAAGAAAAAAGAATGAAAAAACAGGGGTGGAGGAGATAAGAGAGAACGTTCTTTTTCTTGGCTGGGTCCCAAGGAGGGGCCCTTAAAATGAAGCTGAGCACAGGGCCAGGGGGCCCCACTAACTCTAAATCCACCACTGGCTGTCACATCACCTGGGCTGGGGATACTGTGTCAGCTAATCCACACAGTCTCCAACCTACCTGGGCAGTAGAGCAGACATAGACTCATAGACTTCAAGGTCAGAAGAGACCATTATGATCATCTAGTCTGACCTCCTGCACAATGCAGGCCACAGAATCTCAGCTACCCACTCCTGTAACAAACCCCTGCCATTAGCTCCTCTCCACTCCCTAGCCCACCTACCACTTGCTTCCCACCACTTTAGGCTTAGCCCTCTCAGTTTTAAAAATGATTGCTTGCCCCTCCTCAGCTCCCCCAGGCTTTTCTGGCACACCTAGTCTACTCTTCCCTCTGTGTACTCCTCAGCTAGGCACCCTCCTTCCTCCACCTTACCCACCACCCTTGTTCCTGGCAGATGAGGATCTAGCTTCCCTTCACTGCTCTTTGCTCATGTACTTCCCAGCCTTGTCTGCAGACCCAGCTCCTTTGTGTTCCTTTGAAGCTCCCTTGTCTTTGTACCCTCTGCTCATACTGGGGACCTGGAAGGACCAGATCTGGCCACTCACAGCACTCCCTGGAGCCACAATATGTTGGATTGTATGCAGTAAGGGGCTGACTCTAGGTCCCCTGTGTACTGGCGGGCAGGTTAGGATTACCAGGTGTCCGGTTATTGACTGAAACATCCAGTTGAAAAGGGATCCTGGCAGCTGCGGTCAGCACTTCTGACCAGGCTGTTGACTGTCTGGTTGCCAGCGCCATGCAGCAGGGCTGGCAAGCTCCCTGCTAGTCTCTGGACTGTGCGGCTTCTGGGAAGCAGCCGGCATGTCCCCGCTCTTGCTCCTACACATAGGTTGAACCAGGGGGCTATGCACGCTACCCCTGCCCCAAGCGCCGCCCCCACAGCTCCAATTGTCTGGGCACCCAGGCCAATGGGAGCTTCAGGGGCAGTGCCTGCAGAAGGGCAGCGTGCAGAGCTGCCTGGTTGTGTGTCCACATAGAAGCCGGAGAGGGGACATGCTGCTGCTTCCAGGACCTGCTTGAGTTAAGCGCTGCCTGGAGCCTGCATCCCTGAGCCACTCCCATGCCCCTGCCCCAGCTCTGATTCACCTCCTACCCTCCAAACCCCTTGACCCCAGCTCAGAGGACCCTCCTACACCCCAAATTCCTGATACCTGACTCCACTCTGTAGCTCACACCCTCAGCCAGAGCCCTCACCCCCTCTTGCATCCCAACCCACTGCCTCAGCCTTAAGCCCCCTTCCGCACTCTGAAATCCTCATTTCTGACCCTATCCCAGAGCCTGCATCCCCAGCCAGATCCTCACCCCCTCCTGCACCCCAGCCCCCTGAACTAGCCCGGTGAAAATGAGTGAGTGAGTGAGTGAGGGTGGGGAGAGCAAGTGACAGAGGGACGGGGGATGGAGTGATTGTGGGCAGGGCCTTGGAGAAGGGGCAGGGCATGGATGAGGCCTCAGAGGAGAGGTGGGGCAGGGGCAGGGCGTGGGTGTTCGGTTTTGTGTGAGTAGAAAATTGACAACCCTAAGGCAGGTAGGTTTGCCAGGTGTCCAGTTTTGGACCAGAACACCCGGTCAAAAAGGGACCCTGGCGGCTCCAGTTAGCACTGCTGACTGGGCCGTTAAAAGTCTTGTCGATAGCGCAGCAGAGCTAAGGTAGGCTCCCTGCCTGCCTTGACTCCACACAGCTCTTGGAAGCAATGGAATGTCCCTCTTCTGGCTCCTATGCATAGGAGCAGCCCCCAGACCAAACACTGAAACTCCGCACATTGCCCCCAGACCAAGCACTGGAACTTCAGCCAGTGGGAGCTGCAGGGGCGGCACCTGCAGATGGGGCAGCGCGTAGAGCCACCTGGCTGCTCTGCGTAGGAGCTGGAGGGGGAACATCCCACTGCTTCTGGGAGCTGCTTGAGGTAAGCACTGTCCAGAGCCTACACTCCACCTCCCACATGCACCAACCCCTTGCCGCAGCCCTGATCCTCCTCCCACCTTCCAAACCCCTTGTCCCAGCAGGAGCCCCCTCCTGCACTCCAAGCCTCTCATCCCCAGCCGTAGCCCTCACACACCCTGCACCTCAACCCCCTTCCCCAACCTCCTCATGCACCCTGAACCCCTCATTTCTGGCCCAGTCCAGAACCCACACCCTACAGCCCAGAGCCCATACTCCCTCCCACACTCCAAGCCCATGCCTGAGCCCCCCCCCCCAATACTCTGAACCCCTCAGCTCCACTCCCCAGTCTGGAGCCCCTTCTTTCACCTCAAACCCCTCATCCCTGGCCCCACCCCAGAGTCCACACCCCCAGTCGGAGCCCTCACACTCTCCCGCATCCCAACCCACTGCCTCAGCCTGGAGCCCCCTCTCACACCCTGAACTCTTCATTTCTGGCCCCACCTCAAAGTCCGCACCTCCAGCCAGAGCACTCACCCCCTCCTGCATCCCCAACCCCCTGAGCCAGTCTGATGAAAATGAGCGAGTGAGTGAGAGTGAGGAGAGCAAGCAACAGGGGGAGGGGATGAGTGGAGTGAGCGGGGGCAGGACCTTGGATAAGGTTTAGAGAAGGGGTGAGTCTTTGGAGGCGGGGCAGGGGAGGGATGGGGCAAGGGTGTTCAGTTTTGCGTGAGTAGAAAGTTGGTAACCCTAGGGGCAGAGGCAGGGCAGGTGGTAACATGTCTCAGGCTTGATGAGAAATCATTGAAGAGATTGCCCTCCTGTGTACAGTCGGACAAACCCAGAATATTGTTATTATTTATTAAGTGCCAACTGTGAGCTGGGAACAGAACAGGGCAGTCTAGACCCTGCCTTAGGGAGCCCACAGTCAAGGATACAAATACCACAAACACATAGGAGACTGTGGAGGTCTCTCTCTCTCTCTCTCTCACACACACACACAAACACAAGACTGTTTTCTGGGTTTGTGTTAACTAGAACATGACCCTGTGCTAGGACATGGCAGGCCCCTGCCTTGCAGGCAGCATAGGTGGGGCAAGCGCGTGCAGCATCATGTCAACAGGCCATGGCACACTTTGATGTTGTACCTAGGTACAAATGACAGTGCTGACCTCACTTGACCTTGCCGGCAATGCTACCAACTCCTTATTTATGTTCTAATGCAGTGTTGATCCCCAGTATAGATTAACCCAAGGGTGTTTAATTTCAGACTTCGTGGGAGAGGTGGGATTTGATAGGAAGAAGGTGAGGGGCTCCAGGGGTGGGGAAGAGCATGGGAGAGACAGCTGGATTCACTGGAGAAGTGGGCAAGGGAAGGGGAGCGGATGTGGTGGGGTAGAGCTGGGTTTGGGTTTAAGGTGAAGAACTTGCTAAAGAAAGGCAAGTGGGGATGGCAGTGTGCAAGCATGGGCCAAGAGGCTGCAGAAGTGAAGGCAGATAACCTAGAAGACATGGCAGAGAGGACTTCCTCCCACCCAGTCCCCTCAAAGATTTGATGCCTACATATGACAATGGTGGACCAGCACTGGACTGTCTGCCATTATAGTGGCCACATTGTAAGAACAATGTTGAAAAATTAGAGAGGTTACAGAAAAGAGCCACAAAAATTATTTGAGGGCTAGAGAAAATGCCAGACAGTGAGAGACTGACAGAGCTCTATCGGCTTAGTCTGTCTAAAAGATGATTGAGAGGTGACTTGATTACATTCTCACATTCCTTCCCCCATCCCTCTCAGTATTAGAGTTGCCAACCCTTCTGGTTTTACTGGGAGTCTCCCAGAATCAGGCTATATGTCCAGAGGCTACTGAAGCCAAACCAGGAGATATTAGGCCCTAAAAGTCTGGTGGTGCAGTGGGGCTAAGGCAGGCTCCCTGCCTGCCCTAGCTCTGCACTACTCCCATATGCAGCCTGTACATCCCTGTGGCTCAAGCAGGGAGTGGGAGGGGGCAGAGGGTCTCAGTGTGCTGCCCCTGCCCTAAGCACCAACTCCCCAGTTCCCATTGGCCAGGAACTGTGGCCTATGGGACCTGTGGGGGTGGTGACTACAGGCAGGGGTAGTGTGCAGAGACCCCCGACCCCCTCTGCCTAGAAGCCACTGCCAAAGGGATGTGCCAGTTGCTTTCAGGAGCTGCCCGAGGTAAGCACATCCCGGCCGGAGCCCATACTGCTCACTCTCTTCCACACCCCAACCCCCTGCCCCAGCCCAAATCCTGCACCCCACACTCCAACTCCCTCCCACAGACCACATCCTTCATCTCCTCCGGCACCTCACAGTCTCCCTCTCCCAATCTCTCTCTCAGTCTCTCTCCCTCCCCCAATCCTTCCCACATTCTCTCCTCTCCTACATACCTCTGATAGTCTCTTTTCCCCTCCCAAATACTTCTCAGGGTCTCTCTCCCTTTTCCCCCATCCCTCTTAGTCTCTGTTCTCCTCATCTCCTCCGTTGGGGCTTCCCTTTCTCCCCCACTAGCCCAGAGTTTCCTGCTCTGCCCCCCCCCTTCACTTCTCTCTGCCAGCTGCTCTTCTCACCAAGGCCCCTTCCCTGGGTGTGGATGCTGCTGCTGCAGGCTTTGGGTTGTCTCCTCCCAGTTCCCCTTTGGGTCCTCCTTCCCTCTCAGTGGGCTCTCCTGTACCCCCACGACCGCGTTCTCTCTCTTCTATCCAGCCACTGTCTCAGTCCTAGCCATGCCAATGGGTGCTGACCCACAGCAGCTCATATGGGGAGAAGGGAGAAGTGCAGCAGTGTTAGTGCCCAAGTCAAGGCTACAGGCAAGACCACATGAAAGCAGGGCCCGAGGGACGAGCCAGCATGCATGGGGCTGTGGCCTAGGTCCCTGGCGAAGTCAGAGTGAGTCCAGCCCTGTTGCCTCATCCCTCTCATCTCCAAATTCAGGTATGCAGAGCAGGGAGGCAGCACACGGGCCTGTGGCCAAGCAGCCACCCTGAGGCTCCAAGGAGCCCTCTTAGCATGAAGATCTTCTCTTTGGAGACATTTGGAGCTGACTTCTCTTGGCAGGGGCTGGGGAGAAGCAGGCGGGGGGACTAGCTGTGTATTAATCTTACCTGCTACCATTCTTGGCTGTGTATTTGTTTCCCCTGTGATTTGGTTTGGGCTGGAACTGGCCCTGGTGCAGCAGAGACAGCAGCTGAGAGATTTGCTGTAAGACAGGAAGAGTCTGTTGATTGCATGCAGTCACCACTCAGGATGCTTCCTGTCAGGATGTTCTCACTGTGCTGGCGCTTTGTAGTGTTTCCTTCTCTTGCAGATGGTTTGGCATTCCCACTTGGAGACTGAAACCAAAGAGCAAGCAAGCAGCCCCCGAGCCTTAAGCCCCAGTGCCTGCTGCCTCTCACTCCCTTCGCAGCACAGACTATATTTGATCACTCTTACACTTGGGGAAAACAAACTGGCATCACACCCTCTCTGTGTAACAGTCGTCCCGCCCTCTGATCCAGCTCTCCTGGCCTGTCCCTGCAGTGCTGAACTCAGTCAGGGGGAAGGGATTTTGGTGCAGTGGCTGCCACACTGAGCCCCTGACATGTCCCAACACTCTTCCAAATTGGCCCACCCTCTATGCAGGGTCGGGAGAGACTGGCTCCAGGTTATAACTTGGGAACATTTACCCAGATAGGACAGGTCAAATTCTTCCCTCAGTGTGCCCTCTGCATGCCCAGAGACTCACAGGAGACTGTGAGGGATAATATGGCCCTTCAATCTAATACAGCTGAGAGGCAGCGCCTACCTGAACAGGAGGTGACTCCATAGCAAGTTCTCCCATGGGGTCCTGTTCTGCAAGTGCCACCATGGACAGCCTCACTAGGCTTCTCAGGAGGTGCTGGTGGGGATGGGCTTCCCTGGGCCTCGCATCTGGCTCAGCAATTCTCTGTCTCTTCAGAGTCATGTCTGAGGGATGAGTAGTTGGCAGTGAGAGGTCGCAATTCTGATCTCCCCAAAGCTCCAGCTGTGGGTTCTCTAAGCTTTTGGAATGGGTTTGTGCATCTTGAAGGCTTGAGCTCTCTTTTGATGCATTTCTTAGCCTGTGTGGGTGGAAGGGTCTGCACTGTATCGCAGGGAGATTGAAGGCATCTTTCTGTTCAGCTGGACCTTTCTGGTTTCTAAGGGTCCTGTACAGTGTTGGGGTTAAATGAAATGAAGTCTGCAATGGGTCATCCCAGGCACTTTCCTTCAGCAAAGCTTCTTCACAGGACTGAACTTGCTCAGCCTCACTCTGCACAGCTTGCCTGTTTCTGAGTACAGGGACTAAATATATGTCTGTTTTCTGAATGTGTTTGTGGGGCTTCTTGAGCTGCTGATGTCTGTGGGCATGTTCTGCTTCCCTGCAGTTGTAGGCCATGTTATCTTTCTTCTCTCTTTTGCATATAGACACGATTAAAGCCAAAATAAGAAGAAAAGTGCCTAATAGCACAGTTAGGCAGATAACAGTCACCATGGATGAGCTCAGCATCTGAGCCTCCTGGGCTGAGTTTGTCAGCTGGTTAAGATGATTTCTGAAACTTAACTGCACAAGGGCTTTTGCATGCAGCGGTGAGTTCCCTTGATCCCTTACCAACACCTCCAATTCCCATTCACCACCAATGAGGCTGCTGGCATTGCTGCTGTTGATAAACACCTGCCCTGACAGTGGATCAATGAGAAACAAACTGGTATCATTCCCACTCAGAATGTCATAGTGGAGGGCCCCATTCATGCCAGAATCTGCATCCCTGGCAGTTATGGTGAATAGCAGGGAAACGTTTGAACTCAGTGTTGGTGTCATGGTCGTTATTGCTGTACCTTGGGGGCTGTCGTTCCCTAAGGATAGCCACAGGCATCCGGTCTGTGCATTGACTAGAACAATGATCCTTGCTTTGCCTCCCACCAGCACTGGCTGCACAATCACAGGGGAATTATCATTCCTATCAAGCAGACTCACCCTAACAGAAACATTTGACACAAGTTTGGGGTGACCCCCATCTTCTGCTGTCACCAGGAATTCCAGACTTGTCATTTGTTCATAATCAAAAGCTCTGAGCGCAAAGATTTCACCAGTTTTTGAATCAATAGAGACCAAGTCTGAAACAAGGAAATCCTGGATGCTATAACTGACTTTTCCATTAAAATCTAAGTCAGCATCATGAGCCTTGACAGTAATCAGGTAGGATGGAGGCACATTGTTCTCAGCAATGGTGACATCATATGTAATTCTTTCAAACAATGGTGGGTTGTCATTGACATCGCTGATGCATATAGTGAGGTGTTTCCTTACAGCTAAGGAGCGATTCCCATTGTCCTGGACCATTAACATCAGGTTATATTCTGCCCACCTCTCCCTGTCCAAGATGGTATTGGTCAACAGCATATAAGTGTATCTGTTGGTTCTTTTCAATTTGAAATGGTCAAGTCCTTGACTAAGGTAACAATGCACCTGACCATTGTTTCCAGAATCAGGATCACTTACTGTCACCAGAGCAACAAAGCTGTTCTTAGGAAGAGCTTCAGATAGCACTGGCACCTGGGCAGCCCAAGTGATGTGCACATCTGGGGCATTGTCGTTGACATCCAGGACCTTGATGAGGATCTTGCAGTGTGCTGGGATAGGGTTGGCTCCAAGATCCCTGGCTTGCACATCTACTTCATAGGTATGGTTTTCTTCATAGTCCAGTGGGCGTCTCAGAACTACACTGCCTGTCTTGGCTTCAATGCTGAACGTGTTCAACAGCTCCAGTGAAGCATGTTTACTGAGTGAGTATTCTATCTCCCCATTGGGACCCTGATCAGGATCAGTGGCTGTAAGGTTTATAAGAATTGTCCCAGGCAAAGCATCTTCCCAGATTTCCACTGTCACAGAACTCTCTGCAAACATAGGGCTGTTATCATTGGAGTCTAAAACAATTACCCTAAGTAAGGTTGTGCCTGATTTTGGTGATTCTCCATGATCAAAGGCAGTCAATACTAGATCAAAAGAAGAGTGGAGCTCTCTGTCCACTTCTTTAACAACTACAAGTTCTGCATGTTTAGTCCCATCAGATCCAGAAATTACATCCAAAGCAAAGTGGTCACTGGGTGATAATGAATAAGAGCAGAGAGCGTTGGAGCCAGAGTCTGGGTCAAGAGCTCGGTCCAGTGGGATCCGTGTTCGTAAAGATGCACTCTCTGATATTTCTAGTTCCAGCTCAGGTTTTGGAAATTGAGGTGCATGATCATTGATGTCCAAGACCTGAATCTCCACGTGGATTAAAGTCAAGTGTATGGCAGCCAGAACATCAAAAGAGAACAAGCATGGATCATTGTGCCTGCATAACCGTTCTCTGTCCAACCGCCCTGCCGTGCTAAGCAAACCATCTCCAGACCTAACGCGGACAGGGAGCTCCTTGGGGAAATGCAGTTGCTGGAAGGTCTCTACTGGTTCACTTCTCTCTTCCCAGCCAAAATCCTCAGATAATTTCCCTATCACAGTTCCACTTGGCACTTCTTCTAACACTTTGTATTGCATAGCAAAGGGGGACACCTCCTGGCAATCCATACAGAGGAAAAAGTGCCAGCACAACACCAAGAATTGAAGCAGAAAGTGTGACAATAAAAGCATGCTTCTGAGAAAGCCAACCACACTGTTGCTCAGCCGAAAGACAGATGGCTTTTCCCTCAAAGCTTTGCACACTCAGACCAAGCTTAAAGAACCTGCAAATCATTTCTGTTTTCACCCAAGGACAGTCCCATTTCCAGATACCATCAGTGTATGTTACCAGCTGAAGGAGCAACAGAAATCCCAGGCAAGTCCAGCTACACTGAGAAAAAATCCCCACCTTTTCCACCAGTGCCTAGAAGAACAGGTAGGAGATCCAGCTGTTGTCCAGGCTGAAAAACCTCAGTGTGGGGGGAAAAGAGAAGAGTCTTTGCAAGTACAGGCTGACTCTGGCAGTGCAGACTCCAGTCCGCTGCCTGCCAGCACTGGGAAGCAGAACAGCTGCTGTTTCCTAGGGAAACCCCACCTACAGGAAAAGGGAGGAACAAGAGTGCCAGTACAATGCCTTCCCAGGAGTGGTGAGCTTTGTGGGGTTAGCTGCTATGCTGCTCTGAGAAAAGTTTGGATATTCATAGAGTTTAAGGCCAGATGCAACAATTATGATAATCTTGTCTGACCTCTTGCAGAACACAGGCCAGAGAACCTAAGCCAGTAATTCCTGCATCAAGCCCATAAGTTCTGTATGAACTACAAGAAGATCTTTTAAAAAGACATCCAGCCTTGACTTAAAGACTGGAAATGATGGAGAATTGCTGTGTCACTAGATAAGTTGTTCCAATAGTTAATTCCCACCACTGTTAAAAATGTATGCTTTGGCATGAACACATGGAAAAATCTGGGTGGTGCACAAAGTCTGAGACAGACATCTCACCATGCCCCATTGCTGCCATATTTGCCCTGGCCCCTTAAACCCACCCTGCCAAGCAGTTTCCCTAGCACAACCCCAGGTATTTGTACCTTGTTGACTCCTCTGTCTGCACCACTGAAATGCCCACTTTTCCCTGTCCCTCCTCTGCTTCTGCCCTTCTAACCTTCCTAGGCATCATTGCCACTGCTGCCCTCTCTCATGCTTGCCCATCACTACATCTGTCCCACTGTTGCCCCACCCCACAGGACTCACTTCTGAATGCTGATTTTTGCCCCTCTTATCCTCAGCTTCAACCTAGTACTGCCCCATTATCCAACCCTGAGTTATCTCTTCCTGTTGTTATGTTAACTTCGACTGCAAACTCTTCAGAACAGGAACTCTTGCTTTAAATACTTTTAAAATTGTTTCATGGGCATCCCAGGTACATAATACTACTAATAATTAACCTGCTTTCCCTCACCTTTGCTGCTAGCACATAATCTCAAATGCTACCTGGACACCAGGACACTTGGGTTCTATTGCTAACTGTTTCACAAACTCACTGGGTGACTTTGACCAGTGCCAAGTAGAGCAGGACAGTTACCTTCTGTTTCTTACATATGACGCTCCTGTTAATACACCCCCGAGTCATATTAGCCTTTTTTGCAAGTGCATCACATTGTTGGCTCATATTCAATCTGTGATCCACTTTAGCCCCCAGGTCCTTTTCAGCAGTTCTACCATCTAGTGAGTTATTCCCCATTTTGTAGTTGTGCATTTGATTTTTCCTTCCTAAGTGAAGTCTGCTTATTTTTATTGAATTTCATCATGTTGATTTTAGACTAATTCTCTAATTTGTCAAGGTCATTTTTAATTCTAATCCTTTCTTCTGTAGCCCAAGGTCCAGTGTGCTTCAACAGCAACCCTGGGAACTACAAGTTGTGGACTACAAACTGCAGCATGTTGGGAGAACTTCCTGGTTCCTGCCAGGATATACCTTCTGCCCCCTACAGCAGGAGGTCTCAGCACTGGCTGGGCTGGGAGCACGTAGCAGGAAAGCAGAGGGAAGGCTGCTGGACTGTAATCCTGTTCTATGTTCTTTACAGACTAAAGTCTTGTTCCTGGAAGATTTTCTGAGTGGGTCTAGTCTGAGGTAAACACACACTGACACACAATGCAGAACATACAAAGGCCCGGTTTCCCAAAGTTGTGTAAAAAGTCACAAGGCAGGCTTCCCCTATCTTGGATAACCTCATACTGGGCCAGTGAACAGGAGAGGGGGCTACATTTTTTAGTTACTGGTGCCATGACTCAGATAGAAGAAGTTCAATTTTTTGCATACAGTAGGGAAGCTGCCACAGAAGAGAACCTGTACAGTATGGATTCACAGTTTGGAGCCCAGGAGGATTGGCCTGACCCTGCTTTGGTGCCAGTGAGAATAGAGACTTCCAAAGGGTGTTGTAACCAGGATACTCCTGCTACTCAGGTGAAGGTATTGGGGGGGGTTGGGAGGGGGGGAGGAATCTTGGGAAGGAACACCGTAATGCCATACCTCCCTGCAGAGCATGAAATCCGTGGGGTTCCTGTGTTCAGTGGTGGGGCTGATTGCAGGGTAGACGTAGAGGACTGGCTAAAAGGTATATAGTACCTGCTAGCAGCCATTGGCATTCCTGATCCTTTGAATTTCCCCACCCTCATCAGATACCTGGGGGGAGGGGCATAAATTAGTCCTTAACCTGCCGTCCCAGGAACCAGCCCGAGCTAATGAAGAGCTTAGTGCAGAGTACAGTGAATGCCATTTATCACTTTTATGAGAGACTTTTATGAGAGGGCACACTTTTATGAGAGACGCCAATGCACTAGGGAGACAACCTCATCCTATGCCATCAAGTTTGAGGCCCTACTGCGGGTAGTAGAGGAGAAGCTCCAAAAGGGCCATCCTTTCCCTGATCAGGATTATAAGTTGACACAGCGGTTCATGTGAGGCATCCAGGAGCAAGAAGTGTGGGACAGGCTGGCACCTATGCAGCCTTGCTACATGACATTCCAACAGCTGCAAGAAGAACTTCATCAGCTGGCCCAGGAGAGGAACGTAGAAGGTAGAATGGATATGCCAGCTCAAAGAATAAACAGCATGGAGCTTGCCCTGTCAGAGGATGCTTTGCAGGCTGTTCCCAAGGTGCCTCAACTCAGCAGAACCCCAGATCATGTGATGCTAGTGGCAGTGAAGGGTCTAACTGGGCTAGTCCAAGAACTGACTGTTCTCCAGAGACAGAGCCATGAGAGAATGGGACAACTGGAGACACAAGTGCTGCAGCAGGGTGCAGTAGAGAGGATGACACCCCAACATTGTAGATGGAGAAGTACCCATAATACTGTCAAAGTTAGACTCAGACTCACAGTTTGTCAGACCACTCTGTTTTATTAGCACAGCGCTCTGCTAATACACCCAGATAATGTGAGCACCATACAAGACACAAACTATCTTATTTATAACATAAAGCGGGGGAGCACTTAGCAAGATAACAAAAGGAGCGAATCTAATAAGTTACCTGGGCTAGCCATGCATATTTTATTTCCTACCTAACTGTACCGATCTTCTGTTAATGTTTCGCCATTAGCACCCTTGTTTATGCCTAATGTTTCTTTCCTGGCACCTGTATTTCAACATTCTTATTTCTGCTTAAAGTACTTACAACATTTCTTTAATCCATTCTTATTTTACAATATAATTAATTCTACTTTCACAGTACCCATTGATGTTAGTGTCTGTGGCACCAAGGCCATTTCATTGCCACCATTGTGGAAAAGAAGGCCATACAGCTCGGGGTTACAGTCAACCCCCTCAGTCCCAATTCATGGGTCCGGGGAAGTCGAGGCTCCCTCTTCTTTAACTGCTAAGCTGACACCAAGGGGCAGGTGAAGGGTGTAGAGCTGGTGAGAAGTTCCTCCAGTAGCATCGATAATGCATAACTTCCAGAATTACTCTACCAGCTGCAACCTGGCATCCTGGCCTGTGTGGGGCCTTGAAAGAGGGAATTGTGGAATGAATTGGTATCCGGTGCAAGGCTCTAATTGATTCATAGTCTCAGGCAACCATCACAGAGGATTCTTGAGAAACCACCCTGCCCTGGGCAATTGCATCCCATGCCTGTAGATATCCTAATAGAGGGAGCCAGTGGCCAGGAGTGTCCCATCAGGAACAATCCGTTAGAATATCTTTTCTTGGACTGATCTACATGGGAGTCCCTGCCCTTGTGGTGCCTGGGACAAAGTACTACAGGAGTCCCCATGTTGCTAGGGACATAAGAATGGCCGTACTGGGACAGACCAAAGGTCCATCCAGCCAGTATCCATTGTTACTGACAGTGGCCAATGCCAGGTGCCCCAGAGGGGGATAACCTAACAAGTAATGATCAAGTGATCTCTCTCCTGCATCCATCTCCACCCTCTGCAAAACAGAGGTAGGGACACAATTCCTTACCCATCTCTGGCTAATAGCCATTAATGGACTTAACTGGATAAATTCATGGAGGTTCTCTTTTAAACTTTGTTGTAGTCCTAGCCTTCACAACCTCCTCAGGTAAGGAGTTCCACAAGTTAACTGTGTACAGTGTGAAGAACTTCCTTTATTTGTTTTAACCTGTTGCCCATAATTTCATTGGTGGCCCTAGTTCTTGTATTATGGAACAAGTAATTACTTTCCTTATTCACTTTTCCAACTCACTCATGATTTATGTACCTCTATCATATCCCCCCTTGGTCTCCTCTTTTCCAAGCTAAAAAGTCCTAGTCCTTTATCTCTCCTCATATGGACCTGTTCCAAACCCTAATCATTTTAGTTGCTCTTCCTGAACTTACTAGTGCCAGTATATCTTTTTTGAGATGAGGGAGACCACATCTATATGCAGTATTTCAAGATGTGTGCGTACCATGGATTTATATAAGGGCAATAAGATATCTCCATCTTATCCTCTATCCCATTTAATGATTTTCCTAACATCCTGTTACTTTTTGACTGTTGCTGCATATCCGTGGACGTCTTCAGAGAACTATCCACGATGACTCCAAAATCTTTTTCCTGATTAGTGTAGCTAAATTAGCCCCATCATATTGTATGTATAGTTGGGTTATTTTTCCCAATGTGCTTTACCTTTACATTTATCACATTAAATTTCATTTACCAACAAAAGTTGCCCAATCACTTAGTTTTGTGAGATCTTTTTGATTCTCACAGTCTGTTTTGGTCTTAACTATCTTGAGCAGTTTAGTATCATCTGCAAACTTTGCCACCTCACTTTTTTACCCCTTTCTCAGATCATCTTACTGAATAGATGAATAGGATTGGTCCTAGGACTGACCTTTGGGGAACACCACTAGTTACCCCTCTCCATTCTGAGAATTTAACATTTATTCCTACCCTCTGTTCCCTGTCTTTTAACCAGTTCTGAATCTATGAAAGGATCTTCCTTTTTATCCCACGACAACTTAATTTACATAAGGGCCTTTGGTGAGGGACTTTGTCAAAGGCTTTCTGGAAATCTAAGTACACTATATCTACTGGATCCCCCTTGTCCACGTTTGCTGACCCCTTCAAAGAACTCTAATAGATTAGTCAGACATGATTTCCCTTAACAGAAACCATGTTGACTTTTGCCCAACAATTTATGTTCTTCTATGTGTCTGACAATTTTATTCTTTGTAACTGTTTCAACTAATTTAATCTGTAATCTGTTCCAGTTGGCAAGATTTAGCTAACCAGTGGGGGAATGAATACCCAGCCTACCTGAAAGGGAAATCACCAGTCTCGTATGCAGCCAACATGCAAGTGCTCTCTGGTCAAGAGAGGCCATCCTTGAGATGCATTGGCAAGTGGCCCATCTTGTTAAGAGCTGGAGAAGGAAAAAGTGTACTTGTGAAGGCCCCTGGGGTACAGGATGGGGACCATACACTATTCTGGTAGAACCTGATATTGAGACTCACTGCCAGAAGACCTGAGGGTGGAGGAAGGCATAACAGATGTTGAACACAGGAAGGTTTATATTTATCTGCAGAATGTAGGACAAACGACAGCTGTAATAAAGAGGAACCAGCATCTAGCTACAGCTTCAGTAATCTACAGCATGGCTAGCGTGAGCAGCTACTTAAAATATTCTCCAGGACAAGCACTGAGGGAAGTGGCACAGGGCAAAGTGTCTGTGCCAGAAATGGACCTGAGTCAGGTAGCTGTGCAGGACCCAGCTCAACTGAAGCTACTGGAAGAATTGCTGAGGTGGAATGCAGGCATATTCTCTAAAAATGATCTCTACTTGGGCTGCACTTTCACAGTCAAGCATGAGATACTCCTGATTGATACTATTTCTATAAGGCAACCCTATAGGAGAATACCTCCGGCACAATACCAGGAGGTCCATAAATACTTGCGGGGAATGGCAGAGGCAGGAGCAATCAGACTGAGTCAAAGCCCATAGAATCATACAAGATTAGAGTTGAAAGAGCCCTCAGGAGGTCATCTAGTCCAACCCCCTGCTAAAAGCAGGACCAACACCAACTAAATCATCCCAGCCAGGGCTTTGTCAAGCTGGGCCTTAGAAATCTCTAAGGATGGAGATTCCACCACCTCCTGAAATAACCCATCCCTGTGCTTCACCAGCCTCCTAGTGAAATAGTTTTTCCTAATGTCCAACCTAGACCTCCCCCGCTGCAACGTGAGACCATTGCTCCTTGTTCTGTCATCTGCCACCACTGAGAACAGCCTAGCTCCATCATCTTTGGAACCCCCCTTCAGGTAGTTGAAGGTGTGTTTCAACAATGGTAGGGGCAAGGAAGAAAGATGGTTCTATGCAAGTGTGTATTTCCTCTGCCCCGTATCAAAGAAGTTCTGGATGCCCTAGGAGGAGCCAGATATTACTCCACACTAGATCTTAGCTAAGGGTATTGGCAGGTGGAAATGGCAGAGGAGGATAAATGCTATGGGACTGTTTGAATGTAATTGGATGCCTTTCAGTCTACAGAATGCCCCGGCTACTTTCCAGAGTCTGATGATGCATGTCTTGGGGGATTTAAACTTCTCAGCAGTACTGATTTACCTTGATGATGTCATAGTGTTCGCCTGTACTTTTGAGGAGCATCTACAGGCCCTGGAGATGGTTTTGGATAGACTCCGTCAACATGGTCTCAAGCTGAAGCCCAGGAAGTGTCAATTGCTACAAGAAGAGGTAGGATACCTTGGGCACAAAATATCTGCCCAGGGCATTGCAACAGATTCAAATAAAATACAGCAGGTGAGGGATTAGAAGACCCCCTCTAACAGGAAGGAAGTGTTACAATTTCTTGGATTCACTGGCTATTACAGGACATACATCAAAGGCTACTCCAAACTGACAGCCCCAATATTCAGATTAACTGCAGGTGAAGCCATGACCAGAAGGAGCAATCAGAGGGGACCTACTAAGATACCCAGTTTCGTTTGGACAGATGACTGTGACCAGGCTTTCACAAAGCTGAAGACAAAGTTGACTACTTCACGAATACTGGGATATGCTGATTACAGCTCACCATTCATACTCCAGACAGACGCATCCACAGAGGGGCTAGGAGCTGTACTGGCTCAGATCAGTCAAGGAAGGAGAGGGTCATAGCTTATGCCAGCAGGGGCTTAGCTCCTGCTGAAAAAAAATATCCTGCCCATAAACTGGAGTTCTTGGCATTAAAATGGGCAGCTGCAGATACATTTAGAGATTATCAACTAGAACACCAATTTACAATGCTGACTGACAACAATCCACTGAACTATGTTATCGGAGGGCCCAGATAATCTTCATCCAAGAATATTAAAGGAACTGGCACATGAAATTGCAAGCCCATTAGCAAGAATTTTTAATGAATTGGTAAACTCAGGGGTTGTACCGTACGACTGGAGAATTGCTAACATAGTTCCTATCTTTAAGAAAGGGAAAAAAGGTGATCCGAGTAACTATAGGCCTGTTAGTTTGACATCTGTAGTATGTAAGGTCTTAGAAAAATTTTTGAAGGAGAAAGTAGTTTCGGACATTGAGGTCAATGGTAATTGGGACAAATTACAATATGGTTTTACAAAAGGTAGATCGTGCCAAACCAACTGTCCTTCTTTGAGAAGGTGACATTATTTAGACAAAGGAAATGCAGTAGAGCTAATTTACCTTGATTTCAGTAAGGCATTTGACAGGGTTTCCACATGGGGAATTATTAGTTAAACTGGAAAGATGGGATAAATATGAAAATGAAAGGTGGATAAGGAACTGGTTAAAGGGGAGACTACAACGGTCATACTGAAGGGTGAACTGTCAGGCTGGAAGAGATTACTAGTGGGAGTTCCTCAAGGATCAGTTTTGGGACCAATTTTATTTAACCTTTTTATTACTGATCTTGGCACAAAAAGTGGGAATGTGCTAATAAAGTTTGCGGATGACACAAAGCTGGGAGCTATTGCTAACACAGAGAAGGACCAGGATATCATACAGGAAGAGCTGGATGACACTGTAAACTGGAGTAATAGTAATAGGATGAATTTAATAGTGAAAGTGCAAGGTCATGCATTTAGGGATTAATAACAAGAATTTTAGTTATAAATTGGGACACATCAGTTGGAAAGCAACAGAGGAGGAGAAGGACCTTGGAGTATTGGTTGATCACAGGATGACTATGAGCCTCCAATGTGATTATGGCCGTTAAAAACTAATGCAGTTTTAGGATGCATCAGGCGAGGATTTCAGCAAAGATAAGGAGGTGTTAGTACCGTTATACAAGGCACTGTGAGACCTCATCTGGAATAGTGTGTGCAGTTCTGGTCTCCCATGTTTTAAGAAGGATGAATTCAAACTGGAACAGGTTCAGAGACGGCTACTAGGATGATTCAAG
Source organism: Chelonoidis abingdonii (assembly GCF_003597395.2). Taxonomy (NCBI): domain Eukaryota; kingdom Metazoa; phylum Chordata; order Testudines; family Testudinidae; genus Chelonoidis; species Chelonoidis abingdonii. The sequence goes on along the minus strand of NC_133775.1, from coordinate 70,369,315 downwards.
GAATGGAAACCTGTCTTATGAAAGGAGACTGAAAGAGCTTGGCTTGTTTAGCCTAACCAAAAAAAGGTTGAGGGGGGATATACCTACCATTATAAATATATCAGATGGATTAATATTAGGAGGGAGAGGAATATTTAAGCTTAGTACCAATGTAGACACAAGAACAAATGGTATAAACTGGACACTAGGAAGTTTAGACTTGAAATTAGATGAAGGTTTCTAACCATTAGAGGAGTGAAATACTGGAACAGCCTTCCAAGGGGAGTAATGGGGCAAAGAACCTATCTGGCTTTAAGATTAAGCTTGATAAGTTTATGGAAGGGATGGTATGATGGGATAGCTTAATTTTGGCAATTGATCTTGATTATCAGCAAGTTAAGTATGCCCAGTGGTCTGTGATGGGATGTTAGATGGGTTGGGATCTGAGTTACTGCAGAGAATTCTTTCCTGAGTGCTGGCTGGTGAGTCTTGCCCACATGCTCAGGGTTTAGCTGATCACCATATTTGGGGTCGGGAAGGAATTTTCCTCTGGGGCAGATTGGCAGAGGCCCTGGAGGTTTTTCCACCTTCCTCTGCTGCGTGGGGCATGGGTCACTTGCTGGTGGATTCTCTGCAGCTTGAGGTCTCCAAACCACAATTTGAAGACTTCAATAACTCAGATATAATTTAGGGGTTTGTTATATAAGTGGATGGGTAGGATTCTGTGGCCTGCTTTTTGCAGGAGGTCAGACTACATGATCATATTGGTCCCTTCTGACCCTAAAGTCTATGAGTCTGAGTCTACTACTGCTAAATTGGGCGCAACCAGTCAAAGGTGGATGGCAAAGCTGGCAGAGTTCAACTTCGACATAAAGTACCAGATTGGGAAAAGTAATGCCAATGCTGATAGCCTGTCTTGGTTACCCTGAGAGGAGGTGGCAACCGTTTTGAATGCTGGATGCAATGTGTCCACCATAGCAACCCAGGGTGAATGCCAAAGGAATGCAATGGAGACAGCTGAGCCACTCCACAGGCCAGGCATAGAATTAATCCCTGGCATGCCTAAGGAAGAATTGAAAAGGTTACAGGAAAAGGATACAGTAATCTCCAAAATATGGACCTACCTGCCCAGGCAATGGGCACCCAGTGCCCGGGAAAGGCAGAAGGAAGAAACACCAGTATGGACATTACTGAATCAATGGAAGCAATTGCAGCTGGTAGAGGGGATCCTTTACAGGAGGACAACAATCCTGGGAGAGGGACAGATCCAACAGGTGGTGCTGCCAGAGAAACTCCAGAGACATGGACATGGAACACTTGGGCATCGAACATATGGTGGATTTCATCCACACTCACTGTTATTGGCGAGGCCACCATGCAGAGGTGATGCCTCTCTTGTGAAAGGTACTGCCCAAGGAAAGTGTATAAGGCTGATCAGCCCTCACAATCGGGCTGCCCATCTTAGTGGCAGAAGTGCACACATTTTCCTTTTCAGGTCGACTAGATCAGGACCAGTAACATCAACATCATGTTAAGATCTCCTCCCCATTTTCCCTTATCCTGTATACCAATCCCCACAATACATTTGTTCCTGTTCCTCTTTTCATCAAGATACTCCTTATTATTTACAGAACCTACAGATGACAGATACAGAGAATGGAAAACAAATAGTAAATGTATAGGGTTTATATCTGCATCTTCCTTTCAATTTTCTGATCCTATCACTCTGAAGGGGAATTTTCTGATCCTATCACTTATCTCAGTCCAAACCAGTAGGTCCCTGGAGCTAGTGTGCCTCGATTTTCTCACCCTGGAATCATCCCAGGGGTGAGGGGGCATCAAGAATGTCCTTGTAGTCACTGACCACTTCATTCACTATGCTCAGCATACCCTGCTCATGACCAGCAGGCATCTACTATGGCCAAGGTGATGTGGAAACAGTTCATCTGCCACTATGGCATCCCTGAAAGGATATCAAGAGATCAGGTGAGAATTTTTGAAAGCAATCCAGTTTTAGTAACTGTTGGGGACTTCAAAGAGCCCTATCACCCTCAAGGGAATGGGACTACTGAGCAGCTCAGCCAAACACTCATGAATATGCTGGGAACCCTGCATCTGGATCAAAAGGCAAACTGGAAGGACTATACTGAGCCCATGACTCATGCCTATAACTTCACCCGGCATGAGTCCACTGGGTTTTCCCCATTCTTCTTTATGTTTGGCCAGCATCCAAGGCTGAAGGTAGATCTGGCCCTGGGTTTCCCCCATTGGGGAGATGACAGGGTGGAGGCAGAGAAGTACATCTCCCAGCTAAGGGAATGCCTAGAGAGAGCATATCATCAGGCTGCACAGGGATCTGAAACTGCCAAATATCACCAGAAACAATACTATGACCGCAAAGAAAACCCACTGACTCCTGGAGACAGGGTGCTAGTAGCCAGGCAGAAGAAAGGGAGACAGATGGGAACCAATTCTTTATATCATGATCAGAAGACAAGGGGACTTGCCTGTCTATGCTGTACAGCTGGAATCAGGAGAAGGGGAACGTCATACACAAATTACACCATGCATGTTTCTACCTGTCGATGGAATCAACCAACCAGCAGGCAGGAAGGTATAAATGGAGGGAGCCAAGCTGGGACTCGAGGGAAACTTCCCATTGGAGGCAGAGGCAGAGTAGGAACTTTGTGGGGGTCTCTAGATAAACCAGGTTGCTATAGGGGAAAGAAAACAACTAGGGGGGTGATGTACACAGGGGATACCTAGGACATGGGGGATGAGCAATGCAAGGAAGGGGAGCCAGGGTTACACTGTACTTAGTCACAAGACCCAGACTCAGACCATTTTGGCTCAGATCCTTAGTAATCTGACCTGGAAAAGCCTGACCAGACCACGGGGACCACAGAAGGAGACCAATCAAACTGAGGAGAGTCTTAATGAACTTAATTGGATTGGAGAAGGGCAGACAGAGTGGGAGCATATTGGAGAGGTGCCCAGAGATAGTTCACCAGCTCCTCGGCGCTCAACAAGACAGCGAAGGGCACCTGTCCAGCTCAATTTGGAACAGTAGGCTGCCTGATGAAAGAGGAGCAGAGACCAGGGGTTTGGCCAGTGCTGCTGTGGGGCGATGTGCACCAGGAAGTGTTTGGAAACATTGAAAAAGGGGGTGACGTGATATTCAAGCTGGGAGGCTTTTGACTAAGGAAAGGGACAAGGTCCCCCTTTCAATAAGTGGAGGAAGGGCCCAAGGTCCAGTGTGCTTCAACAGCAGCCCTGGGAACTACAAGTTGTGGACTACAAACTGCGGCATGTTGGGAGAACTTCCTGGTTCCTGCCAGGATGTACCCTCTGCCCCCCGTCCTCCCCCGACAGCAGGAGGTCTCAGCACTGGCTAAGCTGGCAGCACATAACAGGCAAACCAAGAGGAGGCTGCTAGACTGTAATCCTGTTCTATGTTCTTTACAGAATAAAGCCTTGTTCCTGGAGGTTTTTCTGAGTGGGTCTGGTCTGAGGTGAACTGTTGTGTATTTGGTTGTCGTGGTAATAGGACCTTGTTGTTGCTATGGCAACTGAGTTAGATTAGGGGATAGCCCAACCAGTTTTGGCTGGTTTGGTTAGTTCAGTGTGCGGCAATAAATGTCTGCTTTCAATGTTTACAGCTCTCTGTGTCTCAAGTGATTTCTTCCTAAAACTGCTGCCCCTAAGGATACAACAAAGTAGCGACTAGGGTGGGATTCCTGCGCTGCCCCAGCAACAGAAGGAAGTAGAAGTCAAGGTACAAAAAAAAAACCCAAAAGAAAATCCTTTTGCTGTTGGAAGGGGATGAGAACTGGCTTGTTTGCACTGACTGTGCAACCTGAAACTAAAACCATGTTTGCATTTACGGGGCTACTGGAACCTTTTGAGTATACTATAATGCAATGGCACTGTGGCAAATTGCTGGTACTGTTCTCTGGGTCTCGCGCTTTCTCTTCTCTGGGGTAGGTTCAGGGCGATATTGCTTGCCTCTGAACCAGTTCTTAATCACTCCCCTAGTGTCCTTGGAGGAGGGGAGTGGAGAGGGAGGGACCTGGGCCCGCCCTCTACTCCAGGTCCCAACCCAGGGGCCCTGGGGTTGTGGTGAACCACTTGACTAGCGGTTTCTTCCCCTGGGTTACTTCCCTCTCATACCCGTCAGCTTGTGAAGGGCTTCTCGCCTCTCTTCTATACAAGCCTGGTGCCCCTTACCTAGGGTTTCTGTTGGGCTTCCCAATCCACCGCAGCACTCCTCCAAACCTTCTATTTCTCTCTGGACAAACTCTTCTCTTCTGCAATCTGCACTCTGCTCCAATCCAACCTTTCTCCTTCAACTACCACTCCCTGTCTGACTGAAGCAGGGGTTTATATCCCATGACTGGAGTCAGGTGCTCTAACTGGAGTCAGGTGCTCTAATTGGAGTCAGGTGCTCTAACTGGAGTCAGGTGCTCTAATTGGCCACAGCTGTTCTAGTTAAAAGCAAACCTTCCTCCCTTGGCAGGGAATAAGGCCCCCTGCTAACACTCTTATGCTGCCCTCTGGCCATGCTGTATCACAGCACATATATACTGAGTGTTTTGAGCTTTTTGTTATTGCAAATGACATTACAGAAGAGACGAAGGTGCCAATATTCTTAAGTAAGGGCTAAGACTTACTCCCTGCTACGCAGCTTACTACACCCTGTTAAGCCTGAGCCAAATCTTACAGTGACATTGTGGAAATCCTGGGGTCCCATTTTGATCCAAAACCACTGGTAATTGCTGAAAGATATAGGTTCCACAAAAGAGACCAAAAAGAAGATGAAACAGTTGTACAATTTGTAGCAACTTTAAAAAGGCTTGTGGAACACTGTGATTTTAAGGAGATATTAAATGATGCCCTATGTGACAGGTTAGCGTGTGGCCTGCACAGTGAAGCTATATGGAAGCGCCTATTGACAGAGGCTCAGCTTACCTTACAGAAGGTTATTGATATTACAGCCTCCATGGAACTGGCTACAAAGGAGGTGCAATATATTGGTGCCTCCACAAGGGTGCATATGGTATCACAAGAACCTACCCACAAAACTGTGAAGTCAGGAATGTTACTGCTGTGGTAAGCCAGACATCTCATCGCAAGAAGAAGTGCCACTCCACGTTTTGTCTTCGGCGGGGGCTCACATGAATACTGGGTAACCCCGTTGTTGGACAACAAACCTAAACACATGGAACTGGACACCGGTGAAGCCATCTTGCTGGTCTCCGAGACTGTGTATAAAGAAAAACTACAGCATCTTCCACATATGATAACAAAAACTGTTCTGAAGATGTATATGGGAGAAGCTGTGCCCATGTTGGGCAGTATTGATGTTAAGGTGGAGCTCAATGGACAGGCTGCTAAATTGCCACTGGTTGTGGTGAGAGGTAATTACCTAGCCTTAATGGGTAGGTCTTGGCTTAGGAAGATTCAGCTGAACTGGACAGAAGTGCACCAAATGACTAAAGAAGAAACCAGTCTGACCGCTATACTAAGGAAACATGCTGCTGTTTTTGGAGAGGATCTGGGAAGTATGAAGGGAATCACTGTGACATTGAACATTAAACCTGACAGTCAACCAAAATATCTGAATGCCAGAACTGTGCCATATGCCATCAGGCCAAAAGTTGAAGCAGACCTGGAGTGCTTGGTCATAAATGGAGTCCTAATACCAGTTACCTATAGCCCATGGGCAACTCCTATCATTCCAATAGTGAAGAAAGATGGCCCCCTCTGGATTTGCAGTGATTTTAAAGTCACTGTCAACCCGGTGTTGTGTGCAGAGCAATACCCACTTCCCAGCATTGAAGACCTTTTTGTGGGCCTGGCTGGGGGACAAAAGTTCAGTAAGATTGATCTGAGTCAAGCGTATTTACAGATGCACATCGATGAAAAGTCCCAAGAGCTGTTGACTATTGTGATGCATAAAGGGCTTTATCAATACCTTCGGAGTAACATCTGCTCCCGCCTTGTTCAAGAAGGCTATGGACCTGATCTTGTGTGGCTTAACAGCAGTCCAGTGCTATCTGGATGACATCTTGGTCACTGGAAGGAATTTAGAGTCTACCTTACAAAGAATGGAAGAGTATGGCCTACGAGTCCGCAAACACAAGTGTGAATTCTTCCAACTTTCTGTTGAATATTTGGGACACATCGTTGATGCTACGGGTCTTCATAAGGCCCCGCAAAAGTTAAGGCTATTATGGAGGCTCCCCCTCGTCAAAATGTTAGCCAACTTCGCTCATTTCTAGGACTATTGAACTATTATGGAAAGTTCATCTCACAGTTAGCCACACTGCTAAAACCACTTCACAAACTCCTTGGGCAAAACAAGGCCTGGAAGTGAACTGAAGCCTGTGATGGTGCATTTAACAAAGCTAAGGGTGCAGTGCTAAATTCTGAAGTTCTGATGTACTTTGATCCATCCTTACTCTTATAATTGACCTGCGATGCCTTCCCTTATGGAGTGGGAGTGATCATGTCACACATTATGCCTTTGGAAGAAGAAAGACCTATTGCTTTTGCTTCATGCACTCTAAGCAAAGCAGAAACTAACTATGCCCAAATCAAATGTGAGGCATTGGGAATCGTTTTCAGAATTCAGAAGTTTCATCAGTACCTGTTCAGGTGGAAGTTTACTCTTCTCACAGACCATCGATCTCTGACTTCAATTTTTGGACCCAACACAGGCATTCCCCCATTAGCTGCTAGTTGTATGCAATGTTGGACATTGTTGCTTTCAGTGCACACATATGAAATCAAATATCAGAAATCCACTCTGCACGGCAATACGGATTGTCTCTCAAGGTTGCCTTTGCCCGTCAAACATCAAGATATTGCCCAGAAAGAAATCTTTTACTTTGAACGGGTAGAGAATACAACCATCACCGCTACTCAGATAAAGAAGGCAACTTGAGTTCACCCAAATTGTCCCAAGTTGTGGACTTGGTGATGCATGGACCATCTCAACGAACTTCTCTGGTCTCACCCTACCTTGTTACCTACATGTCCAGGAGGACGGCGTTATCAATCCAATCTGGTTGTTTGTTGTGGGAGAGATGTGTCATTATCCCATCACCACTGAGATCACAGATGTTAGAACAGCTACATTCGGTCACTGGATTTGTGCACAGGAAGGAAATTGCACAAAGCTATTTTTTGTGGCTATTTTTTGTGGTCTGGATTGGACAGTGCTATTGAAGAGAAGGCAAGAGCTTGTATGTCATGTCAGAGTGTGAGGAATGCACCCCAGTGGGCACCCTACACCTAGGCGACTGGCCTGAAAACCTGTGGCAAGGTATTCATGTTGACTTCATTGGGCCCCTTGAAGGAAGCGTGTTCTTGGTGGTGGCAGATGCCCATTCTAAATGGCCAGAAGTCTCTATAATGCAGTCCACTACTGCAGAAAGTACAATCCAAAAACTACGGGGACTCTTTAATCGTTTCAGTCTGCCAGAACAACTTGTGAGTGACAACAGACTGCAGTTTGTCTCTCAGGAGTTTCAAAATGGTATGAAGGCAAATGGGATACATCACATCACTTCAGCACCATACCATCCATCCACCAACGGATAAGCTGAAAGATTTGTGCAGACAATGAAACACGCTTTGAAATCAGCAAGGGGAGAATTATCCATTCAAAAGTGCCTGGATATCTTCTTACTATCCTACAGAAACACACCTCATGCTACCACCAAGGCATCCCGGCCTTTCTAATGATGGGACAACAGCTGCGCACTTGCTTTGATCTGCTGAAACCTTCTGGACCCCGACAAATTGTGCTACGTCAGTAGCAAGATCAAGTCATCAGGCATGCACCCAGAGCAAAAGACTGAACCTTTAGCCTGGGACAGCCAGTTTTGGCTCGGAATTATACTTCTGAAGGTAAATGGGTCCCTGCCATTGTCTTCGCTCAGATAGGACCTGTTTTCTACACAGTCTGGACTACAGAGGATCTCATCTGGCAGCGACATGTAGTTCAGCTGTTGCCAGCTCATACCAGTCCTCAGGACAAATCTTCAGCTGAGCTGCCTGACTTCACCACTTCCGGAGAGACACTGAATCAAGAGTCACTTGTTCCTGACTGTCCCCTTCCATTACTACCAGTGACTGAGATATGCCCCTGCTTGGAACGAGCTGATACCACATCCTCACCCATTCGCACTACGAACCCTGAGCCCATTGTCAGGCCTACGCCCAAGACACTTTCGGATGCAACAACTCCAGAAGTCCACCATTATCCACCTAGAGATAGAAGGCCTCCTCAGTGGCTGGATTTTTAGCTAGGGCAAACCCACAGTTATGGCACAGAATAATCCCCAGAGTTTAGCCAGGAATGGAGGCAGTCTACCCTCCTCTAGTTTAGCATTTGTTTTATTTAAGAGATGTTCTTATTAAGGGGAGAGGAATATGTTGTGTATTTGGTTGTTGTGGTAACAGAATCTTATTGTTGCTATGGAAACTGAGTTAGATTATTAGGGGGTAGCCAGGCCAGTTTTGGCTGGTTTGGTTCGTTCAGTGTGTGACAATAAATGGTTGCTTTCAAGGTTTACAGTTCTTTGTGTCTCAACTGATTTCTTCCTAAAACTGCTGCCTCCAAGGATATGATGTGAACGCACACTGACACACAACACAGAGCACACAAAGGAGCTGCAGGCCCAGTTTCCCAAAGCTGTGTAAAAAGTCACAAGGCAGGCTTCCTCTATCTTGAAGAACCTCATACTGGGCTAGTGAACAGAAGAAGGGGGCTACACTTCCAAAGCGCTTGCAACCTCTCCCACCTTGGTGTCATCCACAGATTTTATAAGCATACGCTGCACTCCAGCTGGGAGGAAGAATGTAATAAAAAATAGGAATGATTAGTGGGAATAATTTATGAAGACCTTACGAGTTGCCCAAAGCCACAATTCCACAATTGATAAAAATGGTTGTACTGGTCAAAAAAACTGACCTGATTTAGAGATGAGGTAAAGGCAGCTATAAAAAATAATATATAACAAATGGGGAGTTGATAGTAATGTATATAAATCATAATTTAGACAATGTAGAAACTGATAAGAGAAACAAAAGGATACAAGGAAAATACGAGAAGGAGTTTTTAAAAATATTTTAGGAACAAAAAGAATCCTGACAATGGTACTGGCCCATTACTACTTGGAAATGGTAGACTTATCAATAATAATGGAGAAGTGTTCAATAAATATTTCTGTTCTGTATTTGGGGGAAAGACAGATGATGTGGTCTCATCATATGGTGACAATAACAGCCTTTCAATTCCACTATTATCTCTAGAGGATGCTAAACGGAAGCTCCAAAATTAGACATTTTTAAGTCAGCAGGCCCAGATAACTTACATCCAAGAGTTTTAAAAGAACTTCTGAGTACTGTCTGGTGAATCTTGCCCTGTCATAAACAGAGAGTTAAGGGTTAATGTTTCCTTTACCTGTAAGGGGTTAACAAACAGTGAACCGGGAACACCTGACCAGAGGACCAATCAGGAGACAAGATACTTTCAAATCTCGGTGGAGGGAAGTCTTTGTTTG
>NC_133775.1:70355534-70357917 GCF_003597395.2 Chelonoidis abingdonii | reverse complement strand
AAAGTATCCTGTCCCCTGATTGTCCTCTGGTCAGGTGACAGCCAGGCTCACTGATCTTTTTAACCCTTTACAGGCAAAAGAGATATGAAGTACTTCTGTTCTATTAACTCTTACTTATCTGTTTATGACACAGGCTTTTTACTGGCTCAGTTCTTAGCTGAAACCATGACTATATGGGTAAGAGCCTCAGGAGCAGGCCACTTTCTTCCAGGGTCACCTTTTCCTAGCAGATCTTTTGGGTTTCTGATTCTGGGCATCCTCATTATTCCCCATCCCCCTTGTCTTCCTCTGCCACACTAGCTAGATGCTGTCCCATGTCTTCCTCTTCTGACAAGGGCATCCATGGTGATGCTGTGTCACATACAACCCACCAGGCACATCCTCTGACCTTCTTGGTTGATCTCCTGCATAAGAGGCAGGTAAGGGGACCCCTAGATTTGAGTTGAGGCTCTTGGGACAGCCGTACTGAGGAAACAGGACAGCCAGTAAGGGAGTTCATCACTCGTTTTAAGGAGAATATACAAGTTATGATTAATTTAGTCCAACAGAACCTTAAAAACAGTCAGGAAAGTCAGAAATTTTCGTCTGATCAGCCTGCTGAAGAAAGATCATTTGATACTGGTGATTTGGTGTTAGTGCTGATTCCTGTGAGGAAAAGCAAAATGCAGGCTTATCGGGAAGGCCTTTCTGAGGTGTTTGAAAGTGAATGGAATCACATATGATATAAGGAAGCCCAATGGCAGAGGAGCTGTGCAAACAATGTGTATCAATAGATTAAAAGCTTACAATGAAAGGGAGATGGCAGTAAATATGCCTTATCGAGAGTGGGAGAACCATGAGTGTATTCAGGAGCATCAGTGACACCCCGTCATACACCAGTTTTGTACTGAGAGTGTGCTGCTGACAGACCAGATGCTAGTTCATGTCAAAGCCCCAAGCCAATTCACTTGTATATTATTAGAGATCAAAGTGATTGTTAAACATAGAAGTATGTATTTGATGTTCAAACTTCAGGAAAACTAGTGGCTATTACTTGCATTGTTTTCATTTATCTGTATCCCGTTATAATGGAGTAGCAAATATTTACACTGTGTATACTCCTGTAATTAAATGACCCACCACAGGAGAAAGAAGCCTTGTGGAATGCAAATGAAAAACTCTAATGGAAAAGTCCTGATTTCAAAGCAAGTGGTCATTGTGTGTGATGATTACAGGTCAAAGACTCAAAATGCATTCGTCACTGTCCATCATCAAAAGAAAAGTCCACATGGGTGGTGACCCTGCAGCTTGTTTTCTGTGAGAAGAAGCTATAAATATGGATTCAAGGAAAGATCCTTCATCTCTGGGCTGTTTGGAAGTGTACCAGATGCAAAGTGGAGATTTTCAGGCACAATCAGGGAACCATGAAAAGACTTCTGGGAAACTGGCAGCTTATTACATCACTGCCACCATTTGGAATTACAAACTGCAACTCACCTCTGCATATATTTTACCTGCTTTAACCTCTTAATGACTCTCACTTCCTTTTCTTAGCTAATAAATAGTGTCCTACAAAATTCCTGGTCCATTTTGGTCAATTTCACAGTCACACGATTTAAGAAATGGTAAATGTCATGATTTCAGCTATTTAAATCTGAAATGTCAGTGTTGTAATTGTAGGGGTCCTGACCTAAGTTCCCTCTAAGCTGCGTGGCCAGATGGCAGCCCAGCAAGCTATCAAGTGCCGCACACTTCAGGTGTCCCACTGCCGTGCTGCTCCTACCTGCTGCCTTGGAGGTGCTCCTGCTTGCTATGCAGAGGGGGGTGGAAGGGGGCATTGATGTCAAGGTGTCCCCCTTCTCCTACCCCTGTACCCCATCTCTGCAGAGCCATGGGGAGGGGAATGCGACAGGGCTCAGGAGTGGGACAGAGGGAGCTTGCTGGTGGCTGCTGCTGCTGTGTCTGCTTTGAGTACCAATCTACTTAAAAGGGCAAATCATAGGGCTGAAAAGAAACAGCAGCACTCAGGATTTTAGTGAGGCTCCACCATTTGGGCTGCATTTTGCCATCATTTGAAATTCTGCACTTTAATTAAAACAGTCCCTGAGTTTCTATTTTTTTCCATTGTGAATATAGAGTCATAACACTGTAAATTGATGTGCAAACACTAGAATGACAGTAACCTCTGTAGTAAGAGGAGGCCCTAAGATATAAACCTTGGTATCAGAGGCCTGGTATGAGGCCTAAGGCCTGAACTAAAGTAATGGTCAAGACTTTGCTAACATAAAGCAAAGTGAAGCTGTGAGCCAGAGGCAGGCCCTGCTCATAGAAGCTGGCAAGGAAAGGACTGATGCTGCAAGAAGATACGTACCTAAAAGGTACTGAACACTAGAGATCAGAACAT
>NC_133775.1:70340060-70355126 GCF_003597395.2 Chelonoidis abingdonii | reverse complement strand
TTATTGTATCCAATATGGCAATAAACCTGGCCGAAGTGCCTTCGTACCTTACTAGACTCTGTGGTCATTGGGGGTTCTCTTCAGGTCTGCTGTGTCAGCTATCTGCACAGAGCTGGGGCAGCACACAGAGGGAACACATGGACGCAGCCGAGTGATACCAACAAGGAGAGAGCAGAGCACCACACCGGTAGCATCTGACAACACACCTCTTGACAACAACCTCCACAGAGCTGCCCCTAGTGGTGAGAAATGTCTGAGCCCTCCATAAAATAAGAAAAAAGATTCATGTTGCCTGGGGCTGGGGCAATGGCCTGACTTCTCTATCGGCATGCGGCTCCATGTCGGAGCTGTCACTCAGCCAGGACACCACACTCTGGGCATACAGATGCTGTATATACACACTACCGCCTCAATACCATCCTCTTGTGCCCATGTGTACACACTGGGGGTTTAAGCAAAAGCACCATATAGTGTGAGAGTTAGCAATACTGATTACCTGAAGGATGCCCCAGGGCAGCTGCTGTCCAGTGGGGAGTCCTGCCAGGCTGTGAACATACTTAAAGGGGAAACACATGTTTCTGTCTCTCTCTCTCTCTCTCCCTCTCTCTCTCTCTCTCACACACACACACACTGTCTTTCACACTCCCCTCCCCATACTTATATTATTGTGGTTGTTACTTCTTGACACTTCCTGCAATGCACACATATTCTCTGTAATTTTATTCTTTCCAAGTGATGTTATTTGTGTTTTTTGACTGATCTTTGCATTTCATAATTTTTTATTTCTCTCTTACACTTAAACTTAATTAGTAGTGATTCCTAAAATGCCTAATCTGTCCTGGCTGGAGTAATTTTCCCTATGGCCCTCTTGCCTCTTTATATATATTATGGCTAGGTTTTTTGTTTCTACTGGTGGCACACATCTGCACATTACCTCGATAATTTGGTAAACATAACAAAATTCATTCTGCACATGGATGGAAAAAATTAGAGGGGCCCCAAAAAGGAGGTGTTGTGGGGTTGCAAGGTTATTGTAGAGGAAGGGGGCAGTACTGTTACCCTTACTTCTCCACTTCTTCACGCGGGGGCATTGCCTTCAGAGCTGGACAGCTGGAGAGCAGCAGCTGCTGACTGATAGCCCAGCTTTAAAGGCAGAGCCGCCGCCAGCAGCAGCACAGAAGTAAGGATGGCACAGTGTAGTATTGCCACTCTTACATCTGCGCTTCTTCTTGCAGAGCTGGGCCCTCAGTCAGCAGCTGCCACTCTTCAGCTGCCCAGTTCTGAAGGCAGCAGTGCAGAAGTAAGGATGGCATGGTATAGTATTGCCACCCTTGCTTCTGTACTGCTGCTAGCAGGGTGCTGCCTTCAGAGCTGGGCATCCGGCCAACAGCTGCTCCTCTTCAGCCATCCACCTCTGAAGGCAGTGCAGTTGTAAATGTGGTGATACCACGACCACCCTAAAATAACCTTTCAAACCCCCTGCAACTCCCGTTTGGGTCAGGACCCCTAGTTTGAGAAATGCTGGTCTCCCCTGTGAAATGTGTATAGTATAGGGTAAAAGCACATAAAATACCAGATTTCGTGGGGTGAGACCAGATTTCACAGTCTGTGATACGTTACTATGAATTTGGTAGGGCCCTACTAATAAACTTTTAGTTAATTTACTATAGAATTTGGATGCCAGAGTTGTCTTTGGCATAAGATCTAGAGTACCAATTGATCTGGGGTAAGTGGCTGGTCTCTTGGGACTGGAAGTATCCTAATGTGGTGTATTTTTGGCATAAGTGACCTTTTATCACAAGGTCCAGTTTGTCTGGGTAGCAAGATAGACTGGAGAGTCTGAGGGGACTGTCTGTGACTCCATGGGAAGGCTGGTACAATGATCCAGGAGTTCACATTTGTTACTGTCTTGGTGAAATCTAATTACAGAATATACTGCCAGCTTGGGGTGTCCGCCTGTTTTCCGACAATCTGCCCAGAGGTAGGCACTCACAGTCATGAGCCACTCCAGACAGCATGACAGTGTGCACTTCAGCAGTGTCTGGTACTCAGCCACTAGGAATTCATCCTCTGCCTCCTGACTTCCATCCAACACTGGGAGGTCTGAATTATTGAGGACAAAAGTGTGACAGTCACTGGGAATCCTTGCACAAATTCATTACGAAAGCCTGCACTGTTCAGCCTGTGGCACCACAACCCAGCACTGAGGGGATGTGGGCTGGTGGGTGGAACCCCAGCATGGTTAACAGCTGAGTGGCTCTTTCCATGAGAAACTGATGTGATCTGGTGCCCTTCTGATGAGGGTCTGAAGAGACTCCATGAGGCTGTGCTATGTCTGTGGTCTCCCCTCTGGTCTTTTGGAAGGCCCCAGGTGGTAGTGACTGTGCTGGATGCACAAAGAGCATGTGTACCTTTTGTGGCTCTCTCTAAGTTCTCACTGAGCTCATTCTACAGTTGCATGGTGAGTTCAGAGGTGAGTTTCTACCACTGCATGGCCTGTGCTTCTGGAAGGTCAAGGAAGACCCTGGCACTCTCAGACATCCTATTAACAGAGTAGAATTGTGTCTTCCATTTCCAGCTCTGGGCCAGTGCCAGCCTGGCCCTCCTCCTCTTGCCTCTTTATATAGAACAGAATCATGGCTGGAAGAAGTATGACAGGTGTAGCACTGTGCAACATCCCCCCAGCCTGACAAGGTTCATCCCACCAAAAACATACTTCACCCGCTCCCTCTGGCATCCCCCAGAGATAAATCTAGTGTCCCTCCTATCTCTCCTTCCTTGGTCAAGGCAAGTAGATATGTCACTCTGTCTGCCTTTCTGTCTCTAACACATACTATCATCGCAGTCAGCATATGGGTGTGTGTGCTGCAGATATGAGAGGCAAAGGGTGACCTGGTCTATACTGCAAACTTATACTGATAAAACTACATTGCTCAGGGGCATGGAAAATGCTAATACCCAGTGTAGACAGTGCTATGTCAACGGGAGGGCTTCTCCCATCTACTTAGCTACTGCCTCTCAAAGTGATGAAGTACCTATGCTGATGTGAGAAGCGCTCCTGTCGGCATAGATAGCATCTTCAGTAAAGTCTGATCTACACTACAGACCTATATCGGTATAACTATGTCATTCAAGGGTGTGAAAAATCCACAACCCTGAGTAATGTAATTATACTTAAATAATTCCCTGTGTAGACAGCGCAACACTTCTGTGTCTTGGGGAGATGGATTAACTATGCTGATGGAAAAGCTCTCTCCCATCAGCTTAGAGTGTCTTCATTAACAGTATTTTAAGTGTAGACATTCCCTTAAGCGCTACAGCGGCACCACTGCAGTGCTGCAAACATAGACAAGCCCTTAGAGAAGCTGCACCTGCAGGGAGAGGTGGGTGCCTTTTGGGGCTTTTGAAAATGTGAGATGAGCAGCCATTGCCTTATCCATGGTCCTGCCCCTCCCATTCATCCTCTTAAAGTGCACAGAACCCTTTGGAGCTGCCCCCCCAAGTTTCTGCAGCCAAAGGAGCCAACCCACCCTTTAGGCACTTTCCTGCTGATTTCTCCCAGATTCTGGCCTCTATCTTGATCAAGCAATGTGGGAGAAGAGAGCTTTTTACAAAATTATTTTTATTAATAATAAGGAATGTTCATAAACAACTATGGTGAACAAAACAAAAACATGCCAACTGCGCCTATTGTAACACTCCTCCTTGTACACGCCAATCCCCTGTTGGAGGGATGTTTTTAAATACTTAGATTTAAATGAACATAGTCCTGATCCTAGTCAGCTGAAGTCAGTGGCAAATATTCCATTGACTTAAATGAGAGCTGTATGGGGCCCCAGGACAGCAATGAGCTAATATGTTGACAAAAATGACTAATATATTGATCAATTTTGATTTAACACATTTTGTTAGATTTAAAAAAACATTTCAAGCAAGTTCCATTGTTTATCAATCGTCCACATTTAACAATATCCTACTGAATTTTGAACAAAACCAGTTATTTCATACAGTTTTCAAGATTTAACAACATTAAACAATGTACTCAAATCCATTAATGCTGTGCAGTGAAGGCCTTTCAAAACTCCATTGATAGCACTGTGTTATGTGCTGAATGCTTCAGATAACAAGAGCGAGGGGGCATTCGGCACCTTGCATTTCATGTCCTGGGGAAGTCTGAAGTTGCTGCTTCCTGCGTTGCATGGTGCCCCAGAGCACCTTCCCTTCTGCCAGTGATGTTCCACTCAGCAGGGAGCACTGCTGGCCTAGAAAGGACCAGTTTCCCATGGACCTTGAGCTGGACTTGGCCTAAGCTTGCAAAAAGGATAAAAATGTGTTCTGAGCTGCCGGGCTGCATGGAGCCCGGAGTCACTGGGTTGCTCAGCCTGGGCTTTAGTTTTTCACAATATGCAATGTTCCCTAACATGTTTTGATTTTGAATATTCTATGGAATATGGATTGTGATTAAACACTTTAGAAAACAACATATTATTATAGAAACACTATTCCCGAGTCCCATCCTTCAGCAGGACAGAAGTCAGGCTACAACATAATTTACAAGGACCATGCTGGGCATTGGGTAGAGCTGAAAGTTCTAAAAATGAGCTTCTTTCCCAAAGAATATATACCATCAGATTTACAAATATGGCCAATATCCCTCTTGTATGGGTTACTGGGGAAAGTCAGCGCAGATTTCTAAAGTTGCTGGATCATTTACCAAGCTGTGACTGGCCTCCTTTCAGTACTACAAACATTAAGTAGAACAGAGGCTCTAATTTATTCACTAGGCCAGGGTAAAGGAGCCAGGCAAGCATCACCCACTCCATTTCAATAGGTGT
This sequence comes from Chelonoidis abingdonii, assembly GCF_003597395.2. NCBI lineage: Eukaryota > Metazoa > Chordata > Testudines > Testudinidae > Chelonoidis > Chelonoidis abingdonii. The sequence goes on along the minus strand of NC_133775.1, from coordinate 70,350,291 downwards.
TGTGTAGCAAACTCCCTTAGGTTCTTGTAAGGTCTCCAGCCCCACACACTTGAGTTCACAAAGCACTAGCAGTGCCTGTATTGAATCATTAGCTCTAGCAACTTATCTCCAGAATTTATCATGTACATTGGAAACAGAATTGAGTTTTGTTTCAATAGAAACCCCCTACTCCAGAAAATACAGCACTATTTAAATGACTTTTTTCTTTGACATAGGAAGAGGTTTGTCCTCCGTAAACAGAGAAAAATTGAAAGTATCTATGAACTTTATAAAAAGATCATTGTCTTTTATAAAATAAACTAGTCAAATTTTAACAGCTGACATCAGAAATTAGAGTTAATAGATAGGCAGCATAGTCACCCTTTTCCCACAAAAAAGCCAAATGAAAGGCTCAAGATAAACATAAGCACTCTTAATATGCTCTTCAGACCCATTTCTGAGTACAGCTAGGAGCAGCCTTTTTATGCTGAACTACCGTTATCTATATGAATTTATTTTCCCATTCTCCAAAAAAGAAATCCTCAAATCTGTCAGAAAGCTATTTAATCAACAAACCTCCATTCATGCCAGTGTGCTTTCCTTTGCAGTCAAGACAAAAAGATTGTCTTGTTATCACTCTGTGTGAAAAAAAATCCCATTTATTTCTTAAGGCAGTGAATGTGTTAACATGTAGCCCAGTATTATCTTTTGAGTGATGTTTCAATAATGGGAAGGTAGGACTTAAAATTCATTGCTTAGATTCTCTTAAGCTGCGAACTGAACTTTGTGTTTGTGGTTTTTCTAACTCCTCATAAAAGGAAGTTCGAAATGCATTCACCACTCGGCTCTGAGCTTGAATTCTATTCATCCCCCTAAACCATAAGATCTGACCACGACGTAATTCTCTTTCAGCATGGTCAATCTCTCCTGCACCTTCAGTTAGTTCTTCCTCAAGGATTTCTTCCTTTGGTGGCCCATGACCAAGTTCTGTCAAGAACTTCAAATAGTTATTTGGAATTGTTGTTATCAGCTGGCCCCACAGTAATGTTCCTATCCCTAGGAAAAGTGACCATAGCCACTGTTCTACTGTAAGCTCAGTACAACTAAAGGGCTTCCCACCAACCTCTACTATAAGTATCTGTACAATTAACGTACCAGCAGTGATAGCACAAAAGATGGCATTACTGAATATTCCCTCAAAGACATTCCTTTCACCATGAACCTTTCGGGCATTGATTTCATTACAGAGCTGCATCAAGACAAAAGTATTGAATACAATCGTGTAATGACTGGAGGGTGGGGAATGCAGAGGAGCATTTCTTCCACTGTCAATATCAAAAAGCTTTTCACCAGTAAAAATAAGTGTAAAGATGACCACGAGCTGATAGAATGCCTGACCCAAAATGTTTTTCATCATTGTGCGGGAGATTAGGGGTTTATTTCTTCCATAAGGCTTCCGTAGCAAGAGAGACTCAGTTGGTTTTTCTGTAGCTAAAGCAAGAGAAGCAAATGTGTCCATAATGAGGTTCACCCACAGCATCTGCACAGTTTTCAGGGGTGAATCTTGCGTGATACATGCTCCCACAAATACTACAATTACTGCTACTACATTGACAGTAAGCTGGAACTGCAAGAATTTGGAGATACTGTCATATACATTTCTGCCCCACATAACTGCTTTAACGATGCTTGTGAAGTTGTCATCTGTGAGAATAATATCCGATGCTTCTTTAGCTACATCTGTTCCAGCAATGCCCATAGCAAAACCAACATCTGCTTCCTTCAGTGCTGGCGCATCATTAGTACCATCACCAGTTACTGCTACAACTTGTCTCTCTTCTGAGATGGTGCTGTCAATTATACCTTTTACCAAAGTGTGTTTGTCAGTCGGGGAGGATCTTGCAAGCACCCGAAGTGTTGGCCAAATCTTGTCTAGGAGCTCTTGCTTAATCTCACCTTTTCCATTACTTATTAATCTGTTCAACTCTTTTCCCTCCAAGCAAAGGAAGGTCTCCCCAGGATGCAAAATACCACATTTCAAAGCAACTGTGCGTGCAGTATTAATGTTATCGCCAGTAATCATGCGCACTGTGATGCCAGCATTCTGGCATTTTGTTATTGCATCAGGAACCTCAGGTCTCAATGGATCTTCAATGCCAACAACTGCAATACATGTAAGTTCCATGATAATACTGTTTTCATTGTCCCAGTCTGGTTCAGCCTGCCCAGCTGGGAAATCTCTGAATGCCAGACATATGGTTCTGAGTCCATCAGAAGCCATAGGTTCAACCACATTTTTTACAATATCATCACTGTCCTTTGAGTTGAATGGTTTAGGTTTACCAGCAGCATTCAAGATTTTGTTGCATTTTTTAAGTACTATCTCAGAAGCACCCTTGGTGAACATGTGGTAACTACCATCAACATTTTTCAGTACTGTACTCATTGACTTTCTATCAGAATTGAAAGTGTATACTTTATACAACTTTTCTTCTGGTATTTGATTTCTTACAGCCTGATAATCCTGTTTTAAATCGAGAAGAAATCCTAGCAAGGCACATTCAGTTTTATTGCCAATCTGACGTGGCAAGCCACTTTCTTTTTCAGGAGGCAATATTTTGGAAGTGTAAGCACAATTCACAGAAATACCTGTTAAAAGATAGCTCAGAGTAGTCTGAGGAATTGATTCATGTGCAGGAATAATTTTATGATGCATTTCGCTGATGAAAGCCTGGACTACTGCCATTCTGTTCATGGTTAATGTTCCTGTTTTATCTGAGCAAATGGCTGTTGCATTGCCCATTGTTTCACAAGCATCCAAATGCCGCACTAGGTTATTATCTTTCATCATTTCCTTTACAGAATAAGCGAGTGAGATAGTGACAGCAAGTGGGAGACCCTCTGGCACAGCCACAACCAAGACCGTAACTCCAATAATGAAGAACTTCAGAAAATATTTTATATAAACTGGGGTGCACTGAGCAGTCCAAGTACGCTTCTGAATCAAGAATGTTTTAATTAAAAAATAAACTATAAGGACCAGCACTGTGATTGTAGACATTGCCAACCCTGCTTTGCCAATCTGAACTGCTAATCTGGTAAGTTTCCCTTGTAGGACTGATTTTTCTTTTTTCGGCAAATTTGATTGCCTGGTGACTGTCTCGTCTCCATTAGTGCTTTGTTTACTAGTTCCAGGCTGCATTTCTGTGGCTGCATAATCCTGAGCTTTTGCTTTGTTGCTGTTCTCAGGAGAGACATCTTGTTTTTTCTTTTTCTTTTTCACTTTCTCCTTCTCTAGTTCTCCTCCCACCCCAAGCAAAGTGAGGATAATTCCCATCTGTGAGTTTATACCCACTGCAGTAATTATCATTCTTCCAGAGCCTTCCATCACGTGGGTACCAGAGAGCAGCATGGGATCTCCACTCAAAGTCTTCTTAACATGATCAGATTCTCCTGTGAGTGAACTCTCATCCATTTTGAGGTCATTCCCTTGGAGAAGCACACCATCAGCTGGTAGAATGTCACCATACTTGATATGCACAATATCCCCAACAACTATGTCAGTTATGGGTATTTGGATGACTTGACCATCTCTGACAACAGCAAACTTCTGTTCTTTTTCAATATGATGCTGCAACCTCCTAAATTGTTTCTCCTTACTCCAGTCATTTAATGCTGTTGATAATACTACACAAGCTACTGACAAAAGAATTGTAGTTCCTTCAATCCAAGCCATCTCATTTTCATCCTCTTCAGTAGCAGAATGGTTGTCTACACACACTGTATTTTGTCCTCGTGAAGGTGTATAAAAAGAAAGTCCTAGTGATACAATGGCTGCAATTTCCAATATAATTAATGTTACATCCTGTAAACCTTCCCATATCAGCTGAAGAAATGATTTAGGTTTTTTAGGGGGTATAAAGTTCTTCCCAAAAACTGCCTGCCTTCTGGCTAGACCTAACAGGTCCCCTTTTATCCCTTCTTGGGGGGATGTTTTGAGCCGTGTGCAGATTCCAAAGACATCTCCATAACTCTCTTTTATTTTTTTCAGAGCATCAACAGATCGTAGCTCCATCAGGACACGCAGCTCTTCCAGGGTCATCTCAAAATCTTCTGCTTCATAGTGATCTTCCCTGGCCAGTACTGTCATATCCGGTGCAGGTGGGTTTCTAGACATGCTCTTGCCTTCCTATGACAACACACAGACATTTAAAGGGAAGAAGACTGAGTCCAAGAGTCACCCTAAACATTTCCTTCAATTTGAATATTTATAGGAGAAAGAAAGTCCTTTATCTGGAGATACAGAGAGTCACTGGGGCTGAGAACAGACACAGATCTTACTGTTGCTGCTGAAGCCCCTCTCCTCTGAGGTTATATCCTATTCCTGAGCAGTGAAGACAGGGAGTAAGGAGGCAACCACAGCCTGAAGGGGAATCCTTCGGGGCCAGGGCCCCTGCATATCTGTCTACACTGCAGTGGGAAGTAAGCCTCCCAGCCTGGAGAGGGAGAGGGAGAGGGAGAGGGAGAGGGACTTGTGCTAGCATAGCTAAAAATAGCCATGTGGCTGTTACAACTCAGGCTGGAATGTGGGCTCTCAAGCCTGGGGGACTGGATGGGCTCAGGAGCCTGCACTCCAGTCTGAACAGCATGTCCACATGGCTATTTTGAGTGTGCTAGCTCAAGTCCTGCTAGCACAAGTCTGTCTATCCAGGCTGGGAGACTACAGTGTAGACCACAGGTGGGCAAACTACAGCCTTCAGGCCACATCCAGGCCGTGGGGCCATCCTGCCTGGCCACTGAGCCTGGCCCAGGAGGCTAGACCTCAGCCCCTCCCCTGCTGTTCCCTGTCCCCTGCAGCCTCAGCTTGCTTGGTCCGCCGCCGGTGGAATGCTCTGTGCGGCAGGGCTGTGAGCTCCTGGGGAAGCACAGCTGCAGAGCCCATCCTGACCCGGTGCTCTGCGCTGCGTGGTGGCAGCGGTGTGGCTTGGCTCCAGCCGGGCACCGTGGCTGTAGCACCACCAGCCACCGGTGCTCCAGGCAGCATGGTAAGGGGACAGGGAGCAGGGGGGGTTGGACAGAGGGCAGAGGAGTTCAGGATGGTGGTTGGGGGAAAGGGTGTGGATAGGGGTTGGGGCAGTCTGGGTGGGAACAGAAGGCTGAATTGAAGCAGGGGTCCCGGGGCGACAGTCAGGAAGGAGGGGAGGCTGGATGGAGTGGCAGGGGGCAGTCAGGGGCAGGCATTCCAGGGGAAGTCAGGGACAGGGAGAAGGGGTGGTTGGATGGGGCAGGGGTCCCAAGGAGTGTGTCAGGAATGAGAGGAGAGGTTGGATGGGCAGCAGAGGTCCAGGGGTGGTCAGGGGACAGAGAGTGGGGTGTGTGGATGGAGCAGGAGTCCTGGGGGGGAAGATAGGATGTGGGGGTCAGGCCATGACCCTCTCCCCTAACCAGCTCTCCATAAAATTTATGAAACTCAATGCAGCCCTCAGGCCAAAAAGTTTGCCCACCCCTGGTGTAGACAGATATCTGCTGTGGCTCACTCATTTGCTCCACACTGTGGTTAGGATTAGTCTGCATGCTCCAGCCTCCACCAGCATAATTCACATTCATTGGTGCAAAGTGAGAGAGTTGGGGAGGGGAAAGTGGGATGATGCACCAGCAGGGAGGTCTGGGGGCTGAGGAGGCATCACACGAGATGGGCGTTGGAGTCATCACTAGGAGAAGAGGCCTGAGGAGGCATCATGCGGGACTCAGAGGATTTGGGTGCAGTGCACACACCAACTGTTTCCGACTTCTCTCAGCTTCCAACTCCTCAGGACACCAGTAGCTGGGCCAGCACCTTGCCCCAAGCTACTCCTGCAGTTACAGGGTAACAACAAGGCAGCATGCTCCAGATCAAAGGCCTGCTGCCAACATTCATATTGTTTGGGTAGGGGCTCCTTCCTTTAATTCTGGAGAGGAAATTTAAGGCAGTTTGTGCATGTGCATATGTGTGTGTGAGTTAGCATGTGCATGTGGGGGGCATTCCAGTCTCAGCAGGGGAGAGGTAATATTTCCATACAAAAACTGGCATTAAGAGACTATTAAGGTTGGGGAGGGAAGCATTCCCAGGCTAAGAGGAACCATGGTGAAAAGTGCTGACTCAGTGTGCTCTGAGTCCTTATCATACATTCAGGGCATTGCAAAGATTTCTCCCTAAGGGTGACTCCAGAGATTAAACCTGGGGGAATTCTGTGCCACTGCGCATGCAGAATTTGCCCAGAAATTATTGTGGTACATGCAGAATTTCCTTTTTCCTCTGCTCAGAAATGGGCTGCAGAGCTGCTAGCCACCACTAGGGGCCTCTGGACCCGGCAGAACCCAGCTCTGAAATAGAAGAGACTGCCAAGGAGAGGGAGCTAGAGGTTTCCCAGCAGCTGCAGTTCTCAGCACACTCTGTAGGAAGGAGGTGATTTGCAGGAAACTCCACACAAGCCCAGGACTCAGCATCAGGTTCCCAGACTCTGCAAGGTAGGTGGTGTGGGTGTCTGGACTGTGGGGGCCCACAGCTGGGTTCTTGTGGGGCTACTTACTCTGGGGGGCTGCCCCATGACTGGGCTCTGGGAGAGAAGGGGCAGAGAAACAGGAACTGGGGTCACAGGGGTTCTTTAACTCTCTACTCCTGAGAGAAATTGTTTGGGCAACTATATTTTTACAGACGTATTTGTTGACAGGTATTTTGAAATAAATTACCAAAATAATTGAAACTGGCATGTATATTGTGTTATTTTGACAAATAAAATATGAAGAATTTTAAAGTGGTGTGCGCAGAATTTTTAATTTTTGGGGCAGAATTTTCTCAGGAAGAAGAGATGCTCTGAGCACCCCAAAAGGGAGGCCCTGCCTCTCCTCTGCACTGACTCATGAAATAGGCCTGGTGCACCAGCCTGCTCAGGGAAGGATTGTGCCTCTCTGAAGAACAATTTGTCTCCAAACTCCCCTTGGGCAGATGGTTCTCCATCCATTCCTGCACAGGCAAGTGACTAAATAGCACCATTTGGCCCTAAAGGCACAGATCAGGCCATGAGCACTGATGGCATGATAGGAGAGGCATTTAGTTCTAAGTAACTTATCCAAACAGAAGGATGCAGGAAGGTTGCCATCGTACCATTGTCTAATTAAATTAAATATAACCAACCCCACACTGAAGAAAAGGGAGAATCTAATTTGTCCTTCCTCAGGAATCTTTGCTGTTTGCTGCTCTCTCCCCAGCGGGTGGTGACTGCTGCGGCTGCTGAGAATCAAGATAAGTGTCACTTCTAAGTAACTGTAAACTATTAAAGAGGAAGAAAAGAGTGTTACTTATCAAGCAGCTGCTGCTCTCTGAGTGCACAGTGTTTTCAGAGCCCCATTGTATGGCTCACATGCATGGCCACAAAGCCCCAGAACCATTCAAAATAGTAAAAACCATTAGCACCAGGTAATTAACCATATGAATTAATTAAATGAATTATGAATAATAATAGATTATCAAGGAACCCCAGGATCAGATTTAATAGCAATGATAGGAGAAATAGCAAATTAGTCTGTCTCCCCAGACCCAAGGTCCTCAGCAATATCAAAATAAATAACTTAGATCCCAGAAAATGACAGCACTGGAGAAATACAACTGTCGCTGGAGGAGTGAATCTGCTAGAAGATTAATCTGGGTTCAGAATCAATGATGGATCAGTTCTTTTGAACAGGTCCTATAGTAAGGCTCTCCACAGACTTGTGGCCTTCACTAAGTGAATAGCTAGTTCCAAAGAAGCGATCAAACTTCCCTGTAATTCAAGGGCATCTATTCTTTCAGTTATGCCCAGGATCTGAGAGGGCACAACTGTTGAATCTGTCCTGAGAATTATGGTGTCTCTTTTTCTCTCTCCTTTGCACTGAGAGGAATCCCAGATCATGGATCCAAGACTTTCTTATCCAAGATGGATCTGTTTTCAAAATATTTATTGCAAGACTAACCTGATCTGTCTTGGATTCAAACCAATCCAAAAGCTTCTATTTCAGCCAATAAGAGATCTGACTTCCTTGGGTTCTGAGGATCCCACTTGAGAGAATTTATTGTAGACCCCTGAGCCAACAAAATATCAGAAGGATATAAGTCTATGGCTTATTTCCCTCCTTTCTTAGGATGAAAATTCTGCATCAAGCAACTTTGGACAAGTTATTCCTTACCAAGGCATTGGAGATATTTACCATGACTACCAGTAAGCAATGTTTCTGAGGAGGAAAAAGACCTCATTTTCTAAACCATTTTGTTGTAGGCTTAGCATTTTAAAATAAGTAAAAGAATGCCATGATTGTTTTTCTTCTGCATTGCAATTTGATGTTCCTGTTCAAAATGTGCTGAATGAGAAATGGGTTTTAAGAGATAAGTGTGAAGGGCATCACTGAACCAGATATTCTAGGGAGGAACCGGAGACAGATGCAAGGGCATCAGGAGGCTGCAACAGGCCGCCATTGAAATGTCGGAGGAGGGCAGATTGACAACGCTAAAGATGAGACAGGCACCTGTCAATGGGGACAAGACAGCTGTGATCAAAACAAGCCTGGGAAAACTCCATGAGAGACTTGATGAAAGAACAAGATAAAGGATGAGAAAAACAATTTAAGAAAACAAGCACTCATCAAACAATTGGTTACAGCATGTCAGTGCAAAACTCATTGGTCCCAATGAAGGAAAATCACTATATAAACAGGGTGCCTTGCCATGCAACTTTTGGTTCGTCCTGCCAAGACTTACGCAGAGCATCGTGTTGCAACCAACAGAACCCGGCTCCTACCTACCTGTGTTCAACGTAGCTGGCCACTAGATTGATCTGGAATCTGGACTAGTAACTATAACATTGACTGGGGGACAGTGTTTGTGTGTCTGTGTGTGTGTCATGATTGAAAGTATATGCTAATTGTTGTATCTTCAATAAATGTGTCATATTGCCTTTTCCCCTGAAAAAGATCCCATGTGCTTCTTATAAGCATAACATTTTTGGTGGAGAATTGAGAAAGAGGGAAGACATGCACTGTGATTGTTGAAAATACTGCTAAAAGGTATACACAACATATAAAGTGATTGATGATTCAGGTGTGCATACCCCGGTCGTAGAAGTGCTGGCCCATAAGGGGGAGGATTAGAGTCCTCGCTTCTACCCGTCTGTCGGGGAAAATTTGCATACGTGAATATACCCTCAGTTGTAGCAGGATCAAGCCCAAAAGGTAGGGGGCTTAGTGTTCCCCTCTCCTGCTCTGTCAGGCAGAGTTTTTTTTTAGTGGGTATAGACTTTGTGTTTTGTAAGTCCCAGCACGAGCACTGGCAAATAAGGAATAGATTTCTGTAAGACCTCACTCTGGAGGATATAGGAGTGTGGAATATTATGATTTCACAATTTTAAGAAAAATGTTTAAGAAAAGGGACCAGGAGATGTGTGGGCTAGTTAAGGAGCCCACCCTCCTTGATAAATAGTTAGTGGGACAAAGCCTGTGTCCATGGGAAGGGACGGTTCAGTGAGGAAAGACGGATCAGGCCCAGACAAGCCGGCAGGTGACAGATAAAGAGATTGGAAAACAGGTTGGGAGCCCTGAGGGGCATAATGGCAGGAGTAAGAAAAGGAGTAAGTACAGGCATGGGGAATTCATATTTCTGGTACAATATTGGAACAGTGATATCTGAACTGACGGAGGTGTCATTCTGGGAGATAAGCAAGTGATTTTAGGGAAAGAGATTGAGAAGTTAACTCTGCAGAGGCTGGAGGTAATTATGCAGTTATACTTTGTGAAAATATTAAAAAGGAAAAGTGTTATAGGGAAAGAATTCTTGGTTTCTTTGCAGCCATTCTGAAGGGAAAATGGGCCCTTTTCCAAAGAAATGTCTGGAAATAATCCAGGCAAAGAGACAATCGATTTATACATTTTGATTATGGACAATTTAGTCAAATTTGCTAAAAGAACATAAGGGGTTTCTATTGGAACTTAACTTCCCCCAAATGTATGCAAATGTAATCTAGGTACAGCTGTGTAAAAATCAAAGCAGTGTAAGAGATGTTAAGAAAAAAAGTAGCAAGGAGTCCTGTGGCACCTGATAGACTAACAGACGTATTGGAGCATGAGCTTTCATGGATGAATACCCACTTTGTCAGATGCATGTAGTGGAAATTTCCAGGGGCAAGTATGCAAGCAAGAAGCAGGCTAGAGATAACGAGGTTAGTTCAGTCAGGGAGGATGAGGCCCT